>NC_051284.1:3906666-4223333 GCF_015220745.1 Sebastes umbrosus
TTACTATTAAGAAATTAGATAGATAGATAGATAGATAGATAGATAGATAGATAGATAAATAGTAACTTTATTAATTCCGAGGGAAATTCAAGTTTTTAGCATCACAGTTCCATAGTGCAAAACGGCAGTTTGTAAAAAGGCAGTAAAAAAGTTAGTAGTGCAAAGCACAAAGTACAAAAAAATATACCAGATATAAAAATACAAGGAGATGAAGAAAACTGTTAAAACTGAATATAGTGCAGGGTAACAACTGTGATACATGACTATTAAAAAAGTGAATAAAGTGCAGAAGAGACTGTTAAAAATGAGTATAGTGCATTATTATCTGTCCTGCAGACCCTAGTATCAAAGAAGTCCAAATTAACCACAAACATGAGCAGTATGGAGGACCACGAGAGTCACGTAAATAGTAATAAAGCATTTACTTGATTAATAACTAATTGTACAATAAAAATAGGCATTTACAAATTTGTTTACAGATTTATTTATTAATCTGAATAAATGGACTGAATTACAAAGTATTTCATTATTTGTACTGTTCAATTTTGTACTGTATTTGTACTGTTAACTATGAAATTACGATTAATAATGTTTACTAATTATTAGTAATGCTATAATTACGTTATTTTATTGTTGCACACATTACAACATTTTATATATATATAAGTATTTGTTAATGATTACGAAATTATTTGTAAACCTTTAAGACCTTTTTTTGTAAAACATCTATAAACATTACATAGATAGATATCTGTAACATTTTGTTAATGGTTAATAAATACTTTGTAAATCATCTGTAAACATTATTTAGATAATTCTTAATAAGGTTTCTGCTCCATCTATCTATGTAATGTTTATAGATGTTTTACAAACAATTTCTTAAAGGTTTACAAACCATTTGGTAATCACTAACAAATACTTAATATAGAATATAAAATGTTATAACAACAACAAACAGATAATAGTGTACTAATGTAATCAGAATAATTGTTATCGTCTCTTATCAGCTATGACTCAATATTTAATTTATACATCTAAATTTCATATTAAACAAACCAAACATAAAATAACAATTAGTATACATTATTAATTATAATTTTATTGTTTGTTAACAGTAAAATAACTATTAACTAAGGTTAATTAACGATCAATTTACCATTTATAAATGATGGTTATTATAAAGTGTTACCAACAATAGGTCTGTTTGTGAATTTGGTAAGCCATTTAAATTAGGTATAAATCATTCACATCACAGACCATAAAGCGTTTGTCTTCATTCCCTCCATGTACAAAAATGATAAAAATGAATTCCAATATTCTGTCAAATCTAGTTAAGAAAAAAAGGAAATTCCTACAGCGGTAAAAAGAAAATGTTCATCCTCATGTTCTTTGATTTCAGAATTAGTTTGTGAAAAATTAATTTGGGGTGTTTGACCTAAAATCCATTTTCCCACCAAATTTTTAAAAATTATTTAAAATAAAATTGATGTAAAATTTGCAAATATGTCCTTTTCCTTATTACTCAATTTAGTTGTATTTGTTTGTATAATGGAATAATATATTTAAATATTTTACACAATCCTTCTGTTACCTTTGTCACTTAGGGTAGTTGCATCCTAGTTCTCTGTAGTTATGAATACAAAATGCCTATAGATCTGAAATAACTGCATATTGCTGACATTTCTAGCTTTGCACACCTTGTATCACAACTTTCCTTAATGACTGAAACTAGTAACTAATAACTTAATTATTCAATATTTCTGTCATGATATCACAGATGATTAGAAAAAAGCAACTTGCCCAAACGGAAGATACAGAATAATCAGGATTATTTTTATTAATTCATCTTCAGTTTCAATAATATCATTACAGAAAAAAACATCCTCTTCATTATATTTATACAGTAGTAGTAGAATGCTGTGTCATTGCTTCATTACAAGTGCTGGTCATAGTTTATAGTGTGTGCAGTGTGACACTGAGTTCAGTCCAGTGTTACGAATCACTCAGTACAAAGGCAGTTTAACAAGAACCTGCTTCTTCTTACTCAAATGAATCTATCTGGGTTTGATTGGTCCTCCTTGGGCAGGTGCCAGGACGTGCTCTGATGCTGCGTTCATGTCATAATGGGTTTTGTCGTAAAATATGAGCTGCCGAAAACATATACGTGGAAAGTGTTTTAATTAAATACTTTTTTTTCTTTAATTTTGATGTGGTCCTTCCACGGAATGAATGGCCGCCTTTAAACTGTCGCTAAAAAGTCACCCTGTTCTTCCACCTCGTCTTACATGACATGAACCCAGCATGAGCCACTGATATATATATGGTGCATTTGAGGTAACTGGGAAGTTTCTGACATCTGAGCTAGAGGAATAAATGAGAAGACAGTGTTAATACCAGAGCCTGGACTTTAAAAACTCTTCTTACGCACCAATAATCTCATCAAGAGGTGCCATAACTGTAACATTTAGTCAGATCAGAAGTCCCGCCCAGGTGCTGCACCCTCGTCTCACGCCTGGAATGAAACCTGCCCAAAGAGAAAGACACGCCCCCCTTTATGGGCATGCAAGTGTGGAGAAGGAGGGGAGGAAGAAAAGGAAGATGAAGAGGAGAGGGAGGAACGAGGGGAGGGTTGGAGGAAGACTGCATCAGCCTATCAGGAGAGGGGGGGGGTCAAAGCTCAGAAGTTGGGACTGGCGCTGCATTAAGGTCCTAGAGGAAAGATATGAGACATGAGCTTCTGATCTGGAAGTTAACACTTGATATCTCGGGGGGTAACCGAAGCATGAGGATCATCAGCAGCAACCGACATCTAGGAAAAACATCAATTATGTCATCTTATGTTCAAATAAGTACCAGCATTTTGTACAATTGTTCCAATATGACCTGAATGCAGCATTAGACCTTTGACCTTGTGGGTTCGTTTGGCACTGATCACACTGATAGGAAGAATCAGAGGACTAGAGGAGTTAAGGTATGGTGCATTGGTGAATGCTCGGGACTCACAGATTGCATATGATGCATTTGAACGGTCCTTGTTAATTGGTAAACAATTTTTAGTTTAGTGTTTAATCAGGAGGATACAGCAGCCGACTGGCCTACTACCATGTTAATGCTAATAGTAAAACTAAGCTTTTATTGTGGGCTAAATATCAAACAAGGTTTTTCTATATTTCTCAGTGATGCTCAGACTATGTACAGTACATTGAGAGAGAAGCAGTCAAATGATGTAGTTTATTTTACAGCCTTGAACTGTGTCGATTCTTTTGACTTTAACAAGCACCTTAACACTGTCACGGTAGAAATACACCAGTTGTGTAGTTTACGAGCACCTGAACGCGACACCCTGCTTTCAAGTGATGTCGGGTTGGAGTTTTCTCTGAGTTGGGAAAACAGTATGTCACAACTCACTCAAGCAGCTCTTTCGTTCATGTTCGCGCGGTTTGAAAAAAGATGGAGGCGGCTGATTGGCCAAATAAGAAGCCAGCCTTTGAGACTAGGTAATAATAATAATTCATCTTTGGCTACTTAAAGGATAATCTGATCATATTCTACATTGTTCTTACTGTCAACAAATCACATGAATAGACCCAAACACAACAATGAATTGATCCTATGAACAAGTATCGTGTGTGTGTATATTCTTCTGTTGCCATAGAGCTCCATTGTTATTAAAAACACATTAATGAGCCACACTGTTGCACTGGGTGACATGTTCCTTCATCACCATGAGCACACACACTGCAGGAGCACCATATATATAATATATAATAAACCGTGGCTAAAAATAGTCCCCCAACAAATGTTTGCAAAAAACTACAGTGCTCAGCACGAAATCTTAAATTTGAGCTCTTCTGACCTGTTTTTAAAGAAATACTTTGACGTTTTAGTAAATAGAAAATTTTGATGTAAAGATTGATTTATTAATATGAAGCTCTTTCCACCACTCATGTCTGTAACCTAATTATGAAGCCAGCATTGCCAGATGTACGATAATTATCATATTTGTGCGATCATTTTGCCCTCTGTACGATCAATAACGCCAAAAGTGCCATAATGTACAATAATTTCACCATTTTTGACGCTTAGAATTAGTAGTCGGTTTTAGATAGTCTGTGCCATCTCATTCAAATTCATTGATTCCCACGTTTGTATTTACGCATCTCTTCTCCCGTGACCTCTTTTCAACCAATCACGCTCGGTGTGTGCTGTGATGTCGACAAACGGGACTCGCGAGCCCGGCTGCTCGACGCTCATTTGAAGAGTTTGCACGAGAGACAGGTGTGAATGCACCAGTAATTGCAGTTCTATATTTAATTAGCTTAGCTTATGGCCTTAACTCTGGGTACATTTTTAGGCATGTCAAAAGGTTGTTTAAATACGCATTTTTGTAAAATCACACATTTGCGCCTATTTGTTCTCACGGTTATGAATCGCGTACGATCATTTTTCCTCAAAATACCATAATTGGTACGATAGTTTAACATTTCCCATCTGGTCAGCAGCTGGTTAGCTTAGCTTAGCTTAGTATAAAGACTGGAAACGAGAGGAAACGGTTTGCCTGGCTAATTTGTTCAAAAATGTACCAACAAGTTGTGTTGCTAGGCAGATTTAGTTAAGAGAGATGGAATTTGTTGATAATAAGAAAAACATAGAGTATCACAATATCCTCTAATAGTTGTAAAAATGCTAATACCACATTTATCAAAGACTACATATTTCAATTTGGTACTGTAGTTTTATGGCGTAAACTATAAACCACTTGAGTGCATGGTTAAGGTTCTACCAATACTGTCTATGAGGCCCACCTGTGATATAAGAGAGGTTCCTGCCTGACTACAGATCATGGAAGTCATTATGTATTTCATCATAACAATTATGTTTCTATCTGACGTCCGACCACAGAAATCATTCCAGTGTGAGAGAGGATTCGCCTTAAAGCCGAGCCGCTGACCCACCCAAAAGAGTTTCATGGCTTTCATTGAGAGTCATGGTGAGTTTAAGTGTCTCGGTATGGTATGGAAATGTTAGATCTGGAAAAGAAAACAAATATCCTTGTATTCTTTTCCTTTTTTTTTTTGGCAAAAAAATATTTACTGTACTGGCACAACTATATCAGCAGCTTCAATCAAAAGATGTTTTTATATGTCTTTAGTTCATATTTCTGTCAATACTGATGGTAGGGTCAGTGTGTTCTGGGAGGAGATGGAGTGATACTGCAGGGAGGGGTTATCAAGGAGTTTCTATATTCTGGGTAGAGGATGCCAGAGCAGAAAAGAAGAAAGTAGAAGAAGAGGAAGAAGAAGAAGAGAGGAAGAAGGGGGAGAGAAAAGGAAAAAAAGGTCAGGAGGAGTGGAGGAAGGAGTCTCTATATCTCTATATCTACCAGGGGAAAATATCGAACGCACAAAGCAAATGAACAGGAGAGAAGAGGGCATGATTACTACTAAGATGATAATATTCAATCAGAACCATGATAATAATAATAAATAGAATATTAATTAAGAATATTAATAATCATTATCATCAGGATAATAATAATAATATTACAGAATAAATCTCATATTTTATATATATTTTTTTTCACATTTTTTTTTCTCCATTGAAATACAGTGATCTCCTCAGAGCAGACCAATGAGGTTTCAGCCTCCGCTGGCTCCGATTGGCTGTTGCATATGACATCACAGCTAATGGCGACCAGGTAGACATGCATCACTTCCTGCCCCCGCCCGTTTCCTGTCCAGACAGGAAGTCCTGGCACTGCCATGGTAATCGGTAGCGAGTGACATTGAAGTCTGGGGAGAGAATATTTTGGTGTTACAGCTGGATGTGCCCCCCCCACCCCCCAGCCCATCTTTGTACATTGTAAAATATGTGACCTGTGAGACTACAGGCGACATGAATGATGAGACTATAACATACCTGCATCATAGCCGTCCGATGACCATGACGTCCACCACCTCCCCCTTATGCAGTTCCACGTACTGCTCTGTTTTAGGAGGTAACATCAGCAGACCGTTGGCGCTACGCATTGACATTAGCCTGCTGGATACCTGGTTGCCTGGAGACAGAGGGAAGTTTATCAGTGGGCAGCTTCCGGGTCTGTGAAGCCAATGCTGAAGTGCCTTAAACCTGCATTCTCTCTAATAGCCAGCAGGGGGCGACTCCTCTGGTTGTTTAGAAGTCTATGAGAAAATGAGCCTACTTCTCTTTTGATTTATCACCTCAGTAAACATTGTAAACATGAGTTTATGGTCTCAATTGCTAGTTTCAAGTCTTCTTCAATACAGCATGATGTTCATTTGGAAAATGATGGTCCCATTTAGAGTCAAATAGACCATAAAGCAGGGGATGCTTTAGGGCGGGGCTACCTTGTGATTGACAGGTCGCCACCACAGCGTTGTCCGGTCTGGGTGTTGTCATCATAGAACTTTAACCCTTTCACAGTGTGTTTTCTGTTCATTAAAGTTAATTATAACCTTTTGATCGCCTAAAAATGTTCGGTTGTACTTAGCTCCACCCTCTAGTGTCACTTCTGGTTGCAAAAAAAACAAGATGGTGACAGCTACAATGCCAAACTCAAGGCTTCAAAACGGCAGTCCACAGACCAAAGGGTGACGTCATAATGACTATGCGTGAGCCTGTATGTATGTGTGTGTGTGTGTGTGTGTGTGTGTGGAATGTGTGTGCAGGTTTTACCCTATTATACAAATTAGCATGTACTGAATATAACATAGGAATTAATTCTCTACAGAAGCTGAAGTGATTTTAACACTTAATACTAGGACTGTCAAAGTTAACGTGATAATAACATGTTAACGTATTAGTTTTAACGCCACTAATTTCTTTAACGCATTAAAGCTAGAGTGAAGATACTGGTATCATATAAAACTAGAAAACCTAATGAATCCACTGGTACCAACCATGTCATACTAGCTTGTCATGAAGGAGGTTAAATAACGCTCCAGACTTACAATACATTTTGGCAAGGAAAAACTGTCATGGCTATTTTCAAAGGGGTCCCTTGACCTCTGACCTCCAGATATGTGAATGGAAATGGGTTCTATGGGTACCCACGAGTCTTCCCTTTACAGACATGCCCACTTTATAATAATCACATGCAGTTTGGGGCAAGTCATAGTCAAGTCAGCACACTGACACACTGACAGCTGTTGTTGCCTGTTGGGCTGCAGTTTGCCATGTTATGATTGGAGCATATTGTTTTATATTAAATGCAGTACCTGTGAGGGTTTCTGGACAATATCTGTCATTGTTTAGTGTTGTTAATTGATTTACAATAATAAATATATACATACATTTGCATAAAGCAGCATATTTTTCCACTCCCATGTTGATAAGAGTATTAAATACTTGACAAATCTCCCTTTAAGGTACATTTTGAACAAACAAAAAATGTGTGATTAATTTGCGATTAAATATTTTGATTGACTGACAACACTATTGTGCACTATGTGTGCAATATTTCTATATGTATGTCCTGTGCATACCTGTGCTTTGTGCCCAGGGCAGTGGCTCCTGGTGATGCCAGGTGAGAATACAGCGATGGTACTCCGGTCTGGGATCCAGCTTCACGTCACAGGAAAGCTGAAATACATACACACAAAACCACATATTTAAGGGTTTTAACTGAATAAAGATATTGTTGTCTAGGGAACAAAATTCGTTCTCACCTAGAGTTAGATGAGAAGATCAATACCCTTCTCGTGTCTGTACATTAAATATGAAGCAGTTTAAACTAATTACATATAACATGTTAATCAGTGAGCTTTAGAGGTGCTGGTAGGTGGATTGTGTTACCTTTGGACAGAGCCAGGCTAGTTGCTGGCCTCCAGCTACATATTCACAGTACAAACATTAGAGAGGTATTGATCTTCTGATCCAACTCTCAACAAGAGAGCGAGTAAGCGTGTTTCCCAAAATGTCAAAATACTGCTTTAACAGTCATAACATATTAAAAAATATGACAAATCAGTGGCCCAAGATTCATTACCTAATACTGTAATTAAGGCCGTTAATCGATTAAAATAGTTAATCATGATTAATCGCAAATTAATCGCACATTTTTTATCTGTTCAAAATGTACTTTAAAAGGGAGATTTGTCAAGTATTTAATACTCTTATTAACATGGACAAATATGCTGCTCTATGCAAATGTCTGTATATATTTATTATAGGAAATCAATTAACAACACAAAACAATGACAGATATTGTCCAGAAACCCTCACAGGTACTGCATTTAGCATAAAACAATATGCTCAAATCATAACATGGCAAACTGCAGCCTAACAGGCAACAACAGCTGTCAGTGTGTCAGTGTGTTGACTTGACTATGACTTGCCCCAAACTGCATGTGATTATCATAAAGTGGGCATGTCTGTAAAGGGGAGACTCGTAGGTACC
The DNA here is from genome assembly GCF_015220745.1 of Sebastes umbrosus. NCBI lineage: Eukaryota > Metazoa > Chordata > Actinopteri > Perciformes > Sebastidae > Sebastes > Sebastes umbrosus. The sequence goes on from NC_051284.1 coordinate 3,915,086, forward strand.
CATAGAACCCATTTTCATTCACATATCTGGAAGTCAGAGGTCACGGGACCCCTTTGAAAATGGACGTGACAGTTTTTCCATGCCAAAATTTAGCTCAAGTTTGGAGCGTTATGTAGCCTCATATGCAACAAGCTAGTATGACATGGTTAGTACCGATGGATTCCTTAGGTTTTTCTAGTTTACTATGATGCCAGTATCTTCTCTCTAGCTACCCGCTACAATCTAAAAATGTCGCAAGTTGCATTAACGTGTTAAAGAAATTAGTGGCGTTAAAATGAATTTGCATTAACGCGTTATTATCGCGTTAACTTTGACAGCTCTAACTGTAATACTTTATATCAATGGTCACTTACAAATATCATTTTTTGCCACAAATGTGTCAATAAGTGTGTCATATTGTAATAGATATTGACAAAGAGCTGCATTCATTCATACACAGACCTCTGTAGGCAAAGAACTGTTTGTAGGTTACTGTTAAAGGCTAGCGTGGTTAGCTGATGGCCTCTCCTCTCCACAGTGAGGTCAAAGGTCTGTTGGAGCTCGCAGGAATTCAGAGACAAGTCAGCAAGATGGGGATTGATAAGTTACTTAATAACTTGGTCTGGTGATATTCTGTGTGTGTGTGTGTGTGTGTGTGTGTGTGTGTGTGTGTGTGTGTGTGTGTGTTTTACCCTAGCTTTAATAATTGTAGGTCTAGGGTCCAGAATGCCTTGCATCTTCCTCAGGGCAGGAATCACAAACAGGTTACATGTCACCACTGCCGACACTGGGTTACCTGGAAAACAACACAATGCTGGGTTACTACGGTAACAGTACAAAAAAAACACCTGCAAAGCACTAACTACAAAGTTAGATCATCAATAGATAGTTGATACATACACAGATCAGAGTGTCTACTGTGTGCATACACTGATACCTAGTCTATGTCTCCTGTTTGCATTAAGCATGTTATTCCTGTACATGTTTGCGTTAGCTGCTAATATCTTTCTACACCAGTGGAACTACAGACTTCATGTATTGTACTCACTATAAATGTATCTTGATGTTATAGTCGTAACCAACGCAGGAGACCTTGTACCAAAACTTCCCATCCCCCTAGAGTGCGACGCGCTCAACGCAACCACATCAGAAGTCTGGCTGAGCATGAGAATATTACAAATGTCTCCAGGACCGTAATGTACTTGTCAATCGATTGGGACGGTTTTAAGTTTGTAGGATCAAAGCAATGTCATGTGTGCAACACATCTGAGGAAGCAAAAGAAAAATCTGATCTCATTGGAGGTGCATTTTGATTGCAGGTGCAGATATACAAACTGAAGAGATATCTAGGCGACACAACAAATCAAATGTATGCCAATGCCTGGTGAGAAGGAGCGCCAACAACGACAATATGTTTTTTACCACCGTGTATTTCTTGGTGTGTTTTCCTGACAAAACGTTTGGAGACCTCATCGGAGATTCCTCCTGGTGAAAGATCTTGTAGTGTGTGCCCCCCCCTCCTCCCATGTCTCCAGTCAGCCATGTAGTGTGAAAACCACAACGACTAAAGACCCCCCGTTTACAAGACAGTAAGTTGTGTTGTGTGAACAGTACAGCAATCTGACGACTTTGACGGTCGTGTTGTCGGAACTTGACTTCATGTTCACTGCAATACCCATGATGACATATTGCATTGTAATGTGTCAGCCCTAACATCCCGCCCTGTTTGGGGGTAAAATCGTCATTTAGAAGTTATCAGGACGTCTTTCTTCCAAGCGGGATGAGAGGGGATCTGTGTAGTCAAGAGGTCATTTATGGGTAACTGTGGGTTCAGTTTCAGGACCTACTTCCTCTAGGTGCAGGGGTTAGTGGTTGTCTGGCCTCGGTCTCACTCGGGGCTACGACCTCCAGCAGGGAGGGCCCAGTCTCTCTGAAGCTGAAGTTTCCTTTAATAACAATAGCAATACATGTACAGTGCTAGAGTGGAGCAAAGACCAACACACTCCAAATCACAAGGGGCCCAGACTAAGGCCCACAGGACACACTATACTGTAGGATTCCTTTACATTACCATGGCAACATACTGACATCTAGCACTGAAAGCAACAGTGAATCTGCAACACAGTTTGAAACAGCACAATAGTGACGGACTGCTGTGCTTTAGTCAAAGAGAGACTGGGGTTCTATAGCTGCTTTTAAGCCAATATGTTATGCAGATATTCAAAATCTTGTTGTTGGCAGCTCTTCGAAGGACAGTTCCGCCCATTTCTAACCCCTCGAAACTTTTCATTGTTTTCCACTGTATCAGTTGGTCCTAACCAGTGCTTGAAGTGGGCCGGTACTCACCGGTACGCAGTACCGGCACTTCTTCATTTTACTCCTTGGCGTATCGTGACTTTTTCTTGCGCACCAGCACTTCTCTCAAGCTGCCAGTACTTTTCTCTGCCCTCTCCATATCAGGTTCTCTGGGAGATTCATAATGGCGTTTCATAAATGGCGTTTTTCCGTATATTTGCGCCGCGTCTCACAAGCTGCATGAACATAAAAACTATGTGGGGAGCATCTGGAAGAGCCGACGAACGGCACGGGGGAGGGAGGGGAGGGGGATGAGAACGAGGGTGCTATCATTTATCAATACAATGTTCACATAATAATTAGTGAACTGTTCGTCATAACTTTTTTTTTTATTTGTGAGCAAATATAATTAATGAAACATTATTTAAAAGTTTTCTGAATCTTCTCTTTTAGAGCAAACATTTCAAAAGAAGAGTTAAATGTTCAGATGAAGGCTGTTATAAGTGTAAATAATAAAATAATCATTTAACTAGAAATAATAATAATGGTCCAAAATTATGTGAAATTGCATAGTTTAAAGTCAAAAACCTTAAAATGTTCTTTTCTTTTCTCCTTTTATTCAGTGTATAAATTCAGAATGTGTCTCTGTATAATATGTAGGAGCATCCTGACTGGGGCCTGAATGATCTCCTGCTATAGGCTAAAAATAACACAGGAAAGCACTTTAACTATTAACCCTAAACACACCACCTTAACCCTATAATGTTAATGATGTGAATATTATTGTAGTATTATAGGCCTAATATAGAAGATGCATAGCCCAAGTATAATAATATAACAATAAAATCACAGCTGACTATACTGACAGTATAACATGCATAAATAATGAATAAATAGAATTAGGTTGCAAGAGCTTGCTGACAGCAGCCGACACACACACACACCAACATGTGAATAAGAGAGTACCGGCACTTCTTTTTTTTCCACTTCAAGCACTGGTCTTAACAAGAACAATGTCAGTTGCTTCACTCAAGGTTTTCAAACTGTGAGGTGCAGAGGGAGAGACTGCACGTGGTGAAAGGGACAAGTGAGAAACAGAAACATACGTAGTTATTGTAGTTTGGCCCACCAGTTTGCTCTGCTAACCAACATGACCAATAGAGAGACAGAAAGAGGTGAGTGGAAAAAGATGAACAGGCTACGGCGTACCAGATTCAACGCAGAAGTATAAACCAGCCTTAAAAGGTATAATATGCAGGAATTTTCTAAAAAACAATGTATAGACGGATACAAAAATAATCCCACTCCTTCATCACTGATGCCCCACTAGAAGTGTGTGGTGGTGTCTGTTTCTACAGACACTTGCATCATTTTTGGACCCCATGTGGGGGTGTAACCTCCAGCCAATAACAGTGCGCAGGATGTGCAGCCCGTTCAGGTGATCAAATACCGCTGCTTTGTCACGCCCCTCAACGTCTGATACCGAGGCACAAATCCCCCCTTTGTCAGATACCAAGCAGCCGTATTTGACCGATGAGAACGGGTTGTGTGTTCTTATGTGCATGAGCTCCAGAAAATGTCCCCCCTTAACAGAGAGCAGCTGAGTCACAGCCAGCGTACAGGATGAAGCCTGCCCTTCGGCGGCATTCATTCAAAATCCGGCAACTCGGCACCACCCCACAGGGTTGTGCAGAGGTGTGGTTGTGTTTATTTGTGTTTTAGAACGTAACCGCAGTGAAACAATCAAAGAATAAAGTTTTATTTCTCTGATTGGCAGTTTTATTCTCACCAACGCCGCTCCCTCTCTTCATTCACTCTATAGCTCCCTCCACCATCGCTGCTCTCTCTCCCTCTCCCTCGCTCGTTGAGCTGAGGAGGGGCCAACACAAGGATGTATTAAGAGAACTGGATACAGTGTTGGAGGCGGGGCCCCGTTCATTCCTATGAGAGTTGTTCAGTGGTGCACGAAGACAAAATGGATCGACTTCCGTCTGGAAAAGTTACCGGATCATGGGCTATTAGAATATTCGTACTGGGAAGTTGATTCAACAAAAAAAAAAAAATCCGCTGAGTTACATGGGAAAAAGTATTTTTGGGTCCAATGGCATCACGTGACTGACATGGAAGTTGCAGTACCGCTGTTTGGCCGCTACGAAAGTTGGGATCGACGACCGGCGCTCTTCCTGGGGGCTTGGCATGAAGCTTAAATGGCTCGACTTCCATCTGAAATAGTACCGGGAACTTGGGCACATGGAACATGCGCAGTAGCGTCCGCTCGGTCACATGACTCGGTCACGGGGTCCCAACGTCACACCGTCGTTACGGCTTGCGCTCCAGCCTCGGTCTGGGTCTCATTCACAAGAACGGAGGAAGGGAAATAACTCTAGATTCGGCTATTGGTGTTTGTACTAACTTTTAACTTCTAACTAACTTTTAACTTCTAACTAACTTTTAAAATTTATTTTTTTAAATAAGGGCTGTAAGAGTATTCATACTGGGAAGTTCATTCACCTCAAAAAAAAAGATCCGCTGATTTATAGACGTCTCTTTCCCAATGAAAGTCTATGGGAAAAAGTCTTTTTGGGCCCAATGGCATCACGTGATGGACACGGAAGTTGTAGTAAAAAGTAGCATCTTGACAAATCAGATTGCACCACTAATATTTCCCAGCATCAACGCACATCAGCGTTCCAGGAAAGCAGAAATTTGAGCATCGCACGCATCCAGGCTTCCGTATGACTTCTCTCTGTAAAGTGCACGCAGTGTGCATTATTAACGTCAAATGTCACTACAGTACACAACGCAGAGACAGACTCCTTCAGTCATAATATAATGAAAAAATGTACATTAGATGTTCTTTGAACCGTATGCTAAAAACCAACTGACAGGATTAGGTCTGAAATTATTTGTATGCTAGAAATTGATGAAGAGATACAGGATCCAGGGCAAAATGGGAAGAACTGTCTTGAAGGGCAGTGAGGCAGGTTTTTATACACAGGCCAGGCCTGAGACTGCTGGAATAAAATAGGAGGAAGTTTCTTCTTATTGGATGTGAAAGCTACTAACGGACCAATACCTGATTTTAATAACAATTATCCCAGTATATCAGCAATATATCACTCTAACAGTACCATAAACAAACCATACACACCAAGGACGAGGACAGCTAGAGTACAGACACACAAGACAGGGGCTGATGCTACATGTGGGTCCAGCGATGGAGGGAAAATGTTGCTGAGGTAGGAGGGATTCATTATAAACCAACGGGTATGTTTGGGCTCCTATTTACACACTGGACTGACTCAAGTCTGGCTCAAGCGAGTCAGACTGTCGGAATACACACCTTGGAGGTTTAGCTGCCACCCTGCTGGCTTGATCGAGTCACATCGTGTCAATATTTTAGAGATAGTGTCACTATGGCCATTAAAATTTAAGCTGCATCTGTCACCAGCCTGCTACCTGAGAGTTGTATCTGCTAGAGTTAATTATGTAATAAGGCGCTCGCATCAGGGACCCGGGCCTGGATCCTAGTATTGACCCCAAAGTCCAGTTTGTTTGATTAGTGTGAACACTGTGTACTAGGCACGTTTCAACGACGGGCGGTCTCGAGTACAGATCATGTGTACTCGGGTACAATTCGCATCAGGTGTGAAAACTAACTGTACCAAAACACCAAAGCGGACTGCTATTTAATACGTGTAGAAGTTGGCAAGTAGACTTGCAGAGGCATTTTTCGGAAATCTGCATATGCGCGCAGCACGCTCCGGTCGCAATCCTCTTATCTACACAGCAGGGTTATTATAAGCAGTGTAAAATATTTTTAGTAAACTGAAACTAAATAAAAACTATATCCTTTAAGAAAAAACTAAAACTAAACTAAAAGGATATAGCCTAGTTAAGAATTATTAAAAATAAAATAAAAATGATTGTGAATTCATTTCAGTTTTAGTTCTTGAGCTCTAATATATCACTACTGAAAAAAGGAGACAGCATGAATATCCGTCAACTCTCGTGACGTTGAACCACAGAAATTGAACGGACTTGAACTTCCAGCAGAATGCACTATGACACAATTGCTTCACTAAAGCAGTGCCAAGATTAAACATTAAACATTATGGCCATTCCTACACAGTTCTCCAACCATGTAAACTACTAAAAAACTAAAACTAGCAAACACACACTGAAAAGTAACTAAAACTAAACTAAAAGTCAAAACTAAAATAAAATTAAAACGAATTGAAAGTTCAAAAATATGATAGCCTTACTGCACGGCCATGGAAGACAGACGAGAGGGCCGTTCTTGACATTGTCTCCAAAATATAAACAATATAGGCATAATGCGAAGGTCGACTCCATGTGTGGGCTTGGGATCCTGTGATTGGCGCGCTTTTCTACAATGTAGCGGCAAAATATACAAATGTAGATGATGACGCAAGTGTACTCGGGTTACGAGGGGGAGGGGGGGAGGGAGGCAATCGCACTCGGGCACGGTACGAATCAGTCGTACCTAGCATGAAAACGCCTTTACCCCAAAGGAGTTAGGAGTCATTCATCGGTTTGGTTTTGCCCGCTCACCCACTCTTTCTTGTACGCTCTCAAGTTTGTTCTGTATTTTTTTTTTTTTAAGAAAACTATCCCTAGCTCAGACTGGGCATCAACGGGCGAACACTTGTTGTGTGTATTATGAAAGAGACAGCTTTTTCTTGGAAGCACAAGAAAAACAAAGTTTTATCTGGTGAAGCACCGTCTTGCAAAACAGGAACATGACCGACTTCGGGGGGGAAAACTAGGATCAACATCGGCCGGGTCTTCGATTCATGGAGGGACCTTCGTTTGGTTTTGGAAATCAAAACAGACCCCGAGCTGGCAAAATTCCTGTTGGACAGGTAAGCTAACGTTACTGCCAAGCATGTGAAATATAGAGTGATATTGTGCTTTTAGCTGCCAGTCGCCTCACTGTTTTGACCGATGCTCGTTCGCGTCTACGTAGTGCAACAGGACGCTGACTGTCATTGACTCAACGGCCACAGGTGTCACTGTTAAATAGCAATTTCTGATTCTTACATGGAGCCCCTTTAACTCCTTTTCCAGTGTGCCTACTGGTACCACAGTGAAGGTTACACACAGCAAATGGGCCATGGCTTCAGATGAATGATCTTAGTGGGCGTTGAGCCAAAGAAACACTATACAGATCATTAGGGAGAAGCAGTGGAGTGTCAGAGATGGTCCAGGGGATTGGACAACAAGGACATACACACTTACTGACACCCAAACAACACACACACACACACACACACACACACACACACACACACACACACACACACAGTTACTTGAGTCATAAATAAATAGATTACCTGGCAGAGCAAAGATGAGTTTCCGTGCTCCATCAATGTCACATGTGGCAAAGGTAGTAGGAAGACTGAGGGACAGAAACACACAGGTCAGTATCCTCCCTCTAGCTGTCACAATAGTATCAGAGGCTGTGGTAGCAGCAATAATAGTAGCAGCAGTAGTAGTAGTACTACAATCAGCAGTAATGATTCTATCAACACCAGTTGTAGTAGAGGCAGCAGTAACAGTAGTAAAATAAAAGTAGTAGTCAAAATAAGCAGTAGTAGTTACAATAGTAGAGGTGGTAGCACAAGCAGTACTAGCAGCAACACTAGTAGCAGAAGAAGCAGTAGTAGCAGCCCTAATACTAGTAGAAGAAGTAGAAGGAATAGTGACCATAGTAGTATCAGATTATTAGTAGTTAAAGCAGTAAAAGCTAATGGTTTTTTTTCTGGTGATCCATTTTCTAAGTCTGATCTAAATGATTTTCTCTCCTGTGTTTATGATAAAGAACAGTAAAAAAATGTTTTGGCAGGATAATCTTTCTAAGTTTCTTTATTTTCTTTTCCTGTGAAAACAGTTGAAAAAAAAATATTTTTTATTATATTATTATTGATCTATTTAAGAAGAAAAGAAAGACATGACAGTCGTGTTACATAACTTCCTAACAGACCATTTCACAGTTGTAAACGTATACATTCCAGATGTGTCCCAGCTTATTTCCTGTCACAGTGTATGTGAAAGACACGAACTGACAGGACGTAAACATGGACACAAGCTGTTGCCTAGCAACGCAATGTCGTTGAAACGCGGTCTATACGTACCTTGTCTTTAGAGTGCATGGAGAAATTAAAACTCACGTGGAAGAAAACCTGAATGCTAAGCCCTACTTAGAAGATAGATGGGGTAGTGGTGCACTCTGGTGGTTGAAAAAAGTATTACAACAACAACAACGAACAAACAACAAAAATCTGCCTAAAAAAAGTATTCTTCCACCTGTTTTTACTAAGAGGCAAACAAAAAGAAAAATAACTAAAGGAAAATCAGCCTGATTTTTTTTCCCCGCTTGTTTCACAAAAAGAAAAAAAAGGAACTTAAAAAACATATTTTCCACCTGTTCTTAAGTCATAAACACAGGAGAGAAAATAGTTTTGATCAGACTTGGAAAATGGATCACCAGAAAAAAAAAGTAACAGCAACAGCAGTACTAGTAGTGGAAGTACTAAAAGCAGTAGCAGCAGTAGAAACCATATTAGCAGTAGTAGAAGTAGCAGCAGCACCAGCAGCAGTATGAATAACATGAACAGCGAATGAGTTCATGTTATTTCTCACAAGGGGTCAATAAGAAAATGAGTTTACATATAAAATCATCTTTCCCCCCATTTTAATTACCCCCAGCCAACCCTCCCCCGTCTCACCCTGGCTTCATAAAGACTCGTCCAAAGTGGATCTGAGCATGAAGGTCAATATCCAGCACCTGTTTTAGGTAGTCCTGGTAAGACACACAAACACAGACAGACACTGTCAAACTGAAGCGGAATCATCTGTGAGACAGTACTGCTTTCATATGCTGTTATAGAGCAGAGGATAAACAGCAGGCAGACGCATATATTGTGAAAAAGGTCGATGAGAATTGCAGATCAGAATATCAGTGAATTATTTAGTGAGTTAGAGGAGATGGGTCATGGGTGAGAGGTTACCTTCTCTCCCATGGACACACCCCCTGAGGTGATGATGACATCGGCACGACTGATTCCCTCGTGGAGAGCTGACAGCAGGTCATCAGGGCTGCAAACACAAGCATGAGACATTCAACTCAGTTTACTACTTAAAGGGATTGTATGTATGTTTTTACTCGTATAAACGTGTTTTAATTGTTTTTTTTATTGCCAATGTGTGAACAGGTTGGAACTTAACCTAAAAAATGACACCTTCTGGGTTTCCTCTATCAGCCTGTAGACCGCTTTTAATGTGAAGAATCCGGGCCGTTTTTTCCGGGGAAAATCCAACGGATGTGACATCATGCATGCTCGTAAGTGCCTTTATTTTCAGCTCCGCTACAGAGCTAACAGTGTGCAACCATAGCTAACGTTCGGTTAGAAAACTGAGTCCGCTAATGCCTTCGATTCATGGAGGGACCTTTGTGTTTCAGTTGTTTTAGGCTAGACTTGAGGCTGCCTTTAAATGTACTGACTGGAAACTGGAATGAAATAAGAATAAATTCAAAATGTATCACTATAACTAAAAGATGATGAATGAAAATCATACACACAATACAGCCCACACTCTACAGGCAGAGAGTACTTTTGCACGCTACAACTTGTGTTTTTAAAATTGTATATTTTCACATACAGTATATTTCCTGAATTGATTAGTTTTTTTTTTGTCAAAAGGACTGACGGCAAAACTCTCAATCAAATGCAGTCTGTGCAACGTTTGTGCCTCCAAACAAAATGTCAGCAGGGCAGGTTTTTTTTGTATAAACCTAAAATGCTCCTACTTGTCTCCAACGATGCCCAGGTTGATGGTGGGATATCCATGTTCCTGGATGGTGGACAGCAGAGTGGAGCGGTTGGAGTCTCTGATTTTCCCCGGGTGGAGGTCGTCCTCTGGATTCAACAGCTACACAAACACAGAGGTATTCAACTGGATTCAGTAGCAAACCCAAAACGCAGAGAAGTCTGTGTCTATTTTCATCTGTTCACGTGCATGTACCTCGTTTCCAGTGGACATGACGGCCACCACAGGGAACTTGTGCACGCTAACCTCAGTCACCCCCACTGTAGCCAGCAGGCCGATCTCTGACGGGCCCATGTGTGTTCCTTTAGCCAACACACACTCCCCTCGCCTGATGTCATGACCTATTGGCCTGTACAGACACACAAACATGTTACTTAATTAGCCAGTGGCTTTGTAATGCAGCTTTGATAGTAACAGTGAGGCAAAGTCCCACAATATACGTCACCCACACTAGCTAGGTAGCTAACTTAGCTATATTCCACGCGATTATGATGTTTATCCAGCGACTCCTGTATTCTCATTGGGCTTCCATTTTTCCACAAAAGACAAAAGAGCTGAAACGCCCAATTAAACAATTTGTCTTCTTGACTTGGCATAAAAATGTGTTTTAAAATAGAACCTGTTCCATCCATTTTTTCCGGGCCCGATGCCACGTTCGTTGTGTGTAGGGGGTGCGTGTGTGGAGGTGCGGCGCTGTCCGTAGTACTGAAACGTGTCGTTCATAAATTAAAAATATATTTAGTAAGAAGGGCTGTCAATTGATTAAAATATTGAATCGGGATTAATCGCATTTTTTTATCTGTTCAAAATGTACCTTAAAGGCAGATTTATCAAGTATTTAATACTCTTATCAACATGGGAGTGGGCAAATATGCTGCTTTATGCAAATGTATGTATATATTTATTATTATAAATCAATTAACAACACAAAACAATGACAAATATTGTCCAGAAACCCTCACAGGTACTGCATTTAGCATAAAAAATATGCTCAAATCATAACATGGCAAACTGCAGCCCAACAGGCATCAAACTGCATGTGATTATCATAAAGTGGGCATGTCTGTAAAGGGGAGACCCATAGAACCCATTTTCATTCACATATCTGGAGGTCAGAGGTCAAGGGACCCCTTTGAAAATGGACATGACAGTTTTTCTTCGCCAAAATGTAGTGTATCTTTGTAGCGTTATTTAACCTCCTTCACGACAAGCTACTATGACTTGGTTGGTACCAATGGATTCATCAGGTTTTCTAGTTTCATATGAAACCAGTATCTTCACTCTGAGCCCAATATAACCTCAAATTGCAAGTTGCGTTGATGCGTGAAAGAAATTAGTGTCGTTAAAACATATTTGCGTTAACTTTGACAGCCCTAATAATTAGCGCTCTGATAGTGCTCCGTTCTTATGCGAGTGTTCTGACTAATAAATAAAGAGCTGCTCCAATAGTCCTGCAAATTTGGATACTGAGTCCACATGGTGATGCATCCAATGCACACTAAGGAGTACAGGAGTTTAACAGCATTATTAATAGGCTGATATTTATACCAAAATAGGCTATATAGCCTATCAGGATTATTGGGAGAAGCCAAGCAATTCTATGTCAAATCAGACATTTAGCACCCCCATATAGCCCGAATGGAATGACCCTATGTTTCATAACCACATTTTCCCGCCACTGTCGAATCAGTGCTCCTCAAATCGAATAGTCAAGTATTCGGGGTCACCACTAATAGTAATTAGCCTCCACTTAGTTCCTCTAGCATATTGTGTTTTTGTTTTTACCTGATGTCTTGTCCGGGCCGGGCCTGCACCATTATCCTCACCTCCAGCTCCTCTGTGCCCTGAAATAAGACAGACTGTCAATATCATCATATCTGCTGACACAAAACACAAACTGTAAAAACTAGACAGTGTTCAAGGTAACATTCTTACATCCTCAGACTCCCTCAGAAGCTCCGTGTCTTCTACCTGGACCACAGCGTCGGCTCCGCAAGGAATCGGAGCCCCGGTCGTTACCCTCATCACCTGACCTGGCATCACTGTATGGGTGGGCTGTACACACACGCATTAAATCACTGTTTATGATCACATTTTGAATGTCTCCACCACAGACATAAAGTCAACTGTAAAACACACCGTGTTAATAATACTGTTTGATTTGTGGTGCTGTGTGTTCACTCCGTGCCGCTCTGCAGCAGCAACCAGACAACAACAGAATTTCCTGATTTCCATTTGTTGAGTCATTGTTATCATGCTTCACTGTGATTGGCTCAGCTGTTTCAGAGCTATGGGACCAGTGATGTGACTGGCTGAGAGTGTATTTATTAATCACATCACACACCCACTTGGACACACAGTCTGTGCGTCTAAGACCTTCCACTTGATGATGGTCACCATTAAAATAGCCCCCACAGTATTACTAGTAGCAGCATTAGTATTACTAATAGTAATGCTGCTGTACTTCTAGTGACGTTAGCGTGTTTCTTTAACAGTGTTACTCACCGTGCTTCATGTAGATGGTGGGATTTGTATTAGTGGAAGTGCTAGTAGTTGTGTTGTTAGCAGTGCTAGTACCTGTACTGCTAAAAGTAATACTAATGGTACTAGGTTGTGTAACATTACCATGGTGTTAGTGTATTAGCTGACCTGCTGTCCAGCCTGTGATTCTCCCATGATGAAGCGATCTCCCGGGCCGTCAGCAGCTACAGGTTAATGATAATCATGTTGATTAAGTTAATTATGGCAATACAAGATCAGATACTTTGTTATTGCCACGCAACAGTGTTGGTGGTATTTTTTTTGGTACAAAAAAATGTAAATGCATAGAGGAATGCAGATGTCAGCTAAGTCAAATTTAATGGCATCGTGGCATTCATAGATCCTGCTTTACATCTGTGTCCCCGACGTATTGTTTACCTGACGTTGTATATATAGTATTATAGATAGTATTAGTGGTCTCACCTCGTACAGCGTAGCCATCTTTAACGGAAGCAGGGAATGGAGGAAGGTTGTCTTTGGCATAGATGTCCTGAGCGAGCACTCGACCCAAACCGTCTAAAGAAATGAGCCAAAGCCAGGTCTATTTAATGCAAACCACATTTTAACAAACAAACACTGCAAATATTATCAATCAGGGTCTGAAATGAACTTTTTTCACAAGTATTTTTTTTGTCTGCCTCTCAGAAATTTTATTTGCCACTTTTGAAATCTCTGCACTAAATGAAGGAATAACATTTTAGATCCGACCTCATTCAATGTTCAATATATTTTACACAAAAAACATTATATGCACGGTAAATCACAGTGTTCGATTAACACCGTAGCTTACTGGGGGAGCCCTGTTGTTCGGGGGTGGGAGGGTACTGTACAAAGTACTGTACTTTGTGATTGTCATCTATGGTGGATATTTGCGTAAAATTCAAAATGATTAGGAAATAAATGATTGTATTTTTTTTATTTAATCATTTGCTTTGATTAACAAATTCTTGGCATCAGTAGTTTTGATTTTATATTATGAGCTGTTTAGAGTTAGTGTTATGAAGTTAAACAGGTCATAATTCCCTCTAATATCTATTTTATATATTACTGTGAAAACATCTTTCTCACCAAAAACTGCATTTTCCAAGATTACATTTGAACACATCATGATAACGTCGTAATTTACCTTCGCCCAATACTAATTTTTACTGAACAGAGCTCGAACGCAATATAATGGAAACTCAGTTAACGTCAGTAGCTTCATTATTTAACCAAGCAGGGCCGTGCTGCCCACCGGCTGCTAACAGCTAACGTTACTAACTCTCCTCCTGCTGATCTCTACACTGATTTGTTGTTCACAGTGTTGCTTTATAAGGGGAAAAACAGGGTGCGCCCCCTCAGGTTTAGTAGTAGTAGCGCCATGCTTTTTGGCACTTTTTTTTCTCTCCGCCATGGTTCCGGTCTCAACCAAACTGAAACATGATACAGCGTGCGTATGCCATTACGCCATTGTGCATGCATAACTATCAAAAAGCATCAATACAGAGGAATCGATTGTCACGGAGGCATGAGATGCCGAGGAATCAGACAACTAGGAACCGGTTCTCAACAGGAACCGATTCTCTATTCCCATCTCTAGCGTTTTCCCTGCCTGCCAAAGTGGCGGATGGCTTGATGATTTCACCCGCCACTGCCAACAATTTACCAACTTTTGGCAGGTGGCGGTTGCTAATTTCAGACCCTGTTATCAATAACACACATTGATAATCGTAGGCGGCGCTGTTAAAAGGCTAGGGGAAGCTTAGCTTTCTCAAAAATCACTGAAAGAAAATAAAAAAATAACTAACTAATGATTTTTTTTTGCAGTATACCTGGCTGTCTGAGGTTACAGCCCCGAATGTTTTATGAATAGCCCTGGACTTTTCAGACAGAGTAGCAACACAGCGTCTCTCCCTCTCCTCTCTCGCTGTGCATAGACAAGTCAAACAGAACAGAACCGCGCACATAACTACAGTACACGCACGCACGCACGCACGCAAGACTCACCTCTGTAGTTAATGACTTCAATTCCCAGAATAGGTGTCATCTCTAGAACAGTGATGAAGGCTTTGTCCATTGACGTCAATGGGAACGGAGACATGCGATGACGACGTGCCACTTTACTGATGTCCACTGCACTGTGGCCTACACGCATACACACACACACACACACACACACACACACACACACACACAAACACACGCACACACACAGTTAAAGAGAATGAGTGTGAGAAAGTGGTGAATATGTTACTATAAACAATATCAGAATGTTTAAAAATGTTCCACGGTGATGGAAGTTACTGTTGCAAGGCTGGCATGTTAATGACACGCACACACACACACACACACAGACACTGAACTTACTGGCTCTCAGAATGTTCTCATTACTGCCACATCGTGACTGAACCTGCAGAGAGACAGACAGATATTCTATATTTGGTCATTGTTTGATGCAAACATATGGAAGGGATGATTTAAATACCTCTCCTTCATAACAGGACAGTCTGGCAAAGGCTTCCGCGTTGATTCATCTATTAATAATGTCTAATACACAGGACATGGAAACATAAGGAACATGAATTCTAGCTGTGTCGTTCAAAACCAGCAGCTGTGTGTCTGATTCCGTGATTGCACAGAACGACGCAGGATTATTAGAAACTATGACGGGAACCAGTCTGGGGTTTGATTGATACATCAGTTCAATTCTATTTCTTAAATCGCATGTCAGATATCTGCTGGTGTGTTGTCCATATCTGCTATGGAAGTTCCTCTCCTAACACAGCTTTATCAAAACAGTTTGTAAAACCTGTGATGACATTTTACTTTCTCCATGTATCATACTTTTTCATTGTTTTTATATTAATTTTAACACTTGTTCTTTCTAAAGTTGTCTCTTTGTCTTGATTTGAATGTTAAAAACTGTGCTCGCCATTGAATACAAATTCAATACCGTAAATGTTTAAATAGAGCCAGTATAGAGAGCTGCAGGAGTGAGTCCTAAAACCCAGAAATGAGTTAGCATTTTAGCACTTCTGGTTCCCTCGTCTGGAAGTCAATGGATTTTTAGTTATATGTCTGAAATAAGATCTGTGGTTAACACAAGCTGAAGAGATTTTAAGGTTTTGTTCTACGATATAAAATACGTCAGCAAATATTCCACTCGTGAATTTTGAAGCCTTTATGTGTCTTAAAAAGGCGGACTAAGACGACTAAACGTCATCACGCCGACTCGTCCTCCTTTACAGTCTCGTTGTGTATACTCGCGCTCATGTGACCGTGGTGTAGTTTGTTTATAGGCTAACGTTAGCTCTTTACTTCTGGTGATTTCGTTCGCGCTTCATAAAATCAAAAAAGTGGTGTTCATTTGCGGAGATTATCTTGCTGAACAAAATGTACAGTTAATATCATTACCGTATGTTTGCCACAGAGTTTATTTTTTGCAATAATCCAAAACCCAGTGGAACAATCTTGTTGGCTTTTTGTTGAGGGAACCAGGGTGATGCTAACTTCTGGGTTGGCCAACAAAAATATGTCATTCCTGCAGCACTCTATACATATAATAGCCACAAATAAAGACCGGTCAACAATAAAGGACAATTAAAAAAACATTGTGTGGTGGAAATTCCTGTATTCTTATGACTAACATTGTAAATTTAGCATCAAGTACATTTGTCCAGCACTAATGCCGGCAGTCATGTCCTACTCACCACTCTGCTGCTCTCATTTTCTCTTTTAACAGAAATACTGTTTTCATTCACTCACGTTATCTTCGATGAGTCAACACCTCCTGCACGTGCTTCAAATTAAAGTAGTAAGTAGTCCACACACTGAACTTTGCAAGCCCCAAAAAATGTCATGTAATGATGCAACATTTCAACCATCAAGGTCTGCGTCAGAGGTTTGCCTGAAGAAGATCTTGTTGGTCAAAATGTTGCATCATTACATTTTTAGGAGTTATTATTATTCCGATATTTCTAGGGCTGTCAATCGATTAAAATATTTAATTGTGATTAATCACACGTTTTATCTGTTCAAAATGTACCTTAAAAGGGAGATTTGTCAAGTATTTAATACTCTTATCAACATGGCAGTGGGCAAACATGCTGCTTTATGTAAACGTATGTATATATTTATTATTGGAAATCAATTAACACAAAACAATGACAAATATTGTCCAGAAACCCTCACAGGTACTGCATTTAGCATAAAAAATATGTTCAAATCATAACATGGCAAACTGCAGCCCAACAGGCAACAACAGCTGTCAGTGTGTCAGTGTGCTGACTTGACTATGACTTGCCCCAAACTGCATGTGATTATCATAAAGTGGGCATGTCTGTAAAGGGGAGACTCGTGGGTACCCATAGAACCCATTTACATTCACATATCTGGAGGTCAGAGGTCAAGGGACCCCTTTGAAACGGTGATGACAGTTTTTCCTTGCCAAACTTTAGCGTAAGTTTGGATTTAACCTCCTTAGTGACAGGCTAGTATGACCTGGTTGGCACCAATGGATTTATTAGGCTTTACTAGTTTCATATGATGACAGTCTCTTCACTCACAGCCACAACCTAAAAATCGCAAGCTGCAATTTGTGGTGTTAAAACAAATGTGCGTTAACGAGTAATTATTGCGTTAACATTGACAGCCCTAATTATTTCAAATACAGGAAACTAATTGAGAGCAGCAGAGTGGTGAGGGAGACATGAATCTGTTGTTGTATCGATGGAATTAGTGCTGTGGAAAGTTTGCATTAACAGCTAAAGCAGTAGCAGACGGGCCCTCCAAATAGGGAGGGTTGTTACTAAAATATGATAACATATCCAGTACTTTCACAAAACAACAGGAATAAAACTTGTTATATCAATAAATGCCTGGATCTCTTTGCATTTGATGTAAATAAAGGCCACTATTATTTGAGAATTTAGAGTCATTTAAACCAAAAGATAAAAAAAAGACAACTCTAACAAAATTTGAATTTTTCTCCCCAAAAATTATATTTCCAATACCTTGATATTAATTGGGGAAAAAATTTACGTGAACGTATCTCAACTGAAGATATTTATATTTCAGTTTTGCCAAACCTCACAGTCTCATTCACTCCCATTCAACTCCAAACAACACAAAGGTCCCGAGACTTTGAACCTGAGGGTAGTCCATCACTGTGAGCGAGAGGCCGACAGTCACGTCCGACTACCAACTTTTGCATTTGGTCTCATATTAATGAACCCAATTGAAAGCCAAATTGAGACAGGATTGTGAGTCACATTTAACATGCCCATCCATAGCACTTAGTGGTTACATTGGGACCAAACAACTCTGAAAACAATCCGAATGGAAGCTTGCTTTTTAAGTTAGGAATTCAAATTGGCAACCTCTTTTCTTCACTGGGAGTTTGTCATAATAAGCGATTTAAAAACATGAGAAAATTACTTACAGTGACCAAAAAAGTTGAAGAATCCAGGAAATAAGCAAACTCTAATAATCAGTAATGATACATATATACTTAGCATGCTCTATGATTCTTGCAAACTTTCAATTTCATGCAAAGTGCCACATTTTTAAATATATATATTTTTATGGTTAACAAATGTAACTTTTCAGAGATTCTTACTTCTTAGTTATCGTGCGTGTGTGTGTGTGTGTGTGTGTGTGTGTGTGTGTGTGTGTGAAAGTTTGTGTGTACCTTGGGTGTCGGGCATGAGGCGGTGGAAAGGCGGGAGGTCGCCTGTGTCGCCCGCGGTGACTCAGAAGGGGTGGAGCTTAAAGAGGCTGAATCTCGAGGAAGCACCTGAACGCCTCGAGAAATGATAGAGTCCGGGATCTACACACACACACATACACATACACACAAACACACACACACACACACACACGCACACGCACACGCACACTTAATGCTAAGTCAAAGAATTGCCTTCAGTTGTTTTAATGTCAACTAAAGCTGTGTCTGCATGACTCTTGGATTTATGGAATGCAAACTACTCAAACTAATGTGGTGAAGCAACAAACCCTTATTACTTTATCATATTCTGTCACTAAGACAGATAGGGGAGTGCTAGATTTTTACTTTTCATTCACGTTATATTTTTTCCTTGCGTCACATTCAACTTTCTCCACAAGTTACGAGAACATAAGACACCAAAACCATCCATGTGTCCTTACAAGATCCCCGGCCCGATGCTAACACATAGAAGCATAGTAACAGCGACGGCACTGAGACCACATCTGATTGAATTATAACGAAATTATGGGTACACTTTCTTCTATAAGGGAAAGTCTAAAACTATGTATGACTCTGAATAACAGATAACAATAAAATACAAAGTGTGTATACTGTTTGCCCTCATAGTATTAATCAAATGTGATTTAAGTGCAGTCCAAGACAATGGGATATTAACTATTAGAGTTCAACTTATATATATCAGTTAGCTATTAAAGCTTCAGTAGGCAACACGTTTTTGGCATAATTGGGCAAAAATTCCACAATAACCTTTCAGCATATTGTGATTCAAGTGTTGTAATGTACTGTTTAGCTGTAAAATTAGAAAGTTTGCTCTGGCTGGGGGGTGGTGCTTGGTATTTCCTAAACTGATCTAAAAATATATATATATTTTTTTTAATTTTTTAAATTTTTTTTCTTAAAAGCCTAACCAGGGACCAGGTCTGAAAATTAGCTATGGCTAGAAGTCCTATATACATTGCATTGGTTGCACTTTAATTAAGTGTAACAATGCCTACGTGTATTGTCATTGTCAAATACGTAAATAAGTAAATAAATAAATAAATAAATAAATAAGGCGGACGGGTCACAAACTTTCTCATTTTACAGCTAACCAGTACACTACAAGATGTTTCTGAAAACATTTGAGGAGAGAAATAGGCATTACAGTAACAGAATATTGATTCATATTTGATCAGCGCTGCCTAGTTTGACCGTTTAGTCGGAGTTGGCGAGTGACTGACAGCTGCTCAGAGACAGCAGGCTCCAGATCAGCTCTGATTGGTTGTTTTCCTCTGGTCTGGGAGATCTTGCAGATGCCGTTAGGGACACCGGAGGACACCGGGGCACATGATTCTTTTCAGATTGCCTGTCTCGTGCACTACTGTCAGGATATAGTGACCGTTTTATAAAAATAACTTATTTTTTTTATCATATTTGCTCCAATTCTACCTACTGCAGCTTTAAATGTTCACTGTGGCGGACTGGAAGGTATAAAATCCTTCCAAAAATATATGGTATGCTTTGGCAAATTGTCAGTTCTAATATAATGTTGACGTGGGTTGTAATCAATTGAGAAAATCATGCAAAACCACCTTTGAGAAGGAAATATTAACAATTAATGTGAATTCTAGCTGATTTCTTAGCAGGATTATTTGTTAAGGAAATACGTCAGATTTGGCCAACAGGGAGGAAATGGAAATCAATCTGATCATGTATGCTAAAGTGTAGCATATTTAAGTCAACGATGTACCAGGGACATAAGGATGCTTTTTATTGTCTATGTTCTCATCACTGAATTGCCATGGTGACCACAAAAATTGACACAATATTTGTCCAATTATAAAAGTTTTTTTTCCTTGGTTCCTTTGTTGTAAAGTAAATAGCCATCACACCTACAAACTGCTGCTTTCAACCACCAACATCACCCCTAGATTTTACTACAGTTACGGGCCCCGTTTTACACACATGGTTAAACTCATCCAGGCTAAAATGATCATATGCATTCGTATCCAGCTACCTGGATTCCTCAACAGCAGATGGGAGATTCATTTGTTTTTCTTGGATGACAGTTCAGTCTTTGAAACTAGAAGTGCACTCGGAGAGCGCAGACCTCCACCAAGGCAGGTTTCATGTACGTCATGTATTATCACCTTATCAAGTAGTTGTGACTAATGTGTTGGCAAGCAGTTGCCTATTTACACATCCAGCAGACATGTTTGTGTCCACCTAAAGAATCTAACTAAGATTCCACTCTCCTTGTCGCTCTTTTATGGTCTCCATCAACATAACTAAAAAGAAATGGAATTCAGAGATTCAAAGAAGTGTTATCCATGTATGAAGAACAGGGCCCGGCAGTGTGGATCTGAAAGACACGATGAAGTGACCAATGACAGGAGAGGAGGGGGGTGTGTGTGTGTGAGAGTGTATCTCACCTGCTGGTCATGGGTACAGGAGCAGGTGAAATGAGTGGGCGGGGCGGGTGTGTTGCCGGGCAGGTAGGGACTCCCCTTAGCCATGACCACAGCATGGCTCGTCTGATGGACACACACACACACACATGCATGCGGACACGCACAAACACACAGACAGACACATGTCCCCATAGACAGACAGGTGAATGAGATGAAATGGGAGTGCTTCAATCTGGTTCATGAATGAAGTCACAAAAAGTTGACATTTTCATGTAATAGCTGCTCCGTGGAGCACCTCTAAATATGAACCAACATTTGGATCCTAATGATTCCTACCAGTTATGTTCTACATGGCTTGAAAATTCTAAATTAAAGTATTTGGAATTGGCTAATGAGAGTAGGCCATCTGTATCTCGATCCATTATCTGGATAATGACATCTGAACATGGATCTTTGCTTTTACACCTGCAACCTATTGCACCAGCTGAACGTAGGTCTGATCATAAGTTTGAGTGTAATGTTGACACTCGCTGGTAAGAAAGTTGACCATGATTAAAAAACACTGTAGTAGAGAGTAAAGTTTTATCCAGTGCAACATTTGGGAAGAAAAAAGGAAAAAATTGTGACAGAACGTAACAGACTTAAAATAGACTATTTTATTAACAAGACTAGGTGGAAACCTAGCATATCTGGACTGTGTATGGTCAATGTGCTAAATTGTGGTGAAATTGTTACAGGGATAGTCAGCAGTGTCTATAATGTGAATTCCTGGATATTAAATGTTGATCTTCACTTAGTTGTCACCCCAGTAATATTTGATCTGAAAGTGTACTGAAGTAGAATAACACATGACATGGTTAAAGGGATAGTTCAGGTGTTTTGAAGTGGGGTTGTATGAGGTACTTATCCATAGTCAGTGTATTACCTACAGCAGATGACGGTCGGCACGCCCCCAGTTTGGAGAAACAGACAGGAGTGCCAGCAGGGGAGCAAAGCAATGTACTGCTGTGGACGAGGGGCAGCGGATAAATGTATTTTAGGCACCTAAAAGAATCAATATCAGTTTAAGTGTTTGCTATATCTAGAATATTTTCACTGCTTTACCTTGCCGTGAGACAGCTATACAGACTATGTTTCTGACGGGCAAGTGAAGCGGTTATCTATGCTCTCGCCAAAGCAACCAGACTCCACTGAAAAAAACAGTAATTTTACCTAGCAGAACACGGGGGGGTTGCTGGTGTACTGCTGCCTCGACCGGTTAGTTCGTTTGTGTTATTGTGTGACTATACATAGTTCGGATTCACCAAAGTCAAACAATGACACAAATAAACTAACCGATCGAGGCAGCGGTAGACCAGCAACCCCCGTGTTCTGCGAGGTAAAATTACAGGTTTTCTCAATGGAGGTCTGGTGGCTTTGGAGAGCATAGATGGATACAAGGGCTTCAGTTCCCCGTCGGAAAGGGCTGTCTGACAGGTAAAGAGGCGAAAATATTCTAAATATAGCGTACACTTAAACTGATATTGATTCTTTTAGGTGCCTAAAATACATTTATCTGCTGCCCCTGTCCACAGCAGTACATTCCTTTGCTCCTTGCTGGTACTCCTTTCTGTTTCTCCAAACTGGGGGCGTGCCGACAGTCATCTACTGTAGGTAATACACCTACTATGGATAAAAACCTCATCCAACCCCACTTGAGATAGAAAGAAGAGGCAGAGTTAGGTGACCTTTATTTCAACTTCTTTTTTTTCCAGAATGTGGTCACGCTAAGGTTTGCATTTGCGATCACGATGCGAGCCAGACCAACCCCAGAAGTGGTCTGGCCGATCCGATTGTGTGTCGATCACAATGTGTTCTGTGTTATCCAGATAAGATATTCAGATACAGATTTTAATACCAGCTGTAAACTGGGTCTCAATGTCTCATGTTTGGGCTTAAAAGTAACATGCTGTTATTTAAGTGGGATTACTTTCCCAACCAATTTCCAAAGAAATGTTAGAAAAAAAATATACTCAAGCATTATTTCCTCAACCTGACCCAGCCTAGAAATATTTTTATCTGGAAAGTAAAAAAAAAAGACAGGAATGTTTCTGAAAAGTTTCTGAAATGCCCTGCTTCTTATCTATTTTTTCTCCTTTTACAACTAATATATATGGTTTTTTTTGGGGGAGTCCTGTAGCAGCCTGTAGTACATTACCCTGCTGCTGCAATGACCCAGTTTCCCCACAGGGATCATTAAAGTTTCATCTAACAACTTTCCAGCTGCAGCAGCAGCAGCAGGACTGGTCGTGGCGTGCCGTGTCGACTGGTTACCTTGGCAGCAATAGCGGCTGCGGTGATGTGGGAGGAGCCATGCTGGTGGTGGTGGTGGTTGTGCACATGGCGACCTCTCCTCCGGTCCTCCTCCTCCTCCTCCTCCTCCTCCTCCTCTTCCTCGCACTGGGTGCCGCGCTCCATGGTGTGCATGTTGATGTGCGTGTCGATGTGCGTGTTGGCCATCAGAGGGGACGGGGAGGGCAGCTGCTCCAGGGCGGCATGAGTGGATTTAACCCTGACTGTGGCTTCACGCAGCAGGTCGATGGCGTGGGGCAGAGCGGGCAGGATGAACTGAAAACACTCCTGGAGAAAACAATACAACGCACAAGTTAAGAACTCTAGAGAACTTTCAACCATTGGATTGTTGTAATAGCTCCATACTTTCTTACTTATAATGTAACTGTGTTTATTAATAGATTGATAACATTTGATGCTGAGCAGGTAGCGTACAGCTGCCTTAAAAATATAAATAAAATAAAATTCAAACTAGGGCTGTCAAAGTTAACGCGATAATAACACATTAATCCAAATTTATTTTAACGCATTAACGCAATTTGCGAGTTTAAGGTTGTAGCGGGCTCAGTTTTAAAGCTAGAGTGAAGATACTGGTATCATATGAAACAAAAAAAAAACTAAGCTGTTGTTGCCTGTCGGGCTGCAGTTTGCCATGTTATGATTTAAGCATATTTTTTATACTAAATGCAGTACCTATGAGGGTTTCTGGATAATATTTGTCATTGTTTTGTGTTATTAATTGATTTACAATAATAAATATATACATAGATTTGCGTAAAGCAGCATATTTGTCCACACCCATGTTGAAAAGAGTATTAAATACTTGATAAATCTCCCTTTAAGGTACATTTAGAACAGATAAAAAATGTGCGATTAATTGGTGTTTTATCACGATTAAATATTTCAATTGCACAACAGCCCTAATTTAAACAGTAAATGTTGCAACACAGTATAACTATGATGACACACAAAATCACTGACAAACCCACATGGTGGCTGAATTACTAGTAACTTTTGGTTCCCCTAAAATTGGGGTACTATGTACAGAATTAAAAGAGCAAAATTCAGAATCCATAGGTGGGACAAAGCATTAGTTTTGCAGGTCCCAAATAAGTCTCAAGTCAAATCCAAGTCCTAAACTTTGAGTTTCAAGTCCTTGACAAGTTATTTTGCATTCTTCACCCAATTAAATGCCATTTCAAATTACATTACATTTCACAGTTAATGTAATAGTAATACAAATAGAACAATAAACATCTTTTTAGTTATTTCAAGTTCAATCAAAACATATGACATTTGTGACTCAACAAAGTCATATGGAGTTATAGATTCTCATAATAACTAACAGGGAGATGTACATTACATGAGTAAGGATGTTTAGCTTTCTAACAGAGTTCAGAGGAAGCAAAGAATCCCACCTGAGAGCCCTTCTTGCTCCCTGGCAGGTTGATGATCAGAGTTTTACCACGGATACCACACACTGGCCTGGAGACGATGCAGAAGAAAGCAGATTAGAGCAGGAGAGGATACCACACACACTTATCTGGTTAGAATAAAACAGATTAGCAGATTACTTCTGCACATCCTGGTGTAGACAGCATGTCTGAACTGACTGACAGTGAACACAGTAGTGTAAAATATCAAGTCTTAACCTGGACAGCATGCCAAGCGGTGTAACGTTGAGTGATCCCATCAGCATGGCGAGAGCCATACCCGGAGCCTCTCGCTCTATCACATCTCTGGTGGCCTACAACACAAACACCACGTCTCACTCAGTTAAGACATTTCAAGCACTTGTTTGTCCCAAAGAATTTTGGTTGGAATACAGGCTGTATTTGAAACCATACTACTGACAAACTCAGTATGCAGTATACAGTACATACTGCATTACTCAATAGTATGTAGTATGAAACGGTTAAAGCAATGTATTTTGCAGTATTCTTAGACCAGGCTTTAGCCTTTAAACCAGCTTTTAAAGCAATGGTTAAAAAAAAAAAAAACTTGTATCACTATTGCAATATTAGCGAAAAATACAACTTATTGAGCTTTGATTTTTCTTTTTTTGTTTATGATCAACGTTTGTTTACTTTATAAGATATTGCATGGTTTAGCTCCACCACCCCTTAAACTATTTATTCACTCATGGTGAAGTAAAACAAACAAGATCATCAACGAGAGACTGTAAATATAAAACACTGATTGACAAAATTTACTTTAGCTAGTTTAAAACTAATGTTAAAAAGGGTCGTGTTGTCTCAGCAGGTATCTCTCTGCCCCGTCAGAGGCCCCTCTTTCCTCGCCACTCTGCTGCTCTGTAGTCGCTCTGTGAGAGTCACTGGCCAGCTGGCGAGCGAGCTACGCCCGCGAGACAGATAAACACAGATTTGCGTTAATTTATAATGGACATTTGTGTTGTGATATTTAAACAAACTATCCGTCAACAAGGAAATAAAAGTCCCTCGTCTACAGACTGGTCTCTAGAGAGCTCCAGCCAGCTCATAGCGGTCTGTGAGAAGGCTGGCGCTAGCTAGCTGTCACAGCAGTTTGAGGAGCTTCTAAACTCCGAAAACGGTGGGGCAAATGTTCGATTCACCTCTAATATATATCGTAAAACTGTCAATATTCAAAATCTACACAGTTGATTTCTCGCCTCAAAAATGTTCAGAAGTGAATTTAGTGATGAAAAGTTTTTGGCTGCTGTTGTTGTTGTTATGACCGTAGCCTGTAGCGGTCCAGCGCATTGCATTGTGGGATACAGTAGGTGAGGTAGACTGGTCCGATGCATACTGGAGATTTTTTCCAAATCAGTACAACATCCGGGTATTTTTGACATACTGTAGATTTAGCTTTTGTTGGTCATACTGCATACTACATGCTACATTTTGGCCAAATCAGTACATACTACTAGTATAGTATGAGGTTTCAAGTACAGCCATTGAATACATCCTTGAAGCAATTTATTCAGTTAATTTTTCAGACAAGGCTTGCTAGTTTAATCTCTCATTGTCCTGTTTTTAATGATAGTTATAATTATTTATTTTGTATTATTTTAAAAACAGTCAATGGCTCTATGTGGTTGTACCTCAGGTGTCACATCTCGTGGTGCAAATCCAGTTCCTCCAGTAGTGAGAATGAGATTCAGCTGCTGTTCATCGCACCACTCCAAAAGAGTGTCCTGTACACATGAAAACACACACACAGGTTACAACTACACCATGCAGCCTCTTTACCTGGTATACTATGGGCCCCAACAGGCAGCTGCAATGGATAAAAGACACTTTCCTGGGGTTAAGCTCCAGTGGTGACAAACATCTGCCCCCCTACCAGCTCTAAGGGTGCTTTCACATCAGGGACCCGGGCCTGGATCCGAGTACACTTGTCCCCAAAGTCCAGTTCGATTGATTAGTGTGAACGCTCCGTACCGTACTCGGGCACAGTTCGTCAATCCGTAATTAAAATAAAATCAACAGGAGGCATTGGGGTTGGGCGATATTTGTTATTTTATTTAGCTAGTTTAATGGTCTACCGCTGAAGAATGAGAGCCGCTCAGCTGCTCAGTGGGCAGAGAGAGGGAGAGAGACAGCGGAGGGACACAATGTGTAGAGCTGTATATCTTCTCATCAAACTCTGCGAAATAAGAGTTTATTTAGACCAAAGCAGAGTTGGTGATTGTTGGAAAGACTAACGCCGACAGCTTTGGTGAGTTTGTTTCTGTCGAGTTTGAATGAAGTATTTTACGATGCTCCGCCACTAATAACTGCTGATCTCAACATAAACAAATACACGTGGATGATGACGCAAGTGTACTCGGGTACGGAACAACTTTACTAATGTGAAAGCTGAACGGAGGGGGGGGGAATCGTTCTCGGGCACGGTACAGATCAATTGTACCTAATATGAAAATACCCCTAAGGTGCTGCTCAGTACCTCATAAGAGAGAATTTCCCCACAGAGATCAACACAGGCTCATAATCGTTGTGCATTCAGTGGCTAGAAAAGCAGTGAAGTGAGGAAACATGCCTGGCTAACAGTTAGATGATAGACGGATGGTCACTGCAACTGCTAATAAGACTTGTGAAGCAAAGACTCATTTTCCACTGTTTACATTCAGTGTTCGGTTATCAAGTGTGTCTTCTTCTATGACAGATTGAAACATTTGTGAGTACCAGTGGGAAAGTGAGTGTAAAGTCCAGACTATTTTCACCGCATGTTGCCATGTGTCTCATAGACTGAGTGAGTGATGTGATTGCCGGTGGGCTCAAAGCGAAGACACGTACCTTGATTTCATCAATCTCATCTGGAACAATCTTGTAGGCTGCTATGACTCCTCCTAGCCTGCAGGAGGTGAGAAAGATACAGTAAGTGTAATGTCAGTCTACATGCATGTTTGTACTGTATATGTCAATGTGTGTGTACAGACCATGGACTATGTAGTCAATAGTAATGAAGGCACACAGAATGGCTCACAAATGTATTTTGCGATTTATATATTAACTCTCCACAATTTTTCAAAGCACACAAAAATAGTTGTACATACATGTAAAACACTTAGATTTGAGTGTATGATTTAAAGTGATCACCTAGCGTTACATCTGTGCAGTCTGCAAACATGAACAGGAGGATGGATATCGAACTAACTACATCCAGCTGCCCGGGTTAAATATGTTTGAGTTATGAATGCTTGCAACATTACTGATGTGGCATTGAACACTCGTGTTAGCTAACAAGTTAGCTATTCAATGCTAACAGACAACCTAGGATCATTAGCTAGCTAGCCATAATATGATCCGAGTTACGTTAGACGACATCTACTCTGCCAATGTGGAGTTATTATGAATACCACTGCTTTTCTTGGCAAGACCCGCCCTGCATAGCATCCAGCGCTAGGATTGGCCAGGTGTCCATGCTTTCCAAGGCACCGGTAACCCGATTTGTTCAGGTCTTGTGCCCTGACCAATGGGCTATCCTGGCCCTAACCACTAAAGGTCAATGCCTAACCTCAACCAATTGTCTCTGCCTCGACTAGCTACGCAAGGCCGGTCTTGCCAAGAAAAGCAGTGGAATTCATAATTACACACCGATGTGTGCAGTCCAATCTCACAAGCTAGTTACCTATACACTTTGGCCCTGTTCAGACCTGGTATTAACATGCGTCCTCAGTGATCACAAGTGGACAGCTCTAAGTACAGGTGTGAACGCACTCAAGACGCATTGAGGACGCATTGAGATCGGATCTTTCAGACCACATTCAGAGGTGGTCTGGGTCACATATGAGCACATTCTTTTAGCAGTGTGTAGTGAATGCATCCTGGGCCACATTAAGGACCTCCTACTCAACTGATATCCTGCTGGGACTGCAGGATCACTGCGCTCCTCATGTGACTAGACAGGTAGACACGATTGCTTGTCCGCCTCACGACATGGAAACAGCTTCTGTGCTCTACTGTATATTCTGTCGGTACAACTATATTTTTATTAAAATATATCTTATCTATAGGCTACATATCTACAGACTATCAGACTAGGCACGCAAAGTTCATTATTACCATACTGTCGGAGATGTGTTTGTGTTTTTGTTCCGGTGTTTTGCACGGAGCCGATAGCAACTCTCTCTCTCTCATCCCGGCTCTCTGAAGCTCTGTACCTCGCTGTTGTCTGGCAAAGGCAGCGGTGTCGGCGGCACAGTGGTCTCCGGGGACCGCCGGTACAATAACCTTGTATTTTTATGTTAATAAAATGTACGGATTATACTCTAGTACCCTGTCCGATATTACTGCTGACATTACTGTAATATTATGCTGTATTCGCCGTGTGTTTACTACGTGTTTATTTGCATATAGAGCGGGGGAGTGAGGTCCGATCTCAAGTGGTGACTCAAGACGAAGTGGAGACGCATTCTAATGCCAGGTGTGAACAGACGCACTTAGAGCTGTCCACTTGTGACCTATAAATACATATATTTGTGGATTTCTATTACATTTATATAATAAAAATATTTGTGGGTGCATCACAAATATCTTTGTGAGTCTTACTCTTTTTACAAGTGTATTATTATTATTATTATTATTATTATTATTATTATTTACATTTATATAGCCTACAACAATGGAGAGAGTCATTTATCTATAAATCACAAAATGCTAGGGCCGTCAAAGTTAATGCCATAATAACACGTTGATGCAAATTTGTTTTAACAGCACTAATTTCTTTAACGTATTTACGCAATCAATCTTTCGGAGGTTGTAGCGGGCTCAGTTTTAAAGCTGGAGTGTAGATACTGGTATCATATGAAACTAGTAAAACCTAAAGAATCCATTGGTACCAACTGTGTCATACAAGCTTGTTGAGAAGGAGGCTAAATAACGCTCCAAACTTGCGCTAAATTTTGGCGAGAAAAAACTGTCATGGCCATTCTCAAACGGGGTCCAGTGACCTCTGACCTCCAGATATGTGAATGAAAATGGGTTCTATGGGTACCCACGAGTCTCCCCTTTACAGACATGTCCACTTTATGATAATCACCTGCAGTTTGGGGCAAGCCTTAGTCAAGTCAGCACACTGACACACCATTTGAGCATATTGTTTTATGCTAAATGCAGTATCTGTGAGGGTTTCTGGACAATATTTGTCATTGTTTTGTGTTGTTAATTGATTTCTAATAATAAATATATACATACATTTTCATAAAGCAGCATATTTGGCTATTAAATACTCGACAAAATCTCCCTTTATGGTACATTTTGAACAGATCAAAAAATGTGTGATTAATTTGCGATTAATCACGATTAAATATTTTAATTGATTGATAGCCATACAGAATACAACTGTGAACCCTTCTTTGTGCATTCATTAATATTGAGGATGACTGTGTGTGTAGACTCACAGCGAGGGATCATGGACCAGGTCCTTCAGGTTGACTCCACTCCGGTCCTCAGCCAAGTTCTTGAAACAGCTGTCACTGACTGAAGAAGAGACAAGTTCAGGTTACAGAACAGAACTGCTGACCAGATGAATATGATGCAGATTTACTGCATGTTTAAAATAAAACTGACCACTGATACACTGACTGTTCGTCTACAAAAAGATTGGAACCTTGGGTGATTCTAATGAGACATTTCAATGGAAGTTCACATGTGTACACTTAATTAATGTTATTGCCCAGAATTTTAATTGAGGGTGTTTGCATCTCAGTGTCTAATTACCGTTTCACAGGCCTGAAATGCAATTCTGTCAGTTTTCCAAGGGAAACTGGAGAGTACCACATTCAAAAAGAAATGGCACTTGGACAATAATGTTACACATTAATATATGGAGCTATGATAGCATTCCTTTATAGTCCACGAACAGCAGATCTCTATTCATCCATGGTTTATATACCTGTTTATCTTATTATATTCATTATGAATGGCTGAAGTAAATACTTGAGATTGTCTAGATCCACTTCAAAGAAAACATCTGGATTGCCCCTGGTGGCTGGCTGCAGTATAGGTCATAAAGCTCCTACATGTTAGTGGATGGGACATGGTCCAAACTAAAATGTTAAAGTACACGTCAAATACATTTTTCCCAAAGATGCTTTCTGTTGTTTTAGATAGTTCTTATCACGCTGATGTATGTTCAAGTGTAAATTTTTCAGATAAGTTTGGTTTTAATTAGTTATTTGATCCTATAAACAGGGGTTGAGACTTCATGATTGACAGCTGTGAGTCTTTCTCACTGACAGGCTGCGACCGTGCTCAGCTCACGATTGGTTCAGGCGGGTGACCTCAATGTCACGGCTCCACCGCCCAATCACAACTGCGCAGACTCTGGCTCCAAAGGACGTCGAAATCTCAAGATGGAAGCTCCCGTATATGGGATATTTTGGCTTTACTTCTGTACAGTGGGAGGAAGTGGAGACGCATCATCCACCTTTATATACAGATTTGAGAAGCCTGCCCAGAGTGTCTTACTGTTTAATCAGTCAAACTTCAGACTTTGTTTTAGCCTGGTTCTGACAGAGCTATAGGCTGGCTGTTTCTCCCTGTTTCCAGTCTTTATATTAACCTACGCTAACCAGCTGCTCGCTGAAGCCTTGTATTTAACGGACAGAAATGAGAGTGGTATTACTCTTCTCATCTAACTCTTTGCGAGAAAGCAAAAAGTTGTGTCAAACTATTTCTTTATATGTATATTTTTTTTATTTAAATCAATATTAAAATGGAATTTTGAAAAGCTAGCCTATTTTTCTGAACATAAATCTGAGTGACTAAGCTGACTTGTCACCAGAAAACCCGAGCTGTCTAAAAGTGAAATTTAAACACATAAGTACTATAATTAGTTCAACTGCAAGATATTACACTTGATTACAAATTAAGTAATCTTGGAACAAGGCAAGGGCAAGGAAGAATATTTATGGGGTTACGGTGTAGTCGGCAGATATCTGCTCCAAGACTTCCTCTTCCATGTGCTGCTCATTGTTTACAGTCCGATTAGCAACTTGAGACGCGAGTCAGGAGTTGGAGTTGAGAGACGACGTGTAAGACTGGATTGCTTCACAAGTAGCCAGTTTACAGGCTAATTTTAAACCAATAAAAAGCTAAATCATCGTCAGACGATAGTTGGTGGGTTCCCAGATTGCATTTCGGCTAGCGCGATCCACCTCTTTTGCTCTCCACACGGACTGTTTACCTGCATTCAACCAAAGCCTGCTCGAACGTGATTGGTCAATACTATACTACTCGCACTAGAAACGGAAATCTGAACGCTTCCGATGCAAAAATCTTGTCCCGTTGCCTACAGATTCTACATATGAATTCAGAATCGCTTCATAGAGATTACATAGTAAGACTTTTGAAGCAGACAGTTTGCTGTCTGTCATTACAGTCCCCTGATACATGAACATGAAAACATAGCTTATTGTGAAACCTTGGTACACTTGGTTCAAGGGCACAAATATTTAGAGATCATCCAGGCTATCAACTTTGGTATTTGGGTGAAAGTTGAACCACAGACACTGTGAAATGAGGATCTTCACCTATTTCTATAGTTTTATATGCTAGTCTTACCACATACATTTTGTATCGGGGTTACGAAGATAAACGGCAATTTAATTTGAATATATGGCTATGGTTCGCAATGTTTCTATTGTTTTGTAGTAACATACCTCAGCTTCAAATATTAACAAAAGTACCACAGCTTGAACAAGTACCGCTAAATACTCGAAACACTGGAGCTTTTTTGACAACAGCCGCTAGATGGCGCTGCGGTAGCGCTGTCGCCATTTTGGACTGAAAACACCAATGAGTCTGTGTCCACGGATGTATAAAGAGACGTCTGTAAATCAGAGGATCTGAGGATTTTTTTTAGGTAAATCAACTTCCCAGTACGAACACTTAAATATCCCTCATTTAAATGATTATGTCCTAAAAGTAGTAAAATGAACTAACAGCTGACTCCAGAGTTATTTTCCTCGGCATAATGAACGTGCATCAGACCAACGGGACTGCACTGTCCTGCACCCTCATACTACATTTCGGGTTCTGCCAGCTTCCTGCTAGCTGTATGCGGCTGTAATGATGGATATATTAGCTGTAATTCATCACTTTATTATCTTCTAATAGACCAATGGGCTGTATGCTGTAAGCCTGTACCTGTATCATGAAAAAGTTTGAGATTGTTCTCAAAAATCTGTGTGCTGGATTTTTCTAACTTCCATTTATGTCCATCGCTCACTTTATGCTCCTCTGGGAAGCCGGACAAAAAAGTTTAATAAATAAATAAGCAAATAAGTAAATAATTACAATAGTATGCATATTTATAATATTTTCATTGTTCAACACAGGCCATTTTGGTAGAGACATTAAATATGACAATAGAATAGAAATTATCTTGTTTTACTTTTGTACGGCACTTTGTAGGCAGACGTTTTACTGGCGTCTGGTAGTCGCTTTCAGTCCAAAATGGCGGAGGCGTAGCTTTGCTGCTGGGCGCTGATGTTACAATGGAACGAACGATTGGCTTTCACTTCTTAGCAATATACGTTCTCTGGTAGCATTAGCTCTGGAACAATAGTAGCAATACACTAGTACAACCCAGCCTGAACACTCACAGACACAAACATGCTTTAGACATTTTCTGTATTGACACATTGCTAAGAATATAGGAAATTTGATGGCCAGCGATTGTGAATAGAGGAATCCACCTAAACCAAACCATGACAATTTCACTAATTTCTTTTACTCTTCAGACGTGTATCATCTGACAGACTTTAACCCATTATAGCCATGTTTGACACCATAAAAAAAAAAAAAAAAAAATTTCAGATCCCCATCTGACCAATAAATTGGTCTAAAACTGCATCAATATGTAGTGACAGATTTGGCTGTGTCCAATGGTAGGGATTTGATGAATCCCCTCTATGAGACTATGAGACTTCCACCAAAGGTTAGATACAGTATATGATTTTATTAGTACGTTGGCTTTATTAATATTTGCTTGATTGTATTTTACTAACTCAATTGATGAGATGGTGAGATCCTAACTGTGCGACTTGGCACAGTGTGCTGATTTGATAAAGTGAAGCCAACCAAGCTTGCCTCCCTCCTCTCAAAAAACTGATATTACAAATGTCACAGATTGATGTATTATCTCTCAATGATGGATAAGAAGTCAAACCTAAATTAGGGTAACTGTAACACAAACTGGAGCTAATTTGTCCCTACTGAAGATGTAAATATTTTACAGCTGAGCACTGTGGTTTTTCACAAATGCTACTCGGACAGGGGGAAATATTGTTGGGGACTATTTTTGGCTGCGGATTAACAGACATTTGGTGCGCTGGTGAGTATTTACAGCCACAGGAAGGTGTATGTGGGATTGAGTCAAAATAAACCACAGTGGTCATCACCAAGTGCACCCACTGTTGCTTATATGTGAGTCTTTGGAAGAATAAGATATATCAGGCTTTGGATACATACACAATACTTGTTAGAAATAAGGGTTCCAAACGGGTTCTTCCTTAAGGGCTGAGGTTCTACCAAGAACCATTTGCTTCAGAAGAACCATTTTTTGAAGAAATGTTTTTTCCAGGGCTCTTTGTAAGACAAAGGGTTCCATTAAGAACCATTTTCATCCAAAGAACCCTTTGTGGAAGAAACAGTTCCTCAAGGGTGTTAAAAGGGAACGCCCACATCCCTCCAAAAACTGTGATTGTGGACCATGATTGTTGTGGGTTACGCTGCACCACATCAGTTCTGGCCCTTCAACGCCCTTTCAGACAGAACACAGCAACAGCAGCACTGTGCTCTGGAACCCATTATTTCCATTGGCTTGCGCCGCACCATGACGGCGTTTTGCTGCTTTGAGTAAAGAGTGTGCAGAGTGCGCCGCTCGCTCAGCGCTGCGCAGAACGCCGTTCAGTGCGCTGAACCCAGCAGCAAGTGCAGCGCAAACCGTGTCCTGTGTGAAATGCCCTTTAGGGTTCTAGATGAAACCTTTGGAATATGAAAGTGTTTTTTTGTTAGCATCCTGAGAAGGTGAAAATGTTCTGGGTGAAACCATTACACTATAGAAGGGTTCTTCAAAGGAGTATAGAAGTAAAGACACAAAACTGCTATGTTTTTTTTTTTTGACAGCCGCTGCCGCCATTTTGGACTGAAAACGCTTATTATATTTATATTTCATTGTTCAGCACAGGCTATTTCAGTAGAATATGACAGTAAAATAGAAATTATTTAACTTTTTAGGCGACCGTTTTACTGGCGTCCGGTAGTCGCTTTCAGTCCAAAATGGCGGAAGCGTAGCTTTGCTGCTGGGCGCTGATGTTGCAACGGAACGACCAATTGGCTTTCACTTCTTGGCAATACGTTCTTTGGGTTCTCTGTAGAACCTCTCATAGGGGGTTCTCGGTTGGACCTTTCACAGATAGTTCAAGGTATAACCCTTTATGTTGGGTAGAACCCTCTGAAAGGGCTCCAGGTGAAAACTTTATAAAAGGACAATCAGAGGACAAGCCGAAGAACCCTATACAGTTCTAGTTAGCACTTTTATTTCTAAGAGTGTGGGATCATTTCTTTGTTGGTTTGGGTCTTTTAATAGAATTTGTTGACAATACTAAAAATGTTGAATTTCGCCACTTCCTTAAGTAGCCTAGTTTTCCCTTAGGACACGGCACCCATGGGTAAAGCCATGGCCTAGTGTGTTTGAAGTATTTCCAAAATTATCTCAGCTAAATTTAGCACACCAGTGTGTAGCTTTAACCTGGCTCCTTCTGCCCAGTAATCACAGGAGGCAAATCTCATATTATTTGGTTTCCCTAATGCTGATTTAATAATCAGCCTATGAGGCTTTGGCTAGAAGAACCAATGGATCATATTTGTTCATTGTCAATATTATTTTATATTTTCGACACTGTTTGCTCCATATAGGTTACATAAATATATGGGGCGGCTATGGCTAAGATGGTAGAGCAAGTCGCCCACCAATCGGCGGTTCGATACCGGCTGCTCCGGGTCACACATCGATGTGTCCTTGAGCAAGACACTTGCCCCAAATTGCTCCCGAAGGCATAGCCATCGGTGTGTGAATGAGAATTTACATTAGATCCTGATGGGCAAAGTGGGCACCTTAGCAGCCTCTGCCATCGGTGTGTGAATGCTGACATGTAGTGTAAAGCGCTTTGAGTGGTCGGAAGACTAGAAAAGCGCTATATAAATGCAAGTCCAAGTCCATTTACCATAAATGTCTTAAGTCAAATTTGTTAAACCCCATATTTGACCCTAAACTTGACCTAACCTCAACTCCTCAATTAAAACATCTGGTGTAAAACCACACAGAGCACATATTCCACACACATACACCACATGAATGGGCTGGGAACGTGTGTTAGCATGTGACAGGAGGTTGTGGTTGTCAGCTGTATGGACAGCAGGGTTAGCTGCTGTTAGCCGAGATGCTAGCTCATCAAAACCACGACAGACTTCCCAGCCAGCTGCTGGGGCGCATCCTCTTAACATTACTCTCACGTCTCCCCCTGCCTTGGTGAGCAGGCAGCGGGGCTACTGGTGACTGGTGGCTGTCACACGACTGGATCTACTGGTCCCAGTCCTCCTCATGCACGACTCAGGCACAACATCAGCTGAGCTAATTAGAGAAGCTGCTAAAACAACAGGATTCATCATCTCGCTTTGGCAGTGCGCCTTGCCTTCTTTAGGAGCTTTTAATAGCACGATTGATCATTAATAAATGCACATTTCTGAGTTCAATTAAAAAAATAACAGACAAAATGCCCCAAATGAAATGGCCGTCAAAGGAAACCATAAAAGAGATGTTAATGAAGAGCACCCTCCAACATATCGGATCTGCAAAGGGGACATGAATAATGCAGCTGATGTAGGCTCAGCACCGCTACACTGCTGGAGAATGTAACGCTGCTTTGCGTCAAGCTGGAGACACACAGCACCGCTAAACCGGAAGAATGGTGGTTCTGCTTTCAAAATAAAAGCGCCAGTCTTAGTTAAAAACTCATTGCAGCAGTTACTCGCCAAAGTATAGCGCTCTAATTTTGAAAGTCTTCGCCGGGCGCTCTTCTTCCTGCTGTCTAACTTGACGCTGATTAAAATATCACTACAATATGTCGAGTAGCTGTCTAGTACAACACTGAACATGACAGCCAGTCTTCACATGAACACATATATGTTATAAACTTCACGACATAAACGCTAATAACGTCGTTACAAAGCGAATCCCACATCTGTCCGAGCTGTCAGGCAGCTAACGTTAACTGAGCTAACGTTAGAGCAATGACAGCCAACCCAACCGGTTAGCTTATTAGCTTAGCATGCAGGCTAACGGCAGCTAACGGCAGCTAGCTCGTAGCAGCGGAGACAGCTCGTATCGTGACACCGACGTGCACAGGCGACCGACGGTGAAACAGCCACCGAGCTGCACTACCGAGAAGCATTTAATCTCATTTTATCAAACGGTCTGCTCACCCGTCAGGATGCCCACTCGGGTCTGATGGTCGTGGTTGGTGAGCACCATCCCGTCCGCCGCCATGTTTACAACCTCTGTCTGCACTGTGCCGGCACATACATACACACAGTGTGGTGGTGGTGGTGGTGTGCGGGCTGCTGCTGCTGCTGCTGCTGCACCTCTGGAGGACGACTCTCCCTGTGTGTGTGTGTGTGTGTGTGTGTGCGTGTGCGTGTCCTTCCGTGGAAGTGTCCTCCAACTAATAAGTGAAGATTAAAAAACACACTATGACATCAACACTCTTTGTGAATCCCCCAAATAAGAGTTAAGATGACCTGTGTGTGAAATGTTATATTGACCAAATATAGTCTTGTGCTCCATTTTGTAACACATTTAGTCTATTTGTAGATGTTGGTAGTAGAAGTGTAATAACACCAGTAGTAAAATGTCTTCACCGTAAAAAAAAAAAAAAATATATATATATATATATATATATATATATATATATATACATATATATATATATATATATATATATATATCTCATAAAGATCAAGCTACACTAATATTATTAGTATTATACTATTTGTAGAATTAGATTCCAGCGGTGGCTGTGTGGGATTGTTTCTGACTCGTGTGATCCAAACATTCCAATAACTCCAGAGCATTGTTATGTCCAAAAGTCAAAATTTATTGAAAAATAAGATAGATGTAAACATTTCAAAAATTCACATTTTTTAACGAATAAAAGATTTTGCTTCAATCCATATTTGTTGGCGTTTAGCCTTTCAAAAACAACATCAAACAAAAAAAACGATTTGCTCTATAGGCTGCTGCTGCTGCACCTCTGGAGGACGACTCTATGTGTGTGTGTGTGTCCTTCCGTGGAAGTGTCCTCCAACTAATAAGTGAAGATTTTAGGGCCGCC
Organism: Sebastes umbrosus; assembly: GCF_015220745.1. Taxonomy (NCBI): domain Eukaryota; kingdom Metazoa; phylum Chordata; class Actinopteri; order Perciformes; family Sebastidae; genus Sebastes; species Sebastes umbrosus. The sequence continues at coordinate 3,953,085 of NC_051284.1, forward strand.
TCTAAAAACATACAATAGGACATCAACACTCTTTGTGAATCCCCCAAATAAGAGTTAAGGTGACCTGTGTGTGAAATGTTATATTGACCAAATATAGTGTCTGGTCAGTCATCAGTTTGTGCTCCATTTTGTAACAAATGTAGTCTATTTGTAGATGTTGGTAGGGCAAAGTGTAATAACACCAGCAGTAAAATGTCTTCACTGTAAAAAAAAATATATATAAATATATATACAGTTTATATATATATGTATATATATATATACTGGAAAAACAAAGTTTGGAAACTTGTGTTTGGTGGATTATTTCTCTGTTGTTACAATACTAAGTGGCATTGTATTTTACATCGTTGGAAAGCCTGTTTATTTACCTTCGCAATGATGTCCAACTTGTAAGGATCATGCATTTGTGGGATGAGCAGCACAGCTGCTTATGTGGGTAGTACCCAAGAAAAATTTGCTATAATGCTCTGCCAATGGTAAACAGTGTATTCTCATAAGGCTACCAGGAAGCCTGCAATGACTGCCCTTCACCATCAGGCCCATTTGCGCTTGTGTCGACAACACAGACAATGGAACCTGAACATGTGGGGGAATGTCATTTTCAGTGAAGAGTCCAGGTTCTGTCTGCGAAAGCTGGATGGCAGGGTCAAAGTATGGAGACGACGTGGAGAACGCTATGCTGATTGTTGAACCAATCGAGTAACAGCTTTTGGTGGGGGCAGTGTCATGGTGAGGGGCGGCATCTCCCTCACTGGCAAAACAAGGCTTGTCATCATTGAAGGCCATCTCAATGCAGGGAGATATCGGGATGAGATTCTGCAGCCAGTGGCGATCCCATATCTCCACAATCTGGGACGTAACTTCATCCTCCAAGAAACAATGCTCACCCCCACAGAGCCAGGGTTATCACAGACTACCTCCACAATGTGGGAGTAGAGAGAATGGAACGGCCTGCCAAGAGTCCAGACCTCAACCCAATTCAACACTTGTGGGATCAGCTTGGGCGTGCTGTACGTGTTAGAGTGACCAACACAACCTTGTTGGCTGACCTGCAACGAATCCTGGTTGAGAAATGGAACGCCATCCCTCAGCAACGTGTGACCAGGTTGGTGACCAGCATGAGGAGGAGGTGCCAGGCTGTTGTGGCTGCGTATGGATCTTCCACCGCTACTGAGGCTCCTGACGGTGTATTAAATGAATAAAGTGTAAAATTGCCAATATGTCTTGTTTGTTCCTTGTTACTGATAGAGAGTTCAATCATCCAATCCACCAAACAACTCAAAACAAGAGTCAATACCAACAGGAGAATACACTGTTTACCATTGACGGAGCATTTTGGCAAATTTTTCTTGGGCGCTACCCACACAATCAGCTGTGCTGCTCATCCCACAAATGCATGATCCTTACAAGTTGGACATCATTGGGAAGGTAAATAAACAGGCTTTCCAACGATGTAAAATACAATGCCAATTAGCATTGTAACAACAGAGAAATAATCCACCAAACACAAGTTTCCGAACTTTGTTTTTCCAGTTTATATATATATATATAAATACAAGCCTCGATACTCGCTTCACAAAAAACTTCCTGGATTACTTGACACGCTCTGAAGCCTCGGCACAGCACGTATCATCACTACCTATAGGGCCCTATTTTCTCCACTGGAATGGCATGCTAGAGGGCCCTGTATCACATTTTCTCCACTTGAAGGGCACCCTAGAACAATGGTTCCAAATCTTGGGTCCAGGCCCCCCTTAGGTCAAAGATCACAGGGGGTGCACCAGGATTTGTCTGCTCTGCGGTTGTCAAAATTAGATTTGCACATGTATAATTAAAATCATAGTAACACACTTACTGGATAATTCATACAAAAGTCTGTATATAAAACTATTTTAAAAAATATCTTTTTTTTGCTACCTCGTATGCCACATTCGGTTTGAACCCACTATTTCTGCACAGCTGCAGATCAGTCTACACTAATATTATTAGTATTATACTATTTGTAGAATTAGATTCCAGCGATGGCTGTGTAGGATTGTTTCTGACTCGTGTGATCCAAACATTCCAATAATTCCAGAGCGTTGTTATGTCAAAGAGTAAAAATGTATTGAAAAAAGATAGATGCAAACATTTCAAAAATTCACATTTTTTAACTAACAAAAGATTCTGCTTCAATCCATATTTGTTGGAGTTTAGCCTTTCAGAAACAACATCAAACAAAATCAGGCCTGCACCTGTATTAACAGGGCAGTCAAGCAACAATCTAACAAATATTACATTACATTTATTTAACCACAATAACACAAAATCAGTTTTGTCTCTAATACTATAGTAAACAAAAAAAAATATCATATTATGCATCTGTATTCTCTTGGCGAATGTGTCAGGACGTCATCACTTTATTTATGTTGACGAAACTGACAAGTTATATTCATTAAAGAAAGTTGACTCATTTAAACACTGAATCACTTTATTCAAATTGAGGATTTTGTTCGAGGATTTGTAATTTTTTTTAAGGGCGTTGACGTCAGAAAACATGGACGGCGGCTCAGCTTTTCTCAGATACAACTGGAGGGGGGGGGGTCTTCAAGGAAAATAGGTTAGGAACCACTGCCCTCGATGACACTTTATCACATTTCTCCACTGGAAGGGCACACTAGAGTACACTTTTTCATGCACATTGAGCCACTATAGAGGTTAATTTATCATGTTTTATTTAGCATAGGGGCATCCAAGAGGGCATGTTTGCAGTTTTTTTTTTTTTTTACATGGGGACACCAGAGGGGGCAATTACCCAAATCCATCAGTGGTGATGGGGATGGAAATACAGTATGTGACAGCAGGTTGTGGCTGTTAGCTGGATTGTCAGTCATCGCTTCCTTTTATCATGCCTCCGCGGCATCTTTATGGTTTCGGTTTGTCCGTCCGTCTATCTGTATGTACGTCCGGTCCAATCTCTTGAATGTGATATCTCAGGAATGCTTGGAGGGAATTCCTCCAAATTTGGCACAAACATCCACCCGGACTAAAGGATGAACTGATTAGATTTTGGTGGTCAAAGATCACTGTGACCTCATGTCCGTCCCATTCTCGTGAACGCAATATCTCTGGAACGCCTGGAGGGAATTCCTTCAAATTTGCCACAAACATCCACTTGGACTGAAGGATGAAGATTTGATTAGAGAATGAATGATTAGATGTTGGTTCTCAAAGGTCACTTTGACCTCACAGAACACGTTATTTTGGCCATAACTCAATAAGTCATATACTAATTATGACAATTTCACACAAATTTCTCACAGGATAAAATGATGAAGTGAAGTCATTTAGGACAGACATGGATGTAAACTGCAACTTACATACAACTGCAACATGGTAATTATAGTTCTTTTCAGGGGATCCAAAAACTCCCTCGGTGAGGAACAGTTGGGGGACAGTATTGTCATGTGCCTCGGGAGGAGGAACTAAAGTATGTATCATGTGATGGATGTGTGACAGAACATTGTGACTCACTGTAAAATCAGCATGCTGGAGAGTTGAACACAACATACATTCAGTTGTCACCAATGCAGAAAGTCACTGCTAAGGGAGAAAGTGAAGGAGGTGGCTGCTGTGTATGTGGGACATCGTGCTCCACCAGTGAGCTGAGGCACAACCTCCTTTTGACCTGTAATGTCCGAATGAAAAGAGTTTTTAAAGGCCCAAAAATAAAAACAATTCCAACGAAACTGCTGACGTCATTATCTTCAGTGTGAACTGAATCACAAACGGGCTAATGTGTGACATATGATTAGGATGGTACTTGTTTGATAATTATGAAAATCAAAGATATGAGAAGGGAATACAATTGTAATTTAAACAATTGTGTTACATTTGTGTGGATTTTGGGACTTAATGAACATTATATGGATAAAGAACTACATGAGTAATGAATTCCAATTTAATTGGACTACTTAAATGAAACGTATTCTGACATATTCTGTACTTTTAGAGAGTTTTTTTTCACAATATCTTTTTTTGTGGGTATGTGTGTATTTATGGTGTCTTTGGCTTGGTATTCACTAATACAAATTTTGAAATAAAAAAACAACAACATTGTAGTGAGTGTAATTGTAATTATGGGTCCTTTACTATACCTAATTGATAACATTGATAATGTGGCACAATCAGTCATGTGTAGGTTATAAAACAGAACCATTTCTTGGGTGTAATGCAAGTGAAGAGAGTTTGTCATGTTCATATGTGTTTATAAGAAGAAAGAGTTCAATGTGGTTATAATTTAGGGTACAGTGTTATTTATTGCCAGTGTCATTATTAGGGTGTTGTGCCAGTAGATCGCCAGTAGGTGGCAGTGTTGCTACAGAAGCCGTGTATGTGAAAGGGAGCGTCACAGGTAAGTCTCGCGTGAATAAGTGAGATAACGAGAATCTCTGTGTACAAGATAGAAGTAGAATACACTGTGTAGCGATGTCAACCTAAAGCATTATTTTACATTTTGCAGGTAAGCTGGTGATGTTATTTAGCAATTCTGTGTTAGGGTAATGTTTACACTGTACTTCGGTGACACTGTGTTCAGTTCAGTGAATGTTTAGCGTGTGTTAGCGTCTGTTTTGCTGCTTCAATTTAGCCAGTTATCCAGCAGCTAATACCGCCATGGTAGTAACATTAGTAGTAGCGCGGGGCACTGGGAGCTTTGACAATGAGCCCTCATGTTAGGGAGCCCTCCCGTTGCTCATATTAGCCTTTTGCTATGACTATTGTTTATGTTGTTGTTTACTGCTTATTAAGAAATATAAGAAATATGGTGTTATGCTGCTGAGCTAAGGTTATTTAAACAGGAAGTATTTCAATATATTACCCTCTAATGAGTTTAGAGCTGGTGTAATCTTTGATTTTGTGCATTTCTGGCATTTTGTTACTGTTCTTGTGAATAAGTGAGATAATGAGAATCTCTGTGTACAAGATAGAAGCAGAATACACTGTGTAGCGATTGTCAACCTAAAGCATTATTTTACATTTTGCAGAACATCTTAAATAAATGTGTAGCACCAGACTGAGCCTGTGGGACATCATTCTGTGCACCGCTACAATAACATTCAGCCACTATATGTCGCATTCTCCCTCCCCTGTTCCATTGCATTTACTTCACAACAAGTTGTTGCCAGGCACTTACTGTCAATTTCAGCCATTTATCAGTTTTTTCCACACTAACTGACGACCCAGAGATACCACGTGATACCAACGTCGTTTTATTATTGACTCACAAGCCTTGTTAGAAGTGGGAACCAAACGTCTTCCACAGAGATAAACAAAACATTAATTTCGGACCCGCCAACATTTTTTTAAATGATTAATTCACGATCATTATATATATATATATATAGTGATTGTGAATTAATAAAAAATATATATATATTAATATAATTTTTTTTCCCAGGAAAAGCCACTTTTATTAGGCACCTTTCTAAAGGCTCTGTAGATATATTATGTGAGGGATAATGTAAAGTCATTGTTGTGAAAGAATCCCCGTCAGGGCGATGCTGCACCCCGACGCGGCATGGTCGGGGTTCGCTGAAGGGGATTATTTCACAACAATGACCGGCTAGCTGTATATTATCCCGCTTATTACAAGGCTACTTACTGAAGAAATCAATATTTTTACACAAAAACGACCCGCCAGAGTCCGACAACGGCAACGGTCTGCAATAAAGAAATTACAGACTGCAGAACGCCGTGACTGACCAATCAGAATCGAGTATTCAACACACCTGTGTAATCTTTTTTTTTTTTAAAATATTCGTCTACATAAGAATGTAATTGTGCATTTAATTGATATTCTATTTCTCCTTGTGTACTGTCACTATGAATTGTTATGGTAAAAGACCAATTTCAGCTAGCCATTTAAATACCCAGAAAAAGAGTTGAGTTGTTCATTCATCTTCACGAGAACTCCAAACACTTTTTCAGCTTGCAAATTAATCTAAAAGACTCAAAGAGAGAGATCAACAGCCTAATGTACTCAAAAGCAGTTTTACAGCATTGATAGTTGATCAGCATGTTTGTCAACCTTCAGACATCATAGCCTAAAATGATGACTAATCAGCCTGAGATCACTTAGAAAACGGAAATCACTAACTTACTGTATTCTGTTTGGTTGTTTATGATGCCTCTCAATCATTTCTAGCCTATCTGGTAGTATATGTCATTTAGTAATTTGTTCTACATCATGATAATGCTGCAACCAGTGAGTATGGCATTAATGCCAGCTAGACAGAATAAAGCTCTGTTTGTCATGACAATAGTACTGTACTGAAGGCCTCTCCTTTACTCTGGTGACTCTCTTCACAGCCATCTGAAGACACCAGGTATCTGTTAAATTTGCAGTATCTGGAGTGATGATGTCACTGCTGAGCTACAATTACATTTTGTTCAACCAGCATCAGACTGTTGTAAAATAACCACAGAACGCCTCTGTGCTTATGTGCACATCAAACGTGTCATTTTGATTAATTATTCTACACAGTTTGTTCTGTGTGTTGGAAACGGACGCATGTATATATACAACACAAATCTGGACGTTTCAGGGAAGATAGAGTGATGACTTCTGCATCACTTAACCTTCCTGTTGTCCTCGGGTCAAATTTGACCCGTTTTCAAAAATCACTATATCATAAATATTTCTTTCATGTAATTACCCCAAAATAACATGAATGGTTCCCTACTATGGTCTTTGCAAAAACAATTAATGACCACTACTTTCGTTGAATTATGGGTGTTTTATTCTAATTTATAGCATCTGTGGTCTTCCCGGGTCAATTTTGAGGACCACAGGTGTCATTATGTGCTGCCATTAAAAAAAAATTAAATGGTTTCAAAACAATATTCTAACTAAAATTTTACATATACCCGTCTTTGATAATCCATCAACATTAATTTCCTTCGATAACTATAGTCAAAATAATTAATCATTTCTGCTTTTTTAAAATCAAAGATTAGGTAGAATTTCACCAAAATTAGGTTTATTAACCTTAAATTCCCCCCAAAAAGTGTAAAACTTGTAGTAATGAGTTGGAATGAAGTTGGCCAAAAAGGTGTAACACAGAACTGGGTGATAATTTATATTGTATGCTTAATACATTTTGACCTGGGAAGACAAAAGTTGCACGGTCGACGGGAAGACAATAGGAGGGTTAATACAGCTGATGTGATTTTATTTCAAAATAACCTTATTAGCCGATGAACAAACAGGCAAACATAGTTTCTTTATCATTTTGGGGTACTTAAAACACCTATGGAGACATCTGTGTATTTCTTTCAGAGCAAAGGTCCAGGGGACAGCTATTGTCATGGATACTGTCATCCTCTGAAGACTTGTTCACCTCACCAGCAAACTTCATTGGCCTGCTGGAAGCTCGTTTATACCCTTGTTGCTCGCTTGCCATCGGTGGACAGCATTCACTCATTCATCCATAGATGTCACTCACTTGTGTTTCAATATTTAAGTCATTAAAATGCTTAAAGTCTTCTCCCTGGCACTTGTGTTCGACCAGCATCACAGCTCCTCAAGGTGCAAGCTTACCTTTTTTCAGCTCTGCATATATATGAAGATATAACGGATACCTGCTGTCTTCAGACGGCTGTAAAGAGAGTCACCAGAGTAAAGGAAAGACCTTCAGTACAGATCTATAGTCATGACAGACAGAGCTTTATTCTGTCTAGCTGGCATTAATGTCATAATCACTAGTTGAAAAATCAGCATTATCATGATGTGGAACAAATTAACTAAATTACATATACTACCAAATAGACTAGAAATGATTGAGAAGCATCATAAACCACCAAACAGAATACGGGAAGTTAGTGATTTCAGTGTTGAAGTGAACTCAGGCTGATTAATCATCATTTTAGGCTATGATGTCTGAAGGTGATCAACCATACTTATTTATCATTGACCGTGATTATTGACTTGACTTTTCATCTATAAATGCGTAAATATTGAGAATTTGCCTGCTGAACTCTAAAAAAAGAGGAGTGATGACCTCTGACCCCTGCGGTGGGTAACTTCACAGAAGGCCCACATGAAATGCACTGACTTCACCGATACCGAATCTTCCTCCAAACTAAATTGATAAGCTGACGGCCCCTCAATATGATCTGGAACGTTGGCAGATTGATTTGTTGACTGTGTAATGTGACAGGACTGATACATTCCATATGTTATGTATGCTACGTAATGTAGTCAATAATGAACAACAGTTATGAAACTGAACATTGATAATGTTTATTATTTAAGCACAGGATCAGGATAATGGTAGTAGATAAATAATAATAATCTCACACCCTTACTATGGGGTGCTTTTTTATGTATGAAAAAAGTATTTGATACAACCATTCCCCAACAATAAAATAATTGAGTTTTAAAGGACACAAAGAGTCCCAGTTCAACTCAAGAGACCTACATACATTATTAAAAGAAAAGCAAATGTTTCAAACTAAAGAAAGTGCAGTGGGAGCAAAATGGATACAGGACCACAGAGAATCTCTTCAGAGAAGGCAGGAGGCTTTGAAAATGGTGAGGAGGTCAAGATGGTCAGCCAGTCACAGGTAGAAAGCTTAGTAGACTGATACAGTAACCAGGAGGAGGCTGACACTAGATAAGTGTTGATCTGATACACCTTGCACAGTCACATTCTTCATCAAATGCAATGAAATATATGTACCCAATCTGCTATTTCAAAGAAACTTGGAGTTCAATTCTGTGATTGTCTACCTGACAGCTTGGAAGAGGAATTGCCTGTAGTAAGAAAATATGCCCTCCATCATTAAGGACAAAAGAGAACAGGAGTCCATGCACGAGCCTTGATGAGCTGATGAGGAAGTTTGGTGAGGAGGTGGATGGGTCCAACAAAACACAAGGCTGCCATCCAGGAGACCGCTGGTCGTATCCCGTGTGTTAAGTTTCACTTCCACGTTACAATCGACTCTTCGTGTTCACAGCGGCATCTCACTTTTCACTGTACAAACATAATAATTTTAAGCCCAACCATGATGTTCTGTCTTAAACCTAGGCATGTGTTTTTGTTTAATTCACAACGTCAAGCACGTGTTTATTGCGACCAAAAAGTGACGCCGAGGGGTCTGACAAAGCGTCCGTACGTATAACACGAGTTGGGATGAGAACGTGTTGCGGTACAACTCCCTCCGACAGAAGATGCTTTCAAGCAACATGTTCTGAGAGCAATGGATTCATATCAAGGTATTTATATAGCGTCAAATCATAACAGAAGTTATCTCGGGACACTTTTCATATAGAGCAGGTCTAGACCGTACTCTATCAGCCAGCAATGTGGCGTCATGGCCATCTTCCAAAGGCACTTCTTAGGAATCCCATTGAAAAAGGATGGACAGCAGGTGGGTGAACAGGCCAAATTATATGAACACTTAATTATACCCCCGCGACAACGTAGTCGGGCGTACTTCCGTCCTTCCGTCCGTTCGCGTGTCACACTTTTGTTTCCGGAGTAGAAACTATTTAACTTAGGAACTTCAAACTTGGTATGATGGTTGACAGTGTGGTCTGGTTGTGCCTTTTGGGGGTCAGAAGTCCAGGGTGCCCATTAGTTAATTAGTTAATGCCCATTAGTTCCAAAAGGGCAAAACCATTGGCCCTACTTTAGTAGGGGTCAAGCAGTGAGTGGGGGTATGTGAGCCATGCTCACTTTTGCCTTGTTCTGTAAGGGTTGTCAATCTTTTAAAATGTTTAATCGCGATTAAAGCAGCAGTAGGCAGTATATTTTTGTCATCATTGGGCAAAAATTCCATAATAACCTTTCAGCATATTGTAATTCAAGTGTTCTGAGAGAAAACTAGACTTCTGCACCTCCTCATGGCTCTGTTTTCAGGCTTCAAAAAATCTAGCCTGTGACGGGACACTTTGACCAATCACAGGTCATTTCAGAGAGAGAGCGTTCCTATTGGCTATGCTCCGGTCATGTGACCGGAACTTGGCATTCCTTCCACAGATTTTTCAATGGCGGCGGCGTCACAAACGTTCTCATTTGACAGCTAAACCGTACACTACAAGATGTTTCTGAAAACATTTGCGGAGAGAAATAGGCATTAACGTAACATAATATTGATTCATATTTGATCAGCGCTGCCTAGTTTGACCGTTTGATCAGAGTTCACGAGTGATTGACAGCTGGCTCTCATGGACAGCAGACCTCAGATCAGCTCTCACTGCATGTTTTCCTCCGGTCTGTGAAATCTTGCAGATGCTGATAGGAGCACCGGAGAACACAGAGGCACATGATTTTTTTCAGGTTACCTGTTTCATGTGCTACTGTCAGGATATAGCGACCGTTTTATAAAAATAACTTTCTTTAATCATATTTGCTCCAATCTCGCCTACTCCAGCTTTAATCACAGATTAATTGCACATTTTTTTGTCCTGTCAAAATGTACCTTAAAGGGAGATTTGTCAAGTATTTAATACTCTTATCAACATGGGAGTGGGCAAATATGCTGCTGTATACAAATGTATATATTTATTATTGTAAAGGCTCGAGGGTACCCATAGAACCCATTTTCATTGACATATCTTGAGGTCAGAGGTCAAGGGACCCCTTTAAAAATGGCCATGCCAGTTTTTCCTCGACAAGATTCAAAATTTGGAGCTTTATTTAACCTCCTTCAATCTAGCATGATTGGATTCCTCAGGTTTTCTAGTTTCATATGATGCTAGTATTTTCACTCTAGCTTTAAAACTGAGCCACAACAACCTAAAAATCACAAGTTGTGTTAAAGCGTTAAAGAAATTAGTGGCATTAAAGCGATTTTGTGTGAATGCCTTATTAACGCGTCTATATATAAATATATATATATTTAAAAAGAAAAACCTCCCTCTCACCCTCGTGGGGTGCTATCTGTGTCTTCCTCAAGCTCGGGTCCTCTGCCAGAGGCCTGGGAGTTTGAGGGTTCTGCGCAGTATCTTAGCTGTTCCTAGGACTGCGCTCTTCTGGACTGAGGCTTCAGATGTCGTTCCTGGAATCTGCTGGAGCCACTCTCCCAGTTTGGGGGTCACAGCCCCGAGTGCTCCTACTACCACGGGGACCACGTCGGCTTTGACCTCCCACATTTGTTCCAGCTGTTCTTTCAACTCTTGATACTTCTCAACCTTTTCATGTTCCTTCTTCCTGATGTTGCTGTCAGCTGGTATCGCCACATTTATCACCACTGCCCTCTTCTGCTGTTTGTCAACCAACACGATGTCCGGTTGGTTAGCCAGCAGCTGCTTGTCAGTCTGGAATCTGAAGTCCCACAGGACCTTAGCCCTGTTGTTCTCAACCACCGTCGGTGGTATGTCCCATTGGGATTTGGGTGCTTCTAGTCCGTACTGGGTACAGATATTCCTGCACACTATCCCAGCCACTTGGTTGTGCCTCTCCATGTATGCTGATCCAGCTTGCATCTTACACCCTGCTACTATGTGCTGGACCGTCTCAGGGGCATCTTTGCACAGCCTGCACCTTGGGTCTGATCTACTATGGTAGATCCTGGTCTGATCTACTATGGTACATTCTGGCCTGTTCTCGTGCTGCCATGATTAGTGCTTCTGTGCTGTCTGCCAGTCCAGCGTTTTCCAGCCATTGGTAGGTCTTCTTGATATCAGCCACTTCCTCTATCTAACGGTGGTACAGGGCTTGTCCTTCCATGTTGTCTGCTCCTCTTCCTCTTCACTGTCATATAAGGTTTCTGCTGTCTGTGGTATTCACTTAGCAGCTCATCACCTGGTATATATATATATATATATATATATATATATATATTATGTAAATTACAATAAACTGCAGTTTAATACATTTTGAAAAGTATAACCAAAGAGAGATGAAAAGAGAATAACCAATCATTCTGCACCCTGTGTGTCATTATTGCATGTATATGTTGCCTTTATTATGTAATCTGTATGAGCAGAACTATAACGCATTGCTGTAACATAGTTAATGTGATGTAGTTCCGTTTTCACCCAGTAGAGTGTGCCATAGGACCAGTAGCCTATTTCATGCTCCAGACTGGAGTCCAGTTGGAGCCAGATACTTAGAAAGGATGATAGAAGGCTACTGTAGCTTATTTGAATAAGATTATTTCACAATTATTCAGCAGTGAATATGTTCACAATGGTCTATGATCTAGCTCTTAACAGACACAAAGGTACACATTCCTTTTTGTTATTTCTCCAGGCATGGGCAAAATGCAGAGCCTGGCAAATTCTGATTAAGATAATGTACTGTACTTATTTATCTAAAAAGTGTGTGATTAACTATTTAGTTGTGCAGCATGAATTAAAAGCCTAATTTATTATATGTGGAAATCACCTTTGTGGTCCTTTCCAGCAGAGGTCCCCACCACACGTTACCAATTCACCGTTTCAGAGTAGGCTACCAAATAACTTCACATTCAACAACATTATCAAGCTAATGTTCAGTTTCATAGCTGTTGTTCATTGTTGACTACATTACGTAGCTACACAACCTATGGAATATATCAGTCCTTTGACATTACATAGTCAACAAATCAATCTGCCAGCGTGGTATTGATCAAATCATATTGAGGGGCCGTCAGCTTTTCAATTTAGTTTGGAGGGAGATTAGGTACCAGTGAAGTCAGTGCATTTTATGAGTAGGCCTTCTGTGAAGTTATCCACCGCAGGGGTCAGAGGTCATCACTCCTCAACCCCCGATGTTTTTTTTTTTTCAAAAGGTTTAGCAGTCAACTTCTCAATTTGACACATTTATAGATGTTTGCCAACCTTCAGACATCATAAAATGATGATTAATCAGCCTGATTTCACTTAAAACACTGAAATCACTAACTTACTGTATTCTGTTTGGTGGTTTATGATACTTCTCAATCATTTCTAGCCTATTTGGTAGTATATGTAATTTAGTTCATTTGTTCAACATCATGATAATGCTGATTTTTCAACCAGTGATTATGACATTAATGCCAGCTAGACAGAATAAAGCTCTGTCTATCATGACTATAGCAATGTACTGAAGGCCTGTCCTTAACTCTCTTTGTGACCCGGCTGATGATGGAAAATCCTGTACTTCTAATTTGTCTTCCTTTTTTCATATTCCTCATCATCTTCTTCTTCTTCCTCCTCAAAATGCCCGCCCCGACCCACAGCTGCACAGCAGCTATAATTAACTTCTTTTTTAGAGGGGCAACAGAATCGAGTGTGACTCGCAGTGAGCCTGTAGCACTATCTACAACATGATCAATTTGGGTGGGACTAAAGTTAGCACAGGAGCCCTCTGTTATATTGAGACATGGCATTGAATTAAATGCATTCCTTAAATTTAGCTACAACACTATCACATAGACATCTAGTGTACAAACTTTTGTCTGATGGTGTGTAGTCTAGTATAAGAGTATAATACAAATTCAAAAGTTATTAAATAATGTTCTAATAAAAGAGAGTTCTGTGGAAAGACAATTAAATCAATGCCACATGCCAGAAGAAGGTCGAGGGTGTGTTTAAAACAGTGAGTGGGTTTATATACGTTCTGATAGAAGCCAATTGAATCTAATTAAGAGATAAACTTAGTACTAAGGCTATCATTATCGAAGTACACATGAATATTAAAATCACCTACAATATTACTTTAACTGTTTTCAGGACTAAACTTGATAAAAACTCAATTCAGATATAAATTCAGAGTATGGGCCTGGAGTGCGGTACACTATAACAAATAGAATTGGCTGTAGTGTTTTCCGGGTTGGGTGTGAAAGACTAGAATTAAGAATGAGTTATAGTCTAGTTTAGTTTAGGGTTGATTAATAGGCTTGAGTCGAAGATGGCTGCAACTCCACCTCCTCAGCCGGTATCATAAATCCACAATACACTACAAATATGGAAATACAACAAAATACACATCATAATACATTTACCACAATACACCAATACATATACACCATACACCAATATGGCCTTTGAAACTTACAGTTACAGTAAGCTAATATGGGTCAAGATGATTTATTCATTCAAGTTTTATGGGGAAAAAACTCTTCAAGTAAGCATTGAGGTATCATTTGCTAAAGACACCTTGGTTTGTGTAGATAGTTTAGCTGGAGTCAGACACAGTCCTGTCTGTGTCAGCCTGTGTGACGCCCTTGAGTTTTAAAACCAAACTCACAAAATCCGACACTGACAACTATTTTACATGATTAAATGAGCAACCTGCCTTGTTAACAATGGCCACATAATTTATCTTTCAATTGGTTGTTTTACACTTGTTACAGTGTTGAGGCCAATCATAATACACGTGATCATAATTACAGTCAGCAGCAGCAGCAGAGCACTACCACAGAGGAATATAACCATGTTCACACAGAAAGAAAAGGCACATTAAACATGCTCCACACTATCCCAATCAGTCACCTATCCAACTACACCCAGCCTTAATGGCCTTCCTACACTGGGTAGAGCTAGCTAATGAGACCTTTATTTAAAGGTCCCATATTGTAAACAATTAGATTTTCATGTCTTTTATATTATAAAGCAGTTTTAAGTGCTGTATAAATACTGTTAAACTATCAAAACGCTCAATATACGGAGGAATACACACATCCGTATTCAGAAATTGTGCATTTGAAACAAGCCGTTAGGATTTCTGTACATTTGTAATGTCACAAATATACAATATATGGACCATTACACATTTTTAAAATGTAAACATTCTAAATGTGTCCCAGTTTATTTCCTGTTGCAGTGTATGTGAATAACATCAGCTGACAGGAAGTAAACATGGACCAAAGCTGTTGCCTAGCAACGCAATTCCATTGCAATTCCATTGAAATGCACTAAAATGGAGCGTTTCAGACAGAGGGTGAATACAGGTATATTCAGACAGACAGTATGAGGAAAATAAAGTTTTTTTTTTAACATTACAGCATGTAAACATGTTCTAGTAGAAACACAAAATACAAGTATGAACCTGAAAATGAGCACGATATGGGACCTTTAAAAGGCTGTGCAAATATCAGATATATGTGAATATTATAACACATATTTACTTTTGGACAGTCAGTGTTCACTCCCCTCAGAGATAACTTTAGTTGCAGGGACTATAGTAAACATTACACGAATGGTTAAGAAAACTAAAAAATGTCTGTATCACTTACGGAAACTTAAGAAGTTAAAAAATTCCCATGCCAAGCAATAGAAAGCATCCTGACTGAAAACATGGTTTGTGCACAGCTCATGATGGGGGGGCTCTGCAGCCGAGGATTAATATCGCACAGAACATCATTGGTACTCATCTACCAAGCATCAGTGATACTGGTGAGACAAGGTGCCCGTGCAGAGCTCAAAGGATACTAAAAGACGATCCAAACCCCAACAACAGCCTGTTTACCCTGCTGCCGTACCTCCAGATTACAGAGCAGCTTCTTTCCTCAACTCCACCTCATCCTCCGCACTGCACCATAAATAAATTACATGGAACTTTCTGTAATGCTGGTTTTGCACATTACCATACCGCTGCTTTTTTGCACTACCCTTATTCCCACTATAAACCAAAGTCTTGCACTATAATCTATAAACTATCAATATCATCTAATCAATATAATTTCTAACTATAAAACTCATGTTACACTGACGTTGTACATACTGTATAAACTTTCAATGTGTATACGTGTATAGGTATACACACTATGTAAGGTCATTAAGTATACACTATGTATATAATTAACTGTATATATTGTATTATTTGTTTTTATATTTTAGTTTTTTGTAGTTGCCATTTTATGAGAAAAATTAAAAACATTACTTGATAAGGTTGTAATTCTACTATAAATAGTCATAACAGTGTGAGATATAGTTATAATTTTACAAAAAAAAAAAATATTGTACACCGACTATGAGGATGTTGTAATTTTACAGGAAAAAGTTTTACAACATTAAAGTCATAACATGAAGTTGAATTTTTGAGCGAGAACGTCATACTATAAGTTAATTAATTTTATGTGAATAAATTTAAAAAGCAAGCGAGGGAGCAACGTTTGCTTTGGGTGTGTGTGAACTGTGGTGGAGCTGCAGGAATGAGAGCACAGTCAGAGACTAGTTGTGTGAATTGCAATGAAAGGTTTAGAATAAAAATGCAATGCCTTAGATTACAGTTATCCAATGATGGTATAATTATTTATTTTTATAATTCACTGCACTTATACAATAATTACAGGGTAGAGTAATGATGCTCTTATTAATAACCCTGGGGGTATGAATTCATGGGTTTGAGGGAACTTACGGTGGAGCTGAAACCTTTGCTACACTATTATCGTCATGTGCATGTATGGGGAACTTATAAATAATTCACAAGGAACAGTAATGTAATTATGTGGGACAAAACACATATGAAAATCTGGTATAAATAGTCAGGCTGGTTTACCCTCAAAGCAGGCAACTGACCCTCGGGGGGCCTCCGGAGGCACAAAATATCTTTGTGTTCTTCATAAATGCAGAGAGGAATTTTAATGTCACATGAAACACAAATATAACATCCTCTGTCTTCAGTTTCCCAGAGGATATCTTTCCTTTATGCTGTTGTGTTTATGGCTCCCTGTGTCTTGTCACTGCTTTTTCGCTTTTGTTCCTCTGCAAAGCACTTAGTGCTTCAAATGATATAAACATTATAAACATAATGCAGCCAGTAGACTTTTAGTCAAGAAGGTTAGTGGGTGTAGCCAGGGTTGGGTAGTAACAGTTTATAGTTACATTGTCTAGGATTAGTTTATTACATTTTTGATTGCGTCTTTAAAGCTGAAGTAGGCGAGATTGGAGCAAATATGATTAAAAAAAGTTACTTTTATAAAAAGGTCGCTATATCGTGACAGTAGTATATGAAACAGGTAACCTGAAAAAAATCATGTGCCTCTGTGTCCTCCGGTGTCCTCCGGTGCTCCTAATGGCATCTGCAAGATTTCACAGACCGGAGGAAAACAAGCAGTAAGAGCTGATCTGAGGTCTGATGTCCAGCTGCCGTCTATGAGAGCCATCTGTCAATCACTTGCGAACTCCGACCAAACGGTCAAACTAGGCAGCGCTGATCAAATATGAATCAATATTCTGTTACGTTAATGCCTATTTCTCTCCTCAGATGTTTTCAGAATCATCTTGTAGTGCACGGTTTAGCTGTAAAATGAGAAAGTTTGTGACGCCGCAGCCATTGTGAAATCTGGTGAAGGAACGCCAAGTTTCGGTCACATGACCAACATGAGCACAGCCAATAGGAACGCTCTCTCAATGAAATGACCTGTGATTGGTCAAAGTCTCCTGTCACGGGCTAGATTTTCTAAAGCCTGTAAACAGAGCCATGAGGAGGTGCAGAAGTCTAGTTATCTCTCAACACACTTGAATTACAATATGCTGAAAGGTTATTATAGCATTTTTGCATGAAATATATACTGCCTACTGACACTTTAAAATATACATCTATGCCTCCATGTGGCCTTTGATTAAGAAACAGCAGCAACAAAAATTCACACAAAAGAAATGACACACCACATGTTGTAGAATATGCACAGTACACCTATAGTTTGTGCCAGTATTGTTTTTGTAAGACCAGCTGTAGGTGCTGAATATGCAAAATGCATTTATTTATATTGAAAATGTTTTGAAATGTTGAAAGACAGAGAGAAAAATAAGAATATTTGTGCAACTCACAATTTTGTGGCTGCGTTTAATTTTTTTTTTTGGAATAAAGTGCAATAATTTCAATGTTTGATTTTGAAGTAATCCAAAAGTAATCAAAACATATCCAGATTCGATTACATTTGATTTTTTATCCAGTGGATTACTAATAACAAAAATCGCCATGTTCAATTTGAATTCAGTAATTGACTACATTTCAAAAGAATCTGACCCAACCCTGCTGTGAGTATAGCCAACGGGAAAAGTCCTGGAGTCCTTGAAGAAGCTCGTATAGTGCAGATGTGTCATATCAGAGTTCAGGGAATCCTTCAGTCAGGAGTTATAGAAGAAGCTGCATTGTCCTTTATAGGAGCTTCCTGAGGTCTTTCCAGTATATATATATATATATATATATATATATATATACTGTATAGACATGTTTCCAGGAGTGAATCATTGTAATTCATTCACTGCAATTGTAATTGTATAACAATGTGAAAATAACCAAATCTGAGCCACATAATGATGATAATGATAATCCCCACGACTAGAGTCCTGTAGTTGTGCTGTTATATGACGTGTTAAATGCAGAATAGTTCTTCTCCATTCACTTCACACCACCCTGCAGACGGAACAGAAGCCATTTTAGGTCCCAGCGCATCTTCTTCTCTTTTCTCTCTCTCTCATCAGTCGCTCGTTGCAATTTACTTCAATTCATGTATCTGGGATTTTAAACAACAATGTATTAAGAGTTGGTGTTGGTGTAGTGTGTGCAGCAGCTGGATGGATGACAAGAGCGCAACCACGAACACGCTCCTCAGACGTGCTCGTGTTGCATGACGCGCCTCTCTCTCTCTCTCTCTCTCTCTCCCCTCTCTCCCTCTCTCTCTCTCTCTCTCTCCCCTCTCTCCATCGGTTTACTTAAAGGTACCGGGAGCCGTGCTCGTTACTTAACGTCTCCAAAATTGAACGGCAGCGGGAAGACGCGTTTGACGCAGAGATCTCTCCTCCGGACCCTGCTGCTGCTGCTGCTGCTGCTGCTGCGGTCTGTGGTGGTCTGTCTGTGGTCTTGTGTGTGTTGACACATCTCCAGGCTGCTGGCAGGATGCATGCGCCGCTTCATGCGCCATCCTCCTCCGCTCTCCAACTCAGCTCTCCGCACCTTTAGAGAGGCGCTGCGTGTTTTTTTCTCCTCATCGCGGCTACATTGTAATTCTCCGTCTGCTCTCACCTTGCCAAACTGACGCATGGATGTTGATAAAACGACGCGCATGCGTTGCTCTTGGAATAATTGTGCAGCCTAAGTTGCATCCCTGAGATCTTGTGTGTCAAAGTCGTTTTGGCCGGATCGGAGTTTTCTCTCGTGATGTGGACTACTCTGGACCGCGGATGCTGGGGGGTCTGGTGCTTAGCCCTGCTGGCGACTCTAGCCCGCGGCGCGCAAAGGTGAGATCTCATCAGAATAATAACAGGATTTCACACAGATATAGGCCCTTTAATATTGTCCTTTATTCTTGGATTGTTTGTCTGTCCTCAGTGCCAACGAACCTAGCAACATGTCCTACGTCAAAGCCACTGTGGACAAGCTGCTGAAGGGCTATGACATCCGTCTGCGGCCTGATTTTGGAGGTAAAAGTCACCACTGTATGTCCATGAAGGCTAACTATAATAACATGATAATGCTTATTAATACTCTGCTGTCATGTGTTCATATAGGCGCTCCTGTGGATGTTGGCATGAGCATAGACATCTCCAGCATCGACATGGTGTCTGAAGTCAACATGGTAAGTTAGACCTTCCTCATCCTCATCCTCATCCTCCGGGTGCGATGCAGTATGTGAGACACAGGACTGGCTTTACACGTGACAGTTTTGTCGTCGGGCGAGTATATATCTATATATCTATTGGCTTTCAGTGCATGCACTCTCCCGCTAGCAGATGGAGAGAGGAGAGGAGAGGAGAGGAGAGGAGATCCGTGTCAGTCCGGTTGGTGCAGCAGCACCGCTCCTGACCCCCCCCCCTCCTCCTCCTCCCTGTTTCAGCACCATGGAGAGATCCGCAATGTGTTAAAGCCAATCCGAACGCATCAAGTCCCACCGGTGCCACAACCGCAGAAGACTGAGAATTAACAAGACAGGGGGAGAGAGAGAGAGAGATGGAGAAAGAGAGAGAGAGATGGAGAGAGAGAGGGAGAAAGATATAAAGAAAGATGGAGAGAGAGGGAGAAAGAGAGAGAGAGAGAGAAAAAGAGAGAGATGGAGAGAGAGAGGGAGAAAAAGAGAGAGAGAGATGGAGAGAGGGAGAGAGAGAGAGATGGAGAGAGAGGGAGAAAGAGAGAGAGAGAGAGATGGAGAGTGAGAGGGGGAGAGAGAGAGAGAGAGAAAGAGAGAGAGATGGAGAGAGAGAGAGAGATGGAGAGTGAGAGGGGGAGAGAGAGAGAGAGAGAAAGAGAGAGAGATGGAGAGAGAGAGAGATGGAGAGAGAGAGGGGGGAGAGAGAGATGGAGAGAGAGAGAGAGATGGAGAGAGAGGGGGAGAAAGAGGGAGAAAGAGAGAGAGAGATGGAGAGAGAGAGGGGAGAGAGAGAGAGAGAGATGTAGAGAGAGAGAGAGAGAGAGATGGAGAGAGAGAGGGGTAGAGAGGGGTAGAGAGAGGGAGAAAGAGAGAGAGAGATGGAGAGCGAGAGGGGAGAGAGATAGAGAGAGAGAGAGAGAGAGAGAGAGAGAGATGGAGGGAGAGAGGGGAGAGAGATAGAGAGAGAGGCTGCAGCCCTGTGGGAGCCTGGTGGTGTCAGAGAAGCCCAGCTTTAGTGAAGGACACAAGGGGGGGAGAAAAAACTGAAGAAAATACATCTGTGTGCATATTTTGGCTGTTTTTTTTTTCCGTGGCCTCAGTGCAGTAATAATTACATAACGGCTGTCAGTGAGTCAACAGGAGGAAGAAGGAGGCCCAGAGTGTCTATATGATCTGACCACTTAATACTATGGCGTCGGATCAGTCTCAGTGTTAATGAATGTACAGAGAAGGATTCATTTTGTGATTTATATATAAATTAATCTCTCTACAAAAATACTTAACAACGCACAAAAAAATAGTTATCGTTGTATATAAATGTAAAAAAATGAAAATAAATAAATCATTATATAAAAATGAAGGTTCACAAATAGATTTCTGATGCACACTCAAATATTTCTTGTTTTAAATACATGTTAATAGTATTTGCAATTTTCATCAAAAAAACATTTGGATGTTGTTACATTTATAGAGAAACTGTTGAACCTGCATTTACAAACTGCTGGTCGTGTGTGAACTTCACTGCATTTGTGTGTGAATTTTTTTTTCCTTTTCAGCCAATCACATGACCTCACAAGGGTATATGTATGACTTGCGGGAAGACCCCTATGCCCTATGGCAAGCTGTTTTAACATTTAATAGCTCAGCTTGACTATCCAGAATTAACATTAGGAAATATCTACAACTACATTTTGACTAGTCTTAATTACATTGTGACTAGTCAGAATTCTTATTCCAGATATCTATAACGTCATTGTGACTAGTCAAAACGACAGTTAGAAATATCTGTAATTCAGTTCTGACTTTCCTAAATAACAGTTACAGATATCTCAAACCTCATTATGACTAGTCAGAGTTGTTGTCATGACGTTGCACATGCAAGGCTTCCCATTGGATATCGGCCCAACAAAGCATCTGAACAGTGTCAGCAGAAGCTTTTGCTAACTTGGATAGTTCGGTAAGGTGTGAAAGATATTCACAGATTCAAACTTCCCGGATCAATAACTCATAAGAGAAACTCTTTCTAACCGTAGTAAGGTAGACAACGAGCTACAACCTCATGTTAATCACAATGTGCCGTCCTTGGTTCACTAGAGAGTTGTGGTGGAAATGTACAGCGTATTGTAGATTTATTGTCTCCAGATACACTTTATAAACCCATACGGCTGCAGTGCAGCGCCATAGTAGGTTTGAATAGCTTCACCTCCCATTCGTTGTTGCTGCTGACGTAATTACAGACTACAACTTCATTTCGCCTAGTCAAAACTCTAATTCTAGATATCTGTAATTACATTTCCCTAACTCCAGTTAGAGACATCTAAAACGTCATTCTGACTAGTCACAATTTAATTTTAGATATCTAAAAAGGACAATGTAGATATCTACAGTTGAGGGGAATTAAAGATATCTTGAACTGGAGTTATGACTAGTCAGAATTCAGTTGCAAATATCCGTAATTCACATTGCAGATATCCGCAACTGAATTGTAGATATCCGTCATGACAAAACCCCCATACACATGAATGGCAAAAGTAATTTGAATCTTACTAGTCGAAATGTAATTACGGATATCTTGAATTAGAGTTTTGACTACCGTAGGCAAAAAGACGTTGCAGATATCTCTAATGAATATCCTGTCTAGCTATTAAAGCAGCAGTGGGTAGAAATGGAGAAAATATGATTAAAAAAAAGTTATTTTTATAAAACAGTCACTATATCCTGACAGTAGTACATGAGACAGGTAATCTGAAAAAAATCATGTGCCTCTGTGTCCTCCGGTGTCCTTCAGTGCTCATAACGGCATCTGCAGGATTTCACAGACCGGAGGATAACAAGCAGTAAGAGCTGATCTGAGGTCTGCTGTCCAGCTGCTGTCTATGAGAGCCGGCTGTCAATCACTTGCAAACTCTGTTACTGTAATGCCTATTTCTCTCCTCAAATGTTTTCAGAATCATCTTGTAGTGTACTGTTAAGCGGTAAAATTAGAAAGTTTGTGACCCAGCAGCCATGTTGAGAACAGTTAAGGAAATACCAAGCACCGCTTACGAGCCAATAGGAACGCTCTCTCTCTCTGAAATGACCTGTGATTGGTCAAAGTCTCCCGTCACGGGCTAGATTTTCTAAAGCCTGTAAACAGAGCCATGAGGAGGTGCAGAAGTCTAGTTTTCTCTCAGAACACTTGAATTACAATATGTTGAAAAGTTATTATGGAATTTGTGCCCAATGGTGCCAAAAACTTGTTGCCTACTGAAGCTTTAAATGTTAAAACGACTTGCCATTAAACCCCTACTCTGCAGCTGATTGGCAACTGCCAATATTCAAAATCTGATTTATCGCCTCAAAAATTCCCAGAAGTGAATTTAATGATGACAAAACATACCGTTGTTCGGACCAGGTAGCCTACCTTCGGACAAAAGCGCTCCTCCCGGGCCTGTCTAGTTTGAAGCTCCGGTTGGCATCATAGCTAGGCTACCTTACCGTTAGCCTTTAGAAGCCAGTAGCCAATCAGAAGCAGAGTAGGGGCAGGTCTTCCCTCGAGTCACACATACCCTAGTTGGGGCACACTAATGTGATTGGCTGGGTCAACAGTTTGTATATAAATGTAACAACATCCAAATGTGTTTTTAATGACAATTGCAAATACATAAATTTGTGGATTTCTATTACATGTATTTAAAACAAGAAATATTTGTGTGTGCATCACAAATATATTTATGATTCTTATTTTTTTATAGGTGTGGAGTGAGCCATTTCTATATAAATCACAAAATACATTTGTTAATCCTTCTGTGTGCACCATCAGTG
The DNA here is from genome assembly GCF_015220745.1 of Sebastes umbrosus. NCBI lineage: Eukaryota > Metazoa > Chordata > Actinopteri > Perciformes > Sebastidae > Sebastes > Sebastes umbrosus. The sequence goes on from NC_051284.1 coordinate 3,976,374, forward strand.
TATGACAGCAGGACCCACTGTGTAAGGTTGGTGAGACAGAGTGTCTGCTGGAGGGATTCAGATTTTACATATGCATCTATTAACACATACTGATAATAGCCTACATTTAAACTGCTGTTGCTTTACACACATCCCAATCTCTGTTTTGTTGCTGCCTTGTATCTACCTGTTGAAGTCTGTACTTTTTTAAAAAAAATATTGTGCACCTTTTTTAAAAATATATGTAAAAAATGTATTTCTTTGTAATGTTATATCAAAATCCAATTATCTTTTCTTCCTGTAACACAAAATATAACGTGTGCTTATGTAAGCTATCACCAACCAATTTCAACCAATGTAATCATGACATCCATCCATCCATCAATCTGCAACTTTTAGATACAAGGGAGGTGTGTGTGGAGCCACAGTCCTCGGTAGCTCTCATAAACTGTATATAAAAACTGGATATAGTCACCGTGACGTCACCCATTGGTTTGTGGACTGCCGTTTTGAAGCCTTGAATGTGGAATTTTGGCCGTTGCCATCTTGTTTTTTTGGCTGTCGTCTTCTTGGTCTTTTGCAACCAGAAGTGACACGAGAGGGTGGTGCTAAGTACAATTAAACACTGAATAAGACATTTTTAGCTGACCAAAATGGTTATAATTAACTTTCATGAAGTGAAAACACACTGTGAAAGGGTTAAGGTTGTAAGACGAAAACACAGACAACTCCCAGACCGGTCAACGCCGTGGTAGTGACCTTTCAATCACAAGGTAGTCACGCCCTAAAGCAAAATAACTTAATAATAATAATAATAATAATAATAATAATAATAATAATAATATCAATAGTAAAAAATATTTTAAATAACAAATATATATTTGATATAGAACCGCCCTAACCTTTTCTAGCCTATGGAAACCCTCTAAGTCCCTCACTCACAGATGCCACCTAGAGGTTGTTTGACCACGCAACAACTTCCAGGTGTTAGAATTAAAATGCATATGAACTTAAGTACTTCCCCCTGATAGTCCCGAGGTAATGATGCCACAGAGCCGTTACGGTTTCTGGGGCAGTGGAAAAAGGAAATGAGAGACAACTGTAGGAATGCAATGCTAAATCAGCAGAGTACTCTTTTAAAAGAAAACTTTCAAATAGGAATTTACTCTGGGGAAAAAACCTTTGCAACTAGCAGCTGCATGCCATAAGGTGTGAGTGTTAAGGCTAAAAAGGCACTCAAAATGACTCAATTCCTGTGAAACTTTAAATTTGTTGGTCAGTCTGAAGCCTTACCAGCATGTAGGGTTAGAGTGGACAAGACATATAATACATATGAATCCAACAGCAGATGTATCAACAATGAATTTTCCATGAACTCACAGACCAGGGATGGCACACACTATATTTGTGTGAAACTTTATATGTAAAATTCTCAGTAAGCATTTAACAGTGATGTGCTAGGAGAGTTCGAGCCATAAAATTATGTTTGTGATGAAATGCCTCTAGGGTGCCCTTCCAGTGGAGAAAACCCGATGCAGAGCCCTCTAGGGCAGTGGTTGTGTTAACTTTCTTGTTGTCCGTCATTTTGACAGACAGGGTCATACATTTGTTTTTTTTTAGGATTATTTTTCTGGCTTCTATTGAGGTTTTCGAATTAAGCTTTGAATGTCTGTTAATACAGGTGCGTGCATCCTTTTATGTGCGGCAGCAAGTGGGAGAGCAGTGAAAATGTTGTTTATGAAAGACTAACGCCAACAAATATGGATTGATATAGAATATTTTGTTCGATAAAAACATGTTTTGAATTTTGGAAAGATTAAAGGGACTGTTTGTAACTTTCAGAAATGCCTGTTAACAGCGACACCTGTGGCCGTTAAGCCAACGAAAGTCAGCGTCGGGCTCGCGCTTAGCTGACCAGACCAAGGTCTCTCCATGAATCAATACTGATCCTAGTGTTGGCTTTTCCTGCCTCAGCCTCCGGGGCTGAAGCAGGAAAAGCGAGTCGGTGCCGGGGCTGAAGCAGGAAGAGAAATGTTATCGTCTCCTGACTGTGCCCGCAGGGAAACACCGGCACCCGGTCGGAGAAGATAACGTTACTCGCTGCGGAGCCCCGTCACTTCACAAGACACAGAAAACCTCTGTTGGTCTGGAGGAGCTGCAGCAGTTATTTCTGTACAAACGTCCACTGTACATTCACTAGATATTCTCAGAGCTAAACTAACTCTTCTGCAGTGTGTAGTGAGCGCGCATGCACGTGTAGAGGTGGAGCGAGACAGCGAGAACGCGCACGGCGTGTGAATGAAGGCAAGCAGGCAGAGGAGCAGAGACTCCGACCACATGCGAGCTCGCATATGCGAGCCCGCATGGGATCCCGACCTGGTAGATTTATACGTGTAAAAAGTTACAAACAGTCCCTTTAAATCTATGTTTTTACAATACATTTTTCACTTTTGGGTTGAGGACTTGGCGGTGGTGGTGCTCGCTGTGTGTGTTTGTATTTTTTAATAATTAACTTACAGAACAAGCATATGGAGAGATAAGATGAACAGAGACACCGACCGTGCGGTCACTTTTCATGTCAACACACACAAAGCAGTTTTTTATCCACAGTGACAGCGGAGGCCACTAAAAACACAGCGGCCATTGTGCCTAAACAGGCAAATATGCAAATTAGCAATTTTACAAAATTACACAATTAGGCCTTTAATTAAAATGTGAACAAACCATTTACAAGAATTGAACTCAGTTGACATGCTGTAGCCTAGCCTGAACTCAAACCTTCCTCTTGGTCCGCATGGACTTGTGCGTAATCAAACGTGACACTGTATTGACTCTCCAAAACGCTGTATCGATTTTTAATTAACCTCTTTAAAATATCTTGCCAATACACAGCCCTAATTCCAGTGTAGAAAATTTGATGCAGTGCCCTCTAGGGTGCCCTTCCTGAGATGTAATTTTAACCCCTTAATACTGGTGTCATTGTTACCAACCATGTCATGCTAGATTGTCGGGAAGAACGCTAAATAACACAACAAGGTTAGGTTAAACTTTGGCAAGGTAAAATGGTCATGGCCATTTTCAAAGGGGTCCCTTGACCTCTGACCTCAAGATATGTGAATAAAAATGGGTTCTATGGGTACACCCGAGTCTCCCCTTTACAGACATGCCCACTTTATGATATGCAGATCATGCAGTTCGGGGCAAAAACCAGTGCTTGAAGGAAAAAAATTGCTATTACTCTCTAATTCACATGTTGGCGTGTGTATCATCAGGTATCAGCAATCTCTGGTGACTTGTTCCTATTTATTCATTATTTCTTTAAGCATGTTATACTGTGTCAGTTATAATCAGCTGTGGTTTTATTGCTATTATTATACGTGGGCTGTGTATCTTCTATAGGTCTATAATACTCCAATAATATTCCAACTGGAACATCATAGGGTTAACGTGGTGTGTTGTGTGTATATTTACCTACAGTGTCAATAGGCTTCTTAAAATGCTCTCTTGTGTTATTTGTAGCCTATAGTAAGGTATCATTAAACTTTTACTAGCAGTGTCCCAGTCAGGATATTCCTACATATTATGCAGCAGGATAAAGAGACACATTCTGAATTTTGTCAGTGAATAAAAGGTACTAGGAGATATTGGGATTGGGGGTCCTCCCCCAGGAAAATTTGAAGGATTTTGATTTAAAACTATGCAATTTTACATAATTTTGGACCTTTATTATTACCAGTTAAAAGATTCTTTAATTATTTACACATATCACAGCCTTCTGAACATCTTATTCTTCTGGAAATGGAAAGAGCAGATTCAGAAAACTTCTAAATAATGTTTCATTAATTATGTTTGTTCACAAATACAAAAAAAGTCATGACGAACAGCTCACTATTATTTTTTACAAAAAGTATGTTAACATTGCATTGATAAATTACAGCACCCTCGTTCTCACCCCCTCCCCTCCCCCGTGCCGTACGTCGGCTCGTCCAGATGCTCCTCACATAGTTTTTATGCTCATGCGGCTTGTGAGGCGCAGCACAAATATGCTGACGCTGCACCGTTATGAAACACCATTATGAATCTCCAAGAGAAACTGATATGGAGAAGGCAGAGAAGAGTACCAGAGCAACTTGTGAGAAGTGCTGGTGCTAAATAAAAAGTCACGGCACGCCAAGGAGTAAAATGAAGAAGTGCCGTTTGGTGAGTACCGGCCCATTTCAAGCACTGGCAAAAATCATCCAGTTTTTTGCATGCAGTACAAATATTTTCGCCTTTACTAAAATGGTGTATTTGAATATTTCTGCAATTACATAAATTGGGTGACTGGAAAACTGGGTCAGCTTTCGTGGATCCAATGAGTCCAACTGTATTCATGTGTGATGATGTTAGTCCCCATAGCAGCCATTTCATTGTAGTAAGACTATTTTTTGAAACGTGACCTCACTGCATAAAATGACCTGTGGTGACCTCTAGGATAATCACAGCCTTGTGAAACTTTACAACCACAAAACTAAAGACCTAGAGCATTCAGAGGATGGATGGTTCACCATCCAATCGCCGAAAAAAAATACAATTCTTGCAGAAATCTCCAAATGTCAAAAGATTTTCGATCCCAAATCACAGCATGGCTTTTTCTATGGTGTTCCTCAAGGTCTTGGTGTCTTAATGTGGTATTTTGGGGGGATTATTGATCATTTTGAAAAAAAAAGGGGTTAAATTTAGCACCAAATCTGTTTGACATAATAGAGCATGGGAATTGCCATCACAAATTTATATCATAATGTTCTAAGCCCTTATACATTCACAATTTATTAAAATGAATGAATGAATTGTTTTATTTCTTATTTATGACTAGAACAAATTGACACACAGTGCTGATCTGAGCTCAAATTAATCTTCAGGTTCCCCGTTTCAGATTGATGTACTCCGCTTCTATGTGACATACATTGTTGACTTTTTATCTACCCCTGAATATCCCGTCCCTCGTATATATACATTTCTTCACCAGTTAAAAAAAAAGTTATTTGACGACTTTCAAGTCAAGTTAAGTCAATTTTATTTGTATAGCCCCAAATCCCAAATTTGCCTGAGGGGGTTTTACAATATGTACAGGATACGACACCCTCTGTCCTTTACAGTGCAACCCTCTCATTGGATAATTGTCGAACTCTGGGATATCACGCAGTTATCTTAAAGGGACTATTTGTAACTTTCAGAAATGCTTCTTAACAGCAACACCCGTGGCCGTGAAATCAACGAAAGTCAGCGTCGGGCTCGCGCTTGCTCGCTCTCAATATACCTGAACGAGCATCACTCAAAACAGTGAGGCGACACAAGTCAGCTAAAACCACAATATCACTCTATATTTCAGCTGCTTGGCAGTAATGTTAGCTGACCAGACGAAGGTCTCTCCATTAACATGATTTAGATCTGATCCTAGTGTTGGCTTTTCCTGCCTAAGTGCAGGCTGAGGCAGCGGGGCTCTCCAGCGTGTCTCCCTGCTCTCTCCGCCCGCAGCCGGAGAGAGCAGAGGAGACACCGGCACCCGGTCGGTAACGAGAAGACAACGTAAATCTCTGTAGAGCCCCGTCACTTCACAAGACACGGGAAACCTCTGTTGGTCTGGAGGAGCTACAGCAGTTATTTCTGCACAAACGTCCCCTGTACATTCACTAGATATTCTCAGAGCTAAACTAACTCTTCTGCAGTGTGTAGTGAACGCGCGTTCACGTCTAGAGGTGGAGCGAGCTGAGCTGTCTGAGTGAAGGCGAGCAGGCAGAGGAGGAGGGTACAGCGGCTACATGCGAATGCGCATATGTGAGCGCGCATGTGTGACGACCCGCTACATTTATGCGCGTACAAAGTTACAAATAGTCCCTTTAAGACACAGTTACTTGCTGAAACTGATTTCTATGTCAAGCAGGGCCAATGACCAGCATCTCAGTTTTATCTGAATTTAGGAGCAAGAAATTACTTGACATCCAGTTTTTCACTGCAGACATGCATGGGATCGATCCTCCGCCTTTATAGGCATATACAGCTGTATGTCATCAGCGTAACAGTGGAAATGAATTCCATGACTACATTTAATTTGGACAAGAGGTGCGATGTATAGGGAAAAGAGCAGAGGGCCAAGAACAGAGCTCTGAGGTACGCCATATTTCACTTCAGAGAATATTCATGACTTTATTATATATATATTGTCTTTGATAAGATATTTGCACATCATTGTATATATATTGCTAATCATCTAACAATGTTGCCAATGGAGGGATAAATGTCCTGTTTTGAGGTCTAAAAATGAGCATAACTTTAAGCATGACTTTAAGCCCTTCATTGCTGATGCTGTCATGTCTCTGGTTGGCAGTGGGATGTGTGTGTCAATAAAGCTTTTGCGTGATACAGGTACTAAGCATTTGTTCATTGTTGAGTCAGTGTTGCCCTTTTCATCTGCTACAGAATCGGGGGATTTTGTCCTTGATGCAGGGGAAGGGGATGGAGCTGATACCTGCGCCGTGGCAATATTGTGCTTGACTATGCCCTAGTGCAGGGCGTTGTTGCTATCGGTGTACGGCCTGCGTTATCGATAGATGGTGTGTTCATGATCCTGGGAAACGATCTGGCTGGTGGTGCTGTGTGGGTTTATAGACCGTTTGAGAGGGAATACAGCAGTAATGTTGTCAAAGAATGATGGACACTACAGTGAATAGGCCAGTTTGAACAGGTGAGTTTTGAGGTTGGATTTAAATGTAGTAATAGTGTCAGACTGTCGGATGTATGGAGGTAGGGAGTTCCAGATCCTTGGAGCAGTGCAGCTGAAAGCCCTAGCACCCATGGTGCTGAGGTGTGAGGTGGGGGTGTTCAGTAGACCAGCTGAGGATGAGCGCAGGGAACGGGAGGGAGTATACTCCTGTAGGAGATCAGAGAGATAGGTGGGGACGATGTTGTGGAGGGCTTTGTAGGTGAACAGAAGGTTTTTATAGTCAATCTGGTATTGAACAGGGAGCCAGTGTAGTTGGATGAAAATAGGGGTGATGTGGTCGGAGGATTTGGTGCGGGTAATGATCCGGGCAGCAGAGTTCTGAATCATTTGAAGTCCGTTGAGCAGTTTAGTGGGAAGGCCAGAGAGAACACTTCAGAAACACTGTAATCCAGCAGTTTTATAATCCAGATGATGAGGAGGGGGCTACAAAACCAGCCAGGCAGAGATGGAGGGGTCGAGTGTCTTGGCTGTAGCCACAAAACTGCTGGCTACACCCGGGCGGGGAATCAAAACACACTCCGCCAGGTGGTGCAGCAGGTTAGCCGGTGGGCAGGGACCATGCACTGTGATGGAGCAACCGCAGTGTTCGCAATAAACCACAGGAATGACTTAGAACCCAGGAGCCGGTGTTTCAGATTGTGGTGCCTGGAAAGTTTCGTGACACAGTGCTGAAGAATGCATGATGAGTTGGGTCATTTGGGCAAAGCGCACGGTCTCAGACTATATTTAAACTTACCATACATGCCAACTCACCAGTAAGCCAAGTCAGTTTGTCAAATCAGCACCTCTTTGTCCTATTCCAGCTATCAGCAAACCCTTTAAGCATTTCATCATAGACTGTGTGGGGCCGTTAACCCCCTCGAAATCCGATTGCTCCTTCTTGCTGACTGTCCTGTGCCAGACTACCAGCTGCATATCCGCTGTGCTCAATCTCTGCCAGGTCAGTAGTTAAGGCTCTGACACAATTTATCTCCATTTTGGCATCCCTCGTGTGGTTCCGAGTGACCAAGGCTCTAACTTTAAGTCCATGTTTTCACAGGTTTTGAAGCAACTGAAGGTGAAACAGTTGGAGCGCTTTCATCGATCTCTAAAGTCATTGCTGCGCGGCTACTGCACGGAGATAGGGGGGATATTGGAAGGAAGGTCTTCCCTGGTTGATGTTGTCAGCTGTTGTGAAAGAGAGCACTGGGTTTAGGACAAACAACCTTGTTTTCAGCCACACGGTGCGCGGTCCCTTAGCAGCGCTTCGCGATGGTTGATCCGCCTAAAACTCGTATCGACTACGTAAATGGTTTTCGACATCACTTGTATACAGCTGTTGAAAGGGCACAAGAAAACTTGGAAGTTGCTTAGTCAAAAATGAGAAACCGGTACAACCATGGAGCACTGACAATTCAGACTGAGAGATCCGTTTTTGGCACTTACTCCCATTTCAAGCGCTTCAAGTGAAATTCACAGACCCGTACACAGTGGAGTGGCAGGTCTCGGAGTAAGATTACGGTATTGCCACTCAAGATTGGAGGAATCCTCCTGGCTTCATCATGTCAATTTGTTAAAACCTCACTATTCTGGTGCTCCTGTTACACTTGACTCCAATGCTGAAAGTGCAAATGTCAGTCCAGCACTCACTGTGAATTCTGTGTTTTCAGGTCCGGTCACTCCTGCTGTATGGTTAGATGAGGAGGTAGATGTCAGAGCGCCTGACAATCCTGTTGTGTGCGGTAGGCTAAAAAACTCGGAGAAATTGCGCAATTTGGAGAGCTTGTTTGTTCATTTACCTGAGTCCCAAGGTAGTGAACTTACTGCGTTATTTAAAGAGTATCCATCTCTGTTTGATGACACACCATCGCAGACACATTTAGTGGAGCATGATATTGATGTCAGGGATAGCATGCCAATTAAACAGCATTTCTATGGATATGCACCACATAAACGTAATGTAATGGAGTCCGGTCAAGTACATGCTGGCCCATAATATTGCGGTACCGTCATCTTCCAGTTGGGCATCAACCAAGTTTGCTGGTAGATAAATCTGATAAATCGCCTAGATTCTGTACAGATTACTACAAGGTCAATAAAGTCACTAAACCGGATTCATATCCTTTACTGCACATGGAGGACTGTATAAGTTGGTGTGTCAAAGTTTGTTATCAAATTTGACTCATTGAAAGGGTATATTGTTCCTCTGTTGGATCGTGCACAGGAAATTTCTGCACATATAACGCCTTCCGGATTGTATGAGTACACTGTAATGAGACTTTGTAATGCACCTGCAACATTTCAGCTTCTTAAAGGTTGTGCAGACAATCTGGACAACAGTCTTTTTGAGCAGCACTTGGGACGATCATGTCGAGTGCGTCCGTGCCCTGTTCGAACGCTTGGCTGTGGCGTGCCTTACTGTCAATCTGGCTAAGTGTGAGTTTGCCAGGACAACGGTGACGTACCTCGTTCGACAGGGGTAGGCCCGCCTGCTGGATGCTTAAGTCAGAGCTGTTGTACATTATCTTGCTCCAACAATCAAAAAGGAGCTGATGCGTTTTTTGGGCTTGGTAGGTTACTATCGTAGTCTCTGTAGAAACTTCTCAACCGTGTTCGCGCCCCTGAAAGACTTGTTAAAAAGGCAAGGCGAAATTTGTGTGGTCCCTTCATTGACAAAGTACATTTGAAAATGTCAAGTCGCTCCTGTGCTCTGCTCCTGTCCTGGCTCCGCTACGCCTGGGTGAGCCATTTAAGCTCCAGGCGGATGCCAGTCAGGTGCAGTGCTGTTACAGGAGGTAGATGGAATTGATAGACCGGTTTTCTACTTCTCATTGGACTCTGTTCCTGCAGGCCCTTAGTTTTGATATCAGGCATATTAAAGGGAAAGAGAACACCAAAGTAGATGTTCTTTCTCGTGCACCTGCGCCCGGTGTTCCCAGGCTATAAAACTGAGGCTTAATGACTTATTCTCTTTCCGCTCAGACACCATCGCCGGCCATGTGGCAGCCTTAGGTGGCAACACATTACGACACACACACACACACACACACACACACACACACACACACACCATACCTTTTTGTTCCTCTGTTCTGAATATTTCATTCTCTTTTGTTAAATAAATCAACGTTACCGCAGTGAGTCTCCATATTTGTCATGGCCCTGAGAGCCAGGCACCTCCTTCAGCCTCAAAGAGAGGCTGAAGGAGGTGCTGGAACGCTAAGTACAGGTGTGAACACACTCAAGACGCACTGAGGACGCATTGAGATTGGATCTTTCAGACCACAATCAGAGGTGATCTGGGCCACATATGACCACATTCTTTTAGCAGTGTGTACTCGAATGTGTCATTGGCCAGTGATGCAGGTAGACCATGGCCTGGTGGCCTGGATTATGGACTACCTCACCAGCAGACCACAGTATGTCAGACTGCAGGTCAGCCTGTCAGATGTGCTGGTGAGCAACACCGGTGCCCCCCAAGGAACTGTGCTGTCACCTTTCCTGTTCACCACCTACACCTCCAACTTCCGCTTCAACTCCGGTACGTGCCACCTACAGAAGTTCTCCGATGACTCCTCCATCGTCAGCTGCATCACGGAGACAATGAGGAGGAGTACAGAGCCCTGGTGGAGAACTTCGTAGGGTGGTGTGACAACAATCACCTCCAGCTCAACATCGGAAAGACCAAGGAGCTGGTGGTGGACTTCTGATGGAGCAAGAAGAGGCCCCCAACTTCCATCACCATCCGAAGGGAGGAGGTCGAGGTGGTGGACACCTACAAGTTCCTGGGAGTACACTAAACAACAATGAACAATAAACTGGACTGGACTGATAAAACCGAGGCCCTCTACAGGAAGGGACAGAGCAAACTGTTCTTCCTGATGAGGCTCAGGTCCTTCAACGTCTGCAACAGGCTGCTGCAGATGTTTTACCAGTCTGTAGTAGCCAGTGTACTCTTCTTTGCTGTGGCATGTTGGAGGGGTAACACCAACACCAGGGATGTCAACAAACTGAACAAGCTGGTTAGGAAGGCTAGCTCTGTAGTTGGATCTGAACTGGACAATCTGGAGGTGGTGGCAGAGGGGAGGATGAGGAGGAAGCTGGACGTTATCCTGGAGAACCCCTCCCACCCCCCCTCCATGATGAGCTTGTCAAGATGAGGGGCACCTTCAGCCACAGACTCATCGGCACAACACATAGCGCCTGGGTCAGTCCTTCATGCTGGTAGCAATCAGGCTCCACAACCAAGGCTGACACCCATATGAGAACCAGGAGGACTTTAAGAACTTTAAACATGCACTATCTGCAACCATCTTGGACTGTTAACCACTGGCGTACTTTCACATGGATATTCATCCACATTAAAGGGACTGTAAGAATCAGAAATCGGTTTTAACAGCAACACTGTTGGCCGTCAGTGTCCTGTTGCCAGTGTGCACGCGCTACGTGAATGTGAGCGAGCATCCGTCAAAACAGTGAGGCGACACACGTCAGCTAAAACCACAATATCACTCTATATTTCACCTGCTTGGCAGTAATGTTAGCTGACCAGACGAAGGTCTCTCCATGAATCACTGCTGATCCTAGTGTTGGCTTTTCCTGCTTCAGCCTTCCGACCGCGGTCGGTGTCTTCAGGGAAGTCTTCAGGGAAGACACCGACAGCCGGTCGGAGACGATAACATTTCTCGTTGCGGAGCCCCGTCACTTTACAAGACCTCCTACCGCGGCCAACACTGTTTTGCAAGAAGGTCTTCACTAGATATAACTTTGCGGTTTTGGTGCTTCCGTGTAGTTTGTGTTGGAGTCTGAGTCTGAACAACGTAACCACACGCGAGCGCGCATGGGACACCGACCCGGATTGATTTATACGTGTAAAAAGTTACAAACAGTCCCTTTAACCATGCAGGGTCCAACAATAACGTTTTTTGCCACTGAAAAAAGCAGCATTCAAATATTGATTTAGAATAAAAAAAAACAACATTATGAATGAAGCTTCGAAACAACTCAACGTGTTTTATACTTTCTGTGGATTTAATCCAATAATCTTATTTCCATACAAGTATTTTAAAGGTACAATATGCAACAATTTCCTAATAAACAATAGCCTCTCATACAAAAATAATCCCTCACAATCATCACTTATGACCCACTAGAAGTGTGCGACAGTGCCCTCTGCCTGTATTTTCTCTTTTCTTCTCATTTTGCTGTGCTCAAAACTCTTCTAGGTGTCAACAGACAGCCTTTTTGGCTCCACGTGGGGGTGTAAACCCCCAGCCAATAACAGTGCGCAGGATGTGCAGCCTGTTCAGGTTGTCAAATACTGCAGCTTTGTCATGCCCCTTGACGTCTGATACCGAGGCGCAAGTCTCCACATCCCACCTTTAGAGCTGTAAGATACAAAGCGGCCATATCTGACGGCCGTATTTGACGGTCGTATTTGATGAGAACGGGTTTGATACATGCTGTGAGTTCCCCTGCTCCTCTCTTTTTCTTCTGCTGTGTGCAGTGGCTGCGGTGCGCTGCTGACCGAGGCACACACACACACGAGCAGAGGACAGCGTGCCCTTCGGCTGCATGCATTCAAAATCCGACAACGCGGCACCTTCACCGCAGGGATGTGCGGAGGTGTGCGGAGTTAGTTGTGTGTTGTACTTTAGAATGTAACCAGCATGAAACAATCAGAATATAACGTTTAATTTGTATCCTTTGTTCTCAGTGCTCCCTCTCTTCATTCACTCTATAGCTCGCTCCACCACTGCTGCTCTCTCTCTCTACCTCTCGGCCAACATTACCCGACAATTGTTACACATTATACCTTTAAAGCGGACGCAAACAAATGTGTATCCTGAGCTGTTTAAGTGCATTTACCATAATGTTACCAATTTTAGCTGCAGCTGTTTTTCCGATTTTAATGTACGACCATGTCCTTCTTTGGAGATATTATCTAGCAGCCTCTGTTTGACCTTTTTCATAAACGCTTGATATTAAACACAGACGAAACTGAAGTTATTGTTCTTGGCCCCAAAAACCTCTGAAACATATTATCTAAAGATATAGTTACTCTAGATTGCATTGCCCCGACCTCTAGTAAGGAATCTCAGAGTTATCTTTAATCATGATATGTACTTTAACTCCCACATATAACAAACTTCAAGGACTTCCTTCTTTCACCTATGTAACACTGCAGTGGTTCTGTGAGCTGAAAAATGTTATGTTCTCGCTCCTGGAAAAAAAAGTGTGTTGTCAGATTATCAAGGCAGCAAGATGGGGATTTCAGATGTTGTATAATGTCCTCCATGTTTTTACGGGTTGATCGGACAAAATGGTGTCATGGTATTTGAATTGATTTTTAAGTGGACACCGGGACAGCAAGTCAAGTCAAGACATTTATTTTTTGGTTGATGGCGACATTCTTTCGGATGGATAAAAAAAATTGTGTCGCCAAACATACCGCAAGTAAAGTCTATGTGTGGGAAACACTGCTTATATTTCTAATCACTTTACATTAACATTTAATTTATGTTTTTTTGTGCTCATTCAAAGACAGTGTAATGAAACTGTGAATTACTTTAAAACAGCTCAGTTACTATTTTTATAATGAAGATGTCTTTGTTTCCCTGGCACATAAGGGGGTATCGGTATTGGCTATCGGCCAAATTGTTATTTTAAACGTTGGTATCGGCCCAGAATTTTACAATCGGCACATCTCTAGTTAACGCGTGATGGGTCTAGACCTCTAAAATTACAGAGACCAAACATTCCCCCATGAGCAAGCATTTGGGCGACAGCAGCAAGAAAAAAACTTCCCTTTAATGGTAAGAAACCTCAAACAGAACCAGTCTCTGCCTCAACAGGTTGGGTTGAGAGAGACAGAGACAGAGATACCATCCTAATGTGCTGTAATACAATGCATTCCAAGCACTGTACAGTGTTATTGTTGAAATGTAGTCCGAAAGCAAGGGACAGCGTCAGAAACACATGTTCCCAGAGGCTCAAATATCACACATCAGCAAAACAAAAACACAATTCAGCATGTTAAAGCTGCTGAAAATCCAGTTTTTACTTTTTTCTGTCTCCACGTTTGGAGCCAAGCACAGGAGGAGTTTTGTACTGCAGTACCCAACATCACCTGTCAGTCAAGCCCAGTACATACTGGGTTTGTACCATCAGCCCATTCTCATTCCTGTCAAATACCGAGGCTTTGTCACGGCAAACATACATAGGCCTACATACATTTTTTTCAACAGGGAATTATCTGTAACCAATCAGGTGCTGGTGGTCTCCTCTTCAACATGGTGGCTGTAACCTTCAATCCAGTTGCTTTATGTCTATGTTTGAATTCTTTTGGGGATCTTTACAGACGTATCTGTCCACGTTTCATTGTTTCAACACTTAGCTGGGTGTACAACTCAAATGTTTGGACGAAAGTTAGCTGTCCAGTCATGCATAATGTGATAGGCTGAAAAGGAGGGATACATCTGATTGGCTACAGGTAATTCCCTGTATTAATTAATTTGTGTGTAATTTGTGGATCGGGCGACGTCAGGGGAGTCTCATTAAACCCACACAAATCCAGTGAAGTTCACACATGACAAGCAGTTTGTAAATACATGTTCAACAGTGTGTATATAAATCAAACAACATACAAATATGTTTTTGATGAAAATTGCAAATACTTTTGAATACATATCTTTGAGAATTTCTATTACATTTATCAGAAATATATTTATGAACTTTATTTTTTATATGTGGATTTTTTTTACATTTCTATACAACAATCACTATTTTTGTGTGCATTGAAAAAGAGAGTGGAGAGAGTCATTTATATTCAAATCCAAAATACATTTGTGAAAACTACTGTGTGCATTCATTAATATCGAGACTAATCTGACTCCATACATCCGTTGCAACAGCAAACGCTCCGAGGAAGTGCACTGGGAGTGTGTTGACAAGTTTAAAGAGCGAAAAGATACACACCGGGTGGGCGGGAGGGGATGTGAATGGGTCCAACAAACACAAGGCTTCCAACCAGGAGACTGCTGTTCGTGCATCATGTTACAATCAGCTGTTCGTTCATGTCCCAGGTTCATAACTTTCAGTGTCATTTTCATTGTACAAGCGTAGTAGTTTTAAGCCCAACCATGTAGTTCGTTCCTAAACCTAACTGTAGTGGATTTGATGCCAAAAATAAAGGGAAGCCAAGGGGTGTGACAAAACGATGGTAAGTGACGAGTTGGGATGAGAACGTGTTGGTACCATACATTAGCCACAGCTGTGGCTTACTGGATAGATGGGTCCGTTAATCACAAGGTTGGCGGTTCAATCCCGAAAGAGTGTCCTTGATCGAAACACAGATCACCAAGTTCCTCCCCGGGTGCTTCACAGTAGCCCACTCCTCCTAAATGCTTTGGATGGTTATGTATGTACTGTATATGACTAATTCAATAAAGTAAAAAAAAAAGTTTTACAAATATACTAGAAGAAGTAAATGTGTAAAATGACTATGGTCATTGTGAATTGTCTCTTCTCTGTCAGGAGTCACAAAACCTTTCAAGGAAGAGGTTCGGGGTGGATGGATTGGTGAACAAAGCATCTGACTTGAATACGAGAAACCACTGGTGTCTTCTCGTCTTCTCGTCTCTTAGAGTCAACATCAGTTTTGTCAATAACCACCGTCTTTCTCTAGCCTTAACCAAGTAATTCTTCTTTTAACCATGGCAGTGAAGGTTCCCTAACCTTAGCAAAGTACTTATTTTAGCAGACACGATTTTTACTTCACCATGATCAATTAGTTTTTGTCCTCAATCCTATCCAAACCACAACCACCATTTTTGTAACAGTTATTCGTAACAATGTAAGTCAATAACAGTGTATTTAATTTGTTAAATATGCCGGACTTCAAGGATTAAAGGTGGATTTTTGAGGCTGATACAATGTTAAAATACAGTGTCGATCATGAACACAAAACATTAACAAACATTTGAATAAGGAAAACTACAGTTCATGGCTGCTAGGTCTATCAGTTATGATGAAATTGTACTTACCAAAGTAATTGTTGTTGAGTTCTGGGATCATGGTGACATGTCTACATTGTAGTCTAACAGGACAAGAAAGACGAGCAGTCAGACAATTGGAAACAAACCAACAGTTTATCCAGAGTATCAGACACACTTTATTTGGTTGATATTTTATATAGCCTAATATGTTAAATTGCATATTTTTTTACTTTGCCAGTTCATGAGAGACACCCCTCGGCATGTGATTTCAGACATCACGCTCTTGCATTTTAAGTTTTACGTCTCCTGGTCTGGACAGTCTGCTGCGGCTAGAATAATCGGCTTGTTTATAGCTTTTTAGCTTTGGGTGCTAACGCATTGGGGACCGCAGATACTGGGTCAAGATAAGCCACAATCTGCAAACTGACGCCTAATCTCCACGGCGGGTCCACTTGTCGTCAGTATTTTGGATGATTGATGTGCTATCTGTGGATCACTTCTGCTAAAACTATTTCAACGCTGTGGACTCTGGGTTAGAGCCCCTGCGTATGAGTGCTTGTGACCTCCTTGTCAGCGGCTGCCACCACCCACAACTGGTTGCTCAACTTTTAAGCTTTTATGCACTTTTTAGCCCTGTACTGGTCTCCTTGTTATCTCTGCTCATCAGCCACCATATCTACTATCCATGGCTCCACTAACCTCCATGTGTCAGCTGCGCCTGCCTGGCTGACAAGACCGCAGAGCTTGAAGGAAGAACCTCCACACTTTACCAGATTCAGAAAGCCAAGAAGTTCATGGACATTATCATCTTTGGTCCTGCACAAACCCGACACCAGTGGCCGAGTGCATGATGCCACTGCTCCCTGTACTGCTACTGTAGCTGCTGAAGCCGCCTCTCCTCCAGAGTCTGGTGTCACCGCTCACTGTTATGCTGCCGATGCTCCTCCTCTGACCACCATCCCTGAGGATTCCTGGATATGGCTTGGTGCTAAGCCTAAAGCCCCGGTCAGCTCCACTCCATCCCATCAGGAGACCGTGTTCCTGGTCGGTGCTGGCGGCAGGAGAGTGAGGCTCATGTGGAGAACAAATACGACATCCTCGACCTGCGTGACTTCCGTCCTCTGGCTGTTGATTTCCAGCGTCCTCCTCCTCCATCTCCCCGGTCATCCCACAGCTCATTGTCTCCTCCGATCCCCCCACCAGCCATTCCTCAGCACTCTGCTCGCATCAGGACTCGCCGGTCCATACCTCTAGCGCAGCGGCAAGCTCCTGCCCCCCCGCTCTGACCATCCTTCTCCACTCACTCCATCTCCATCGGTGAAGTCTCCTCCTCCGACCGCTCCCCCTCCAACCGCGCTCATCATCGGAGATCACTCGATCGTGAGGAGAATAATGGCAGCAACTTTTTGCTTTTCAGGCGCTAAGGTGACTGCCATCCTGGAAAAGATTCCCGAAATCCTGACTCACTTGTCAAGGATGTTGTTGTGCATGTTGGCTGCAATGACATTTCCAACAAGTCCTCTGAATTACTGAAACTGGATTTTAGCAAACTCATCGACTCCCTCTTAGTCCACGATAGACGGGTCTTCATCAGCGTACCCATCCCCACACACAAGTGTGCCGTGGGTTGCTTCAGCCGCACACTGAATTTCCAGGCTCGAATTAACCTGTGCAGCCTGAAACGTAGCTTTTATTGACAATTTTAATCCCTTCTGGAAATATCCAGCCCTTTTCTGCCCTGATCGCATCCATCCAAATGGCCTTGGTTCACGCACTCTGACTGACAATATTCTCTACTCCCTTTGGTCGTCTCCCTCACACTGACTATCGCACACACTCACACACCGATGGCACAGCCTTCGGGCTTACTTTAGGGTTCAGTATCCCAAGGATGCTGCCACTGCAGCATTCAAGATCATACATTGTAGACGGAATATTCTTAACACACCTACATCAAGTCAACACACCCAGCTCTTTGAACAGCCGATTTTGTAACTGCCATGGATTTATAGGCTGTTCCTGCCAGCCCGTGAGACCAATTTAAATGTACTAGTGCAGTGCCCGTTTGGAGTGCATGCCCATCTGGGACCAATTGTGAAATTCCTTTATAGTTAGATTATGCTGCTACAGCACCACCTATTGGCCAAATGGCACCAAATTTGCCATGGTCGCTCAGCAACATATCTACGCATGTCAACCAAATGTGGTCAAATAGGCATTAATAAATGTGTTTACAAATTTGAAAATGCAGTTTAAAAAGAGAAAATAAATAACTGGATTCACAAATTGAATTAAGAATACTGGTTTTAATCAGGCATTTAAAAGGGCAACTTCTACTCCCATTTGCATTATCTTTTCCTTGCTTCTTTTAATAAATGTATTAGCTATTGGATTTGCTGACTCATTTAGCTTCTCCATTTAGCTTCTGCATTTAGCTTTTCCACGACCCTCACGGTCCTCCACCAATTAAAACGAGGCAAATCAATGCAACTTAGCCACATGGGATGTAGCAGGATCTCTGATTGGCTGTCAGCTGGCGTCTCTTTCAATGGCGCTGCAGACTCACCATGAGACTCACACGGAAGTGGGAACGAGCGGGAAGGAGAGGAATGGATGCAGATCTCTCTCTTAATCCCGCAGAGAGATAACAAGACGTTTTGGTGTCTTTGAAAACTCTCCATCACAGTATCGTGGCTACGGCCATCCACAGTCGCACTGTCCTGTTATGACAAGAGTTTCATGATGATGTGCTAACCTCCCCCTCATTCTTTATCATTCCCGCAGGACTACACCATCACCATGTACTTCCAGCAGTCCTGGAGAGACAAGCGTCTCTCCTACACGGGCATTCCTCTCAATCTCACCCTGGACAACCGGGTGGCAGACCAGCTGTGGGTCCCCGACACCTACTTCATTAACGACAAAAAGTCCTTCGTCCACGGGGTGACGGTGAAGAACCGGATGATCAGACTGCACCCAGATGGAACTGTGCTCTACGGTCTCAGGTGAGAGCTGTTTCCACTCTTTACTTTGTAGTCCTTTTTAACTGCAGAGACTTATTAACCCGTTAACTCTGGGATTCCCAGATTGAGCTTCTTTCTTGTATTTCCACTGTATTTCCAAATTGGGACCTCTGGCTATTAAAAGGGCAGCTATGTCATTTTATGTGCTATTTGGTGGATGAGAGAAGTAAGCAGTTGTTTAACGGACAACAGTGGAAGTAGTGGCATTGATGCTATTGCTTTTCCAGGAGAATCCAGGTCCCTGTTGCTGGGGCCTGCACAAGGCAGTTGGTGGCCCTAAATGGTGTCAAGCACATCAAACTACTTGTTGCTTTGCTCCGCTGCTTGATTATTTTCCCATAATTTTGTTTCCTCTTTTCATTTTTTTCCCCCTGCACTGTTTAACTCGGGTCGTGTCTGTCCGCAACACGACAAGCAAACAACTTTTAAAATTTTTGTTTTCTGAACGGAGTTCGGATCGATCAGTGCCAGGCTATGCAGCTGCTCCATCAACACTCAACATAACGTCATCTAGGCATGAATACGGCAGCGACATTGTTGTAAATGGATCAAAAGTGTGCCGAAATAACTACATAATGATGCTGATTAGTAAAAACAAAATGGATTCATGCTTTGTCAGGTCTGTCCGCAAGACGACAAGCAAACAACTTTTAAAATGCTTGTTTTCTGAACTGAGTTCTGATCGATCAGTGCCAGGCTATGCTAACATCGCAGCTGCTCCTTTAAAACTCCATCTAGGAATAAATACGGCAGCAACAACGTCAGTGATGACAGCGGGAGAATCTCAATGCTGATAAACTTTCGCGAAGTATGTATATATTGTTACACTCCACTTATATGATGCTTTTGATACACATGCTTTAATAAAACACTGAAATACTTTTAACCTTGTATACTGTATGTCATGCTAATACCTTTTCACCTTGTATAAAATGTATAATATACTGACTAGTAAGTGTTACCATTTACTATTACTGAATGTCATTTGCCTCATAAGTTGTCTTTCAATCAAATATTAAGATATAAGTGGAAAAAACTGTTCACAAAACATTATAGACATGACCACTGACTATTTGTGTAACAATTTAGCCACAAATTCACGCACTGACCATATACGGTCCAGACATATACTCGGTTTTGACCGAGTCTTGTTTGAAGTCTAGCACCACTAACAAATCTCTACTAAAACTGTGAAACACATTGTATTTTCTATACCTGCTTCACAATAAAAGCCTCCAACTGGTTTTACCGATAGAAAACTTTTAATATAAAGCAACAGCAGCTGGAAATGTTTGATGTGCATTTGTCTCGAATAGCCAGACCTATCTCCACAGCGCTCTGTCAGTGCTAAAGAAAGATTGAGCTACACACATTATCATTCTGCTAATGGGGGGAAAACACTCTGGCTTGTTTGTATTTCTTTAAACCAATCACAATCGTCTTAGGTGGTGCTAAGTACAGGTTGTAGTTACAGTGCCGTGGCAAAAACGGTAACACGCAGATAGCGGAAGGGGAAATACGCGTCCAATGGCAGACTTGTACCCGCAGTCTACATCCGGTGAGACAGATGTGCATTAACCCACTTACCACTTGTTAGTTATTTTGGTTGTCTCAGGTTTGGTCACCTCAGACTGTTGAGAGCTTGAATGTAACAGCATTTTTATTTATATCTATTTACAGTGAGAAATTACTTTCAGACAGTTGCTATTTCTGACTGCTGTGCACCTGGGAAACATGTGCCTTGCTTCACTATCGCAGCAGGCAAATATGAGCTATCAGGTCTTTTTTGTGACATAACTGCATATTCAGAGTTTTTAGTAGTACTGTAGTTAAAGGTGGAGTCAGTGATTCTGGAGAAAGAATAAACAAATACCCCTCTCCAGATTTACCATCCCTCTTGCTCCCATTGCCTTTCTCTTTATACACCCATGGCCTTTCCCCTGTTCCCATGTGCACGAGCACAAACGCCCCCTGTTGCTGATTGGCTGGAACAGTGTTGTTTGGCTCGGCCCGAGAAACCTTGTTTGTTTCCCATTTACAGAGCCAGAGCCTGTAGAATGGACAACTAACGGACTGTGAGGAGATATGTGCTGAATGACAAAACTTTTATTGGATTAGAATCGCTGACTGCACCTTTTGTTGCCTATTTTATGCGGTGGAATGTACAACGAAAAAATGTCAATGAGCACATCTTGCAGGAACTTTGGCCTATCCTCAAGGCACCCCCGGGGTGCCCTCAGCACCCATTTGGTAGGGGGTGCTACAGAATATCATGATAAAGAGGCACTAATTGTAGTGCTTGTCAGCCAGTCACACTGCAAAATTGGAACTGTCTAACAACTCCGGATCATGATAAATGTTTACTTTACATTTTAAAGCTGATTGGCTTCTTCCAAAGTGTGGCACTAATAGAGCAACTCTTAATTAGAATAGGACTTTTGGCCATCTTTGCATACAAAAACACTACAGAGTTCATTTAGTAGCTGCTGATTAGCATGGAGAACATCAGGCTTCCATCAGAAGGGCAAGTGTTGCTCACATTAGCAAGGTAGTTCCGTACCCGAGTACACCTGCGTCATCATCCACGTGTATTTGTTTATGTTAAGATCAGCTGTACGTAGCGGAGCATCGTAAAACACTTTATTCAAACTTGACAGAAACAAAATAAAACTCAACAAAACCATCGTTGTTAGTCTTTCCAACAATCACCAACTCTGGTTTGGTTGAAATAAACTCTGATTTCACCGAGTTTGATCTGAAAATATGCCGCTCTACACTTTGTTTCCCCCCTGTCTCTCTCTCTCTGCCCGCCGAACAGCTGATTGGCTTTCGTTCTTCAGAGGCAGACTATTAAAGCCAAATAAAATAATATCACCCGACCCCATCGCCTACTATTGTTTATATTTTAAGGAACCTCTCGCCTGCCTCCCTGCTTTATCAGTCATGGCCGTGCAGTTCAGAGGATGAGATCCGCGCATGCTGCGTGCAGATACAGACATAGATATGAAACAGTTTTATATGTATACAGATGTCCTACAGATGACCTTTCACAACTACTGGCTGATTGCTAACGTCACTCGCGTTAAATAGTGGTCCACTTCCGTGTTTAGTACGGTACGGAGCGTTCACATTAATTAATCGAACTAGACTTTAGGGACAAGTGTACTCGGCTCCGCGGGCCCGGGTCCCTGATGTGAAAGCACTCTGTGTCTCCTCTGGAGCTTTGAGGGAGAAACCAGCTGGTAAATCATTTACGAAGCCTCTCCTGGTGCAGTGTACACACGGCCATGCCCTCTGCAGCAGAGCACAGCGATGATGAAGTGAGCTGTGCGGAGTTAACTGTGGAAAAAGTGGGCCGGTCACTGTCGATAGTTCAGTCGTCTGAGTTCAAAGGCATCCTTGTGTTGCAGAGGGAGAGGAATGATGACTTCACAGTTTTCAGCAGAGAGATTTTTTTTTTTTAGCTTTGAGGCAAAGCTGCACATTTTAATAAGGTGCTGCAGAAGGCCTGTCGTGAATCAGCATCTAATTCGGGCATTTCACATCGCTGTATACGATGGGTGTCACTGTGTGGCAGTGTTTATAGTGTCACTGACCATTTAAGTCGTGCATATTGCCACTGGCGTGTTATGTCATCTGATCATCCTTTACATTTCTGTGTAAGCTATTCATGTTTGGTTGACATCAACCGTGTGTATTGACGGTTTTGGCTTGCATTGGTCAGCACCATCATGATGCACAGGATTTGGTGATGGTGTGGCAGGTGGCTGAGCAGCAGGCCTCTTTTACAGTTGACAAGAACAGGAACAGAACCAACATGGTTATCATGGCAACACTTAATTTAGAGGAAGACACTGTGATGACTGTAAGGGCGTTTTCATAGTACGATTGATCCGTACCATGCCCGAGTAGGTCTCAATACTGTACCTAACACTGGCCTCAATACTGTTCCTCAAGCTGGCCTCAATACTGTTCCTCAAGCTGGCCTCAATGCAGCTCCACATGCAGATCCTGATACTGTCCCTCATGTTGGCCCTTATACAGACCCTAGTATCAATATTTCTCATGCTGACCTTGACACTCTCTCAGTTGCAAACCCTAACTTACCTCTAAATATACTGTCAACCATGATTGAGTTATGCCTGTCTGTTGACATGTCAATGCTTGGCACTTTCAATAGTTACTGTATTAGAGTTTCAAACTTGTTCAGAGAGCTTTTGTGCCATTTTTGCCACAAATATATTTTTGGATTTTTTAGCTGATAATTTGCAGCTTGAGAAAAACCATAACTGCTGCATCAGCATTATGAGGCTGTACAAAGTAGCTTGATGCACTAGTGGCCTTTCCTTGCACATCAAGCAGCTTTTGGGCCAAGATACCCGATGGTTGAGGGCATAGATTGTAGTTCGACACATGTCCTTTGGATGGTTCGAAATAAAAGACATATTTTGGGAAAAAATATTTTTTATTTCTTCCCCCCTTTAACACTCCATTGTTGCAGTTCTTGCTTCTCTATACTGTAAAGGTTTTGAAACAGAGATTTGAACCTAGAATTCCTGGTTGCAACATTTTACGTGTTGTTCTTGTATAGATTTAATGATATTTTTTCACTTTAAGGAACAGTGTGTAGCATTTAGGAGGTTCTATTGGAAGAAATGGAATTTCATATTAATAAGTACGTTTTGTTTAGTGTATAATCACCTGAAACTAAGAATCGCTGTGTTTTCATTACCTTACGATTAGCCTGGTTTATCTACATACGGAGAGGGTCCTCTTCACGGAGCCGGTCGCCATGTTTCTACAGTAGCCCAGAACTGACTCTTGTTGTGTTTCTAGTGGTAAAATGTTGTTGTACATGTTACAGAATAAACATTAAGTTAATAGTAAATCTGCCTCTTGCATCATGTATTTAATGTAATGTAAGAAGGGTTCCCATACTCCAAAAAAAGGTACTGAAGAACTGGAATAATTAGGTATTGAACATTAGGTTATTTCACATGCTAAGAGTCACCAGCATATCAAATTCAGCATCATCTCTGTAAAGGTTCTCATTTGTCCAGATCAGTGGATATCTTGTGGTCTCACATCCAAGAGGCTTCATCAATATGGAACTGATGGTGAAAATGTCCTCTTGACCAAACAGACAAAGTCCAGTTGCTTTAAATTATCTACGCCACGTGTGTCATGTAAAACTAGAGAGGGTTCCTCTGCTTTAAGAAGACAAGGAGAATAGTCATTTTTAAAATTATTACATTATGTGCTGAATTTATTACTTTATTAAACTTTTTGTTGCTTAGTTTATAATGTAATAATGTTCTCATAATGTAATAACTTATTACTTTATGAATAAAACTGTTATTATGTTATGCGCTCAAGGTTTTATTACATTATGTGCTGATTTTATTACAATTTAAATTATTACATTATGCATTATGCAGTTATGAGTTGCTACAACTCTAACTGATTTTAGAAGCCCCCCTGGTTGATTTACTCTAGATCTGGGCCTGGTTGACCTAGCCCTGCAGGATAAGCTGGTTTTCACCAGATGAACTCAGCCCAGTTGGCCCACACAAAGAGAGAGAGAGAGAGACAATGACAGAGAGATGTACAGAGAGCAGTATATCAGGACAGACCCAGAGTGCTTTCCATTTAGGGCCTAACAGGAACGAGCATGTTGAAAAGGACAGAGTGCAGTGGCTAGATTTGTCCAAAAACAACAGTGGCTGGCCCGGCCTTCATGGCTGAGTGAACACAGGCCTTGTGGGCTGTCCTCATCATTCCCTGTCTCCTCCAAGGTAAACACTTCTTTGTGTGTCCAGATAAGAGTACTTGATCCCCCCCTAAGTCAGTTCACACACAACGTATCCCTTCTGCCTCGCTCAAATCTCCTTACATTTTTTGATCGTTCTATCCTTTTTAATACTGCCCTTGAATTTTCATTCCACTGAGGAGGCTGTTTCCAGATTGAGAGAAAAACATTACAGTGATGAAAATGTCAATCCTTTCTATGGTGATATTGTCAAGCTTGATGGAACCGCATGCGTCTGCATCTCTGCCTGAGAACTCATGACAATTCATATTTTTCTCAGCAAGTCTTACAAAATTATTCCCAAAATGATCCTGTTACAAAAACGATTTCCTTTGAGCCACTATTGTGGTTAGCGAAAGATCGTGGAACAAATCCAACTGTTTGTTGACTGTTGGTAGGACATGGGATACAAACCCAAACCTCCTGGTTGGAACACACTGACCACTGAAGTTGCACATTTTCCTTATGACTTACAGGTTATGGATTCTGTCAATCTGATTACATTATCAAATATGTGTGATCTGCTCTCTACAGTCTGGCAGGTAATACAATAATATGCAGTAAAACACTATACAGGGCTGCACAGTGGTGCAGTGGTTAGTACCGTCGCCTCATAGCAATATGGTCGCAGGTTCTGTGTGGAGTCTGCATGTTCCCTGTGTTAGCGTGGGTTTTCTCCGGGTGCTCAGGTTTCCTCCCACAGTCCAAAGACATGCAGGTTTAGTTGACTCTAAATGTCCCGTAGGTGTGAATGTGAGTGGGAATGGTTGTCTGTCTCTATGTGTCAGTCCTGTGATAGTAATGTGACAGTCTGGCAACCTGTCCAGGGTGTACCCCGCCTTCACCCAATGTCAGCCCCCCCGCGACCCCAAATGACATATGCGGTTACAGATAATGGATGGATGGTTTATCACTATACAGTATGTGTCTTAGTAAATATTAATGATGTGTAATCAGCACAACTACTCTCTATCTCCTCTACCCTGAAATCATTTTTGAGGACATGTCTCTTTTTCTCCACCACTTTTGGGTGCAGCTTTTCACAGTTTCTGAAGGAGCTGGAAAGATTTATTTCACACTGACATGCTGCAGAATCATTATCCCCTGCAGGCTCCCACAATTATTCATCCAGTGTGCTCGCTGCCGACATAAGGGCTATATTTAGGTTTGCCAAAATGATCTCACCACTGACTGGCACATACACATTCTGATTGTTAGTAGCTCAACACCTTGGTTTGGCGAAGAAGACGTTGACACACATTTGGGCAATTTGGTTATAGTTAGTTTTACACACACCAGCGGTATAAGGCCTTTTTGGCTGTTACTGATGGAAGATGGCCGTTTTCAAGGCAAAAAGATAAAAGATGACTGAGCAGCCACGTTTAGTCTTTGCTGCTGGGCCTGTGCTGATGCACAGTTTAAAAAGGGTCGTAGCGGTCATATGGTCACACAATGTGATGTGGTGAAACAGTGTGAGTCTCTGGACCACTGGAAACCACGGGTAAGTAGACGGGAACACTCACACTGTAGCGTCATCGTCAGACGGAAACACTGAGCAGCCACAGGCAAACAGGAACCAAGAACAGAGAAGCAGATCTCAAGGTCGAGGGGACAGAAGGATGATGGGTTTACCGGGAATCAGACGAGACAGGTAGGTCAGAGGAAGGCAGGGTCGGCAACAGGAAATCAGTTCGGAAAAAAGTGCTGGAGAGTCTTGCATGGGTGGTGAAGAACAATCTGGCAAAGATCTGGAGTATATATACTGGCACTGAGCAATGAGGACCACAATCTGGCAAAGAGTGTCTGAGAGGTTGGGGCATACTGTATTTACTGGCTGTGAGCAATCAGGAACAGTTTAACAAAGTTGCCTTGATACGGTGAGAGTGACTGAAGCTGAGGACTGGGAAAACCAGGGTGAATGGAAAATGACTGAATGAGAGCTGGGTGACTGGTCATGCAGAAATGAGCAGGTGACCAGTAATGCAGAACTGTGACAGCGGGAAGTCCCACCAAAGAGATGTTGGTGGCGGGCCTCCACGTGCCGCTGATGTACCGCTCACCGATTAGATATTGTAGTCATCATCCTATGCAGACGATGCTGGTGCCTCAGCAGGGATGACCGGAGGCAGCGGCGAAACATAGGCGACTTCAACAGCATCAATCTCAAGCTCCGGCTCACTTTCATCGCAGCGAAGCATCGCAGCGAAGCATCGCAGCGAAGCATCGCAGCGAAGCATCGCAGCGAAGCATCGCAGCGAAGCATCGCAGGGAAGCATCGCAGGGAAGCATCGCAGGGAAGCATCGCAGTGAAGCATTGGATGTGATCCCACCGCTGCTGGCATCGAATCTGGGCAACGCTCGGCAGGCAGGGCAGGCTGGTGGCTGCTGAATACCGCTCTCTGTGTGGTCTGCGCCGAGGCACTTGAAGCAGGCGTCGTGAAGATCCGTCCCGGCGATGAGGCTGGGACATAACAGGCACTGACGAGGTTCTTGAAGGGGCGACTCCATCCATGGAGATGAGCAGTCATTGGGCAAATTGCCTTTCGCTGAAGAGAAAAGAATGACAGACAGCTGTGTGCACTGCCTTATATACTGTGGGGTCTGCATGTACTCGGGTAGGCACATCCTGATTGGCTGGCTACACACGGCTAATGTGTGCACAAGAGTATTAGCCATCGAGTACAGTAGAGGGCGAGCCTGTGTGAGTTTGTGTGCTTCCGATACCAAAATCTTGCCCCGTTTCCTACATATTGTACATGTGAATGCAGAATCTGTTTATCGAGTTTAGGGAAAGAGAAAGCAGTGCATGAGAACTTTTTGGTCTACCCATTAAGTGTATAGAATTTAAGGATATGTGTGCATGTGACTTTGAGACTGACTGAATTTTTGGTTGACTCAAACGTGTCAGCAGAGATGGTTCAGTGAAGACTTATTTATGCCATTATGGAACGGGTGAACTGCAGCATCCTGCAGCAGTCCTTGCTGACAAGTTACAGAGCTGACACACTCTATTTTTACTTTCTGTCCACACTGCATCTGCTTTATAATTCATCTAGTCCTTCCTTATGCTGTCCAGGACATGGATCGACAGCCCCAGAATATTCAAGAAGGTAAGAAAATAATGAATATTCATGTCTTGAGGGGGTTTTTACGTCCTGACACTGTAACAGTTGAGTATGGGGAGATGTGCGTATAGCTGGACACCCACGCAGCAGAGGGAAGAGAGATGATTAAGGAGGAACATCAGTGGATTTTTCTTGTCTTCCAAAGTCAGAATTGTCATCCCTTTTCTCTCACCAATAAAGGTTTGCTTATGTGTACTTACTGTACATCACAGTTTCCAATAAGTGTTAAGAAATATAATTTGAGCTAAAAATAAAATGTACAACATTTCTGCAAATGCTAAGCTCTACGCAGCCATGATGAGGAGAAATCCAAACCACTGCCACATTCAGCACCGGGACAGACTCCTTATTAGAGATGCAGATGATACAGATACATGTTAAGTTTAAAGTCCAAATAAAACCATCCACTGGAACTTGTTTAACATCATTTCCGCCAGGCTCTTTAGGGGTACTATTTTCTCCAAATCCCACGCCAAAGAGCATCTGCATCCTTTTTTTCGCGCTGATCAGACATTAACGCCTCATCAGTCTCCATCTCTTTAGCGCATTGTGATGACTCAGGCTGTGCCACTGTGTTTGCATCGTGCAGCAATGACATCAGTTGATACACAGCCCCTACACACCATACACAGCTTATCTAGTTAGAACCTACATAAAACTGGTATACTCTTAGCAGTGTAAAATGTGCTATTTTCATATGATATCTATTTTTAGAAAAACTATTTACATGCTGCCACCTGACACAGTAACAGTCCATGGCAAAGCAAAAGTACCGGACCAAAATGTTGTTTTTGAGAGGCTAAATACCAACAAATATGGATTAAAGCAGAATATTTTGTTAGATAAAAAACATGATGTGAATTTTTTAAATGGTTAGGTACATCTATCTTTTTTCAATACATTTGGACTTTTGGACTGAAGACAGACAATAACATAGAGAAGACCGTGCGACGGGCATCACTCGCTGTGAGAGAGAGATAGAAGGTGGTCTGCACGCAATGTTTCTGTAAGTTAATAATAATAATAATTCAAATGTCAACTGAATGACATTTGAATGACTGAAGCGCCAAACTACTCAGTAAAGCCTTAATTATTTATGCTCATAGTGCACACTCGGCCCTTGTGAAAAAAAGTTGTGTCAAGTATGCTAACTGTTAGTATGCTACAGCACACTTAAGTGTACTAGCACACAGACTAATAAATAGTATCCCTAAAGAGTGTTAAAATGGAATTTTTAAACTTAAGTGTACTTGGGTACGCTACAAACATACTACTGCATATTCATTTCATAATATTAAAATTGCACTTTAAGCATATTTGAAATGTACTAGTAATAGACAATTAATATATTTATATTAGATTTATAGCATACTCCTTCAATGTACTCTGCTACACTTTGAAATATGTTACAAATTTACCTGTCGAATGTAATTTGTTATTTGAAATATGTTACAAACAAACTTGCAGAATGTTCAAGTTTAAAGTTTGTTTATTCGTCATATACACAACAATTAAAGTAAAGCAGTCATTGCCAATGAAAATCTTGGGTCTCAGGTACCCTTCAACAATGCTCATTATAAATGTATCTATATAAAAGGAAAATCACACAAGTAAAAGCAAAATGAGAATCAAAGTAATAAAATAGTGCAAATTAAAATGGCAGTATTTCAAATGTATAAACTGAATGCATTGCATTTTCAGGCAACAGCTTGGGTCTATGTTTATTTCCTGTCTGTTTATGTCATTCACATACACTGTAACAGGAAATAAACTGGGACACATCTGGAATGTACAGTATACATTTACAACTGTGAAATGGTCTAACGTTATATTGTCTGTTAGCAAATTATGCTAATCTGCCGTTAGCTTTAGCTATACTAATTGGGGTGAACAACAACAACAACAACTCTTGTATACTGAAAACATTCCTGTGTTAAGTCATGGGGGTGTTAAGATTGTGACCAACCACCTACAGCGTTTTCAAAATCATAGGCACACTTGCTAAGGATGAAGTGAAAAAGGCCTGAAAGTCACTTTATATTAAATGCAAAACACACCTTACTCCCTAAATTAAGCAGTAAAACGATGCCATCTAAAACAGCATATCTCTTAAAACAGCATAAACCATATGTATTTACATTCTGAACACAGAGGTAACTTGTAACGATACAAATTATCTCCCAAAGTAAGCTTAGCAAGCTAATAAACATTAATTTCTTTGTTAAACTTTACCATTAGACAAGCAACACATTACCATAAGACCAACAACGTTACACCTGCTGTATTAAATATAAATGCTTGCCTACATAGGCAGCGCTAAAGTGTCTTTCCGGTAAACGGGCTGAAGCGACCATTGTTACTAACTTGATTTCTTCCCCGGAGTCTTTGTGCTTTCTCGTCTCGCAGGTATCCAAGGATCGGGATTTCACCTGGATCGGGGTTGCATCTGCTGCCACGTCTGCTGCCTGTTTGACACCCAATGCTACCATCATTATCAGCCTTTTTATTATTAGTTGTAGTAGTCATATTTCTATTATTATTACAGCTATTATTACTGATATTTCTATTATCAATCTATTACATCCACTGCTATTGATTATTGTTATTAGACCTGTTTACATACTTATACCTGCTGTGCTATTATTGTGGTTGCAGTGCATCTATCTGTCTCTCTCTCTCTCTCTGTCTCTCTCTCTCTCTCTCTAAACCCAACCGGTTGAGACAGATGACCGCCCACCCAGAGCCCAGTTCTGCCCAAAGGTTCTACCCGTTAAACGGGGAGCTTTTTCTTGCTACTGTCGCATAAGAATGCAATGCTCATGGGTGATCTCTTGTTGGGTCTCTAAATTATAGAGTATGGTGTAGACCTGCTCTATATGAAAAGTGTCTAGAGATAACTTCTGTTATGATTTGACGCTATATAAAAATAAAATTGAATTGAATTGAATTGAACCGCCACCGACCTCTAACAGGCCAACTTCACACTACAAAGCCAGCCACAGAAATCCAGTTTAACTCCGCTGCTGGAGTACAATGTGCTAACACTAACCGTGACACTGACCAGCTAACATTGGCGTTAGCATTATCTGCTTCCGGAAACCTAGCTTCTTCAGCTTACCTTGCAACTGATCAGCTTGATTTACTTTCAGTCAAACATGCGTTTCTGTATCATTCAAATACAAAGAAGTTATAATTACAATATTAAACGTGTCTGCCTACTCTCCTTCAACGTTTGTCTGTGTCTCAAGTACATTAAATTACCACTTTAAGTATTTGCAATTTACTTGCAATTACTTTTTACAAGTACTAATGAATACAGCTTAAAATCAATTTATATTAAAGTGCACTTTTTATGATTCTATAATTTCCTCTTCTAATGAAATTACATTAAAATACACTTTACAAAAACACACTAGTAGTGTCATTTCTACATGCCCAGTCATCCAGCTCCCATTCAGTCATTTTCCATTCACCCTGGTTTTCCCGCTCCCCACCTTTAGTCACGCCCACCTCATCAAAGTAACTCTGTTCACGTGGTCCTCATCGCTCAGTGCCAGCATATATACTCCAGATCTTTGCCAGATTGTTCTTCACCAGCCATGCAAGACTCTCCAGCACTTTTTTCCGAACTCATTTCCTGTTGCCGACCCTGCCTCTCGTCTGGTTCCTGGTAAACCCACCAGCCTTCTGTCCCCCGACCTTGACATCTGCTTCTGCGTTCTTGGTTCCTGTTTGCCTGTGGCTGCTCGGTGTTTCCGTCTGACGACATCGCTACAGTGGGAGTGTTTCAGTCTGTGGTTTCCGGTGGTCCAGAGACTCCCATTGTGTTACCACACTCTTCATCGTGTGAGTACCTACCTGCTGGCTTCCTGATCCTCTGCCTGGCTTCGACTTACCTTCTGCCTGGCCCCTATTGGTTTGTCTGCTTGGACTGTTTGCTTACCTGGTTTCGGATCCTCGGCCTCCACGACTATGTCTCCTGCCTGCTCCTCTACGGTACCGTTGCCTTTACCTGAACTGAACTGTGTGTCAGGGCAAACGTCACCGCCAACTCACCTGTTTCTCGGTCCAGTTCGGCCTGCCGAACCAACCGGGTAGTCAGAGACTCTGTAGAGATTCATTGCAGGATTGATGAACTGCACTGTGTGCAGCTTTACCTGCCCTGTCGTGTACCTACTGAGTTTAGCATTAAAAGTCATTACCAACTATTCCTGGTCTCCTGTGTGCTGCATTCGGGTCCTACCACTATTGATCTTGGTATGAATAGTTCTCTTAACACAATGTTAACTTACTAGCTTTTTTTTCTGGAGCTTTCAACCACATCTCATAATAGTAAATGGACTTGCACTTATATAGTGCTTTTCTAGTCTTCCGACCACTCAAAGCGCTACATTACACTACATGTCAGCATTCACCCATTCACACACATATACACTGATGGCAGAGGCTGCCATGCAAGGTGCCAACCTGCACCTGACCCATCAGGATCTAATCTAAATACTCATTCACACGCCAATGGCTCAGCCTTCAGGAGCAATTTGGGGTTAAGTATCTTACTCAAGGACACTTCGACATAAGGAGCCGGGAATCGAGCTACCAACCTTCTGATTGGTGGACAACCTGCTCTACCTCTGAGCCACAGCCGCCCCAAACACTAGTCTTCATCAGTTTGCCCACTGTTAAATCAACAGGTACAACCAGAAGCTTTGTAAAGGATCCCCTGCATTGCATATAGATTTTAAAGTAAAATGATTTAATTTATGGCTGGGCTAGCCATCAATTAAATAATTTTACTTTAAAATCTATTTTCATAAAGCAGTAGCAACACTGACTAACAATCAAACAGCTGTACAGACTTTGAACAACATTAGCTATTTTTGCTAATGTCTCGTTTTTATCTTCATTGCACCAAGCTACCAAGCCAACATCCACCAGATACAGTGCACTGCTGACGTCAGTTTCGATGCCAAACACCATCTATGCTATGCAACTGCTAACAAAATGTTGTCTGTCTGTAGCTTTTAAGCCACAGCTGTCAATCAAACATTTACGCTGACCCATCCACTTCTTCCTTTCAGTAATTAAAATAAATGTATTTTCAATAAATACATGCTTTTTGTAACCCTAAGAAGATTTCTGCAGGTTAATTTCCAGGTAGACCAATGGAGGCCATGTGACTAAATCAAACAGGTAGCAGTTTGATTTAATGTTTTGAAGCTCAGTGATGCATGATGTATTCTGAATGGGGAAATGGGGACATGTTTCTAACTGCTAGGGGGCCTGAGTTTGCTGTAGATGGCACAGCTACAGTACTGTACACACACCTACCAGCTTCTTCGTCCTTGTGCCCCATCTTTCCTCAAAGCCCAGAATTAGTACATTGATTACAGTACCACTAACTCATTCACAGCATTTCTGAGTAGCCTAACATATCCCAAAAAGAACAACAGTGTGTTCCAATCCACGTACTTCTGGAAGTACACTTCAATGTAGTGCACGGTGTGCACTCTGTACTTACGCCCACGCCTACGATGTGTCCTCCTATTGGCTGAAATGCACCGGTATGTTTACATACTGTCTTGTTTTATTCTGTTATCTACGTAGCCCATAGACATCTATAAGGCACGTTGTTCAGCACCGCAAAAGCCCCTGCATCAACTGCCGCCATTTTCACATGTTTGAATAGTGGTCGTGGTCCCGCCCCTTCTGCTACGTAGCCAAGATGGCGACAATTGAGTGTGAAAAGTACTTTGGCTAAAAGGCTTTGAGTACAACATCCGGGTACTTCGAGTGCACTGCATTTTGCCATACTTCACAGTGTGAACGCACTTATGCACTCAAAATAGTAACTGTAAGTATTGAAGTACGCGGATTGGAACACACTGCAAGTAACATGCCTAGCTGGGACATGTGCCTGTAATAAAAGGTGAAAACCAAGCAAAATAGAGTTCAAAGGGTTACCAACAGTACATACTGCAGTTGCAGTTGTTTTTTAGATTAGACATTAACACACGCTAACCTCTCACCTATGCAGACTTATAAAACATTTGAAAGTACATTATTACAGAGGTTCAGCTTTCTAATTTGGAAGGGTTCATTTTAATTTAGTCGGCCGGACCGCCGTCAGGACACAAGATGCTAGTGTCGGCCAGACCTTCGACGGGGCTCGAGGAGCTGGTGTCGGCTGGACCGCTGACACAGGAACTGGTTGAAGTCGGCAGGGATCCCCTGCACAGGATATGACTTGGCGTCAGCAGGGACCCCCGACATGGGAACAGACATACCGTTGGCAGGGACCCCCGACACAAAAACAGACTTGGTGTTGGCAGGGACCCCCGACACATAAATAGACTTGGTGACGGCAGGGACCTAGGACACACAAACAGACTTGGTGTCGGCAGGGACCCCCGACACAGGAATAGTCTTGGTGTCGGCAGGGACCCCCGACACAGGAACAGACTTGGTGTCGGCAGGGACCCCCGACACAGGAATAGTCTTGGTGTCGGCAGGGACCCCCGACACAGGAACAGACTTGGTGTCGGCAGGGACCCCCGACACATAAATAGACTTGGTGACGGCAGGGACCTAGGACACACAAACAGACTTGGTGTCGGCAGGGACCCCCGACACAGGAATAGTCTTGGTGTCGGCAGGGACCCCCGACACAGGAACAGACTTGGTGTCGGCAGGGACCCCCGACACATAAATAGACTTGGTGTCGGCAGGGACCTAGGACACACAAACAGACTTGGTGTCGGCAGGGACCCCCGACACAGGAATAGTCTTGGTGTCGGCAGGGACCCCCGACACAGGAACAGACTTGGTGTCGGCAGGGACCCCCGACACAGGAACAGTTTTGGTGTCGGCAGGGACCCCCGACACAGGAACAGACTTGGTGTCGGCAGGGACCCCCGACACAGGAATAGTCTTGGTGTCGGCAGGGACCCCCGACACAGGAACAGTCTTGGTGTCGGCAGGGACCCCCGACACAGGAACAGACTTGGTGTCGGCAGGGACCCCCGACACAGGAACAGACTTGGTGTCGGCAGGGACCCCCGACACAGGAATAGTCTTGGTGTCGGCAGGGACCCCCGACACAGGAACAGACTTGGTGTAAGTGAGAACCCCCAACAAAGGTAGTGGAGCTGCATTTGTGACTAGTGCAAGGGCAATAATGGGAAAGAAACAGATCGTTCAGTTCCAGTTGGGATGTAAAAGGATTTATGTCATTGACGGCTGAGTAGGAAGGAAGTGTGCTGTGGGATTCAATGTGAGGGTGAGGGATAAGCCATAGTGTTCATTGTTTTATGAAGTCAAATGTTTTCCCCAGGCATCTGGAAATCAAATGTTTTTCCTCGTCTTGAAGCTTGAATGCTGGATGTGTTATGGTGTGGAATGAACTGACCATTTGTGCATATACTAAATGAGGATTTTGTAGTTGTGGAAGTACTGTAATGTAAGGGCACAGTATGTTTGTGCTCATGATGGATTTTTCCTCACATATCAGTACTTAAAAGCTTTTTTCTTTTTCTTCTCAGGATCACCACGACAGCTGCCTGCATGATGGACCTGCGCAGATACCCACTGGATGAGCAGAACTGCAC
Organism: Sebastes umbrosus; assembly: GCF_015220745.1. Taxonomy (NCBI): domain Eukaryota; kingdom Metazoa; phylum Chordata; class Actinopteri; order Perciformes; family Sebastidae; genus Sebastes; species Sebastes umbrosus. The sequence goes on from NC_051284.1 coordinate 4,011,652, forward strand.
CTTGGAGATTGAGAGCTGTAAGTGGCTCAGAGTTTATTACTGCATTTCTAAGTAGCTTAACATATCCCAAAAGTAACAAGTGACATGCCTAGCTGGGACATGTGCCTGTAATAAAAGGTGAAAACCAAGCAAAATAGAGTTCAAAGGGTTACCAACAGTACATACTGTAGCTTCATTTAGTTTTATTAGAAAGGTCATTTAAAAAAACATTAGAAGGACCATCGTTTTTATTTTCTTCAACCTACTGACTCAGCAAGGGAGGCTCTTGAAAGGGTGGGGTTAGGGGTATTTTATTTCCTACATACTGTTTGACATTCTGCTAAAAACAAGGTACGCACAAGAAGTGAAACAAGCGAGTGCAAACATGGTATCAAATGTTACGGAGTAAAATAAGTAATAAAATCCAAAACCGCCTACAGGGCATTCTTAATGTGTTTGTGAATGGTCATAGCCCCAACGCAAAGTCTCTCTCACACCTGTAGTTTGTTTCAGTTGGTAGTTCTGGTCCATTTTGTCTTCGACGGACTGAAGAAGAATAAACGGTAACCCTTTAATTTACAAGCCGTTAATTACGTAGTAATGTGAAGAAATTGCCAGGCAATGACAGTAAAGTTAAATCAGTAAAATCAATATAATGACAAGTTGTAATATTAGAATTACCTGGAATTATTATTGGGTAATTACAGAATAAAGTCAAAGCAGAATAAAGAGGTTTGGTCTGTAATTGTATGGGAATTAACAAGTAGTAGTAGTGGAATTACGGGTAATTACTCTAATGTTTTTAGGTAATTACACAGTAAAATCAAAGTAAAATAAAGGGCTTTGGTTGGTAACTATATGGAAATTAATTGTCATAGTAATGTTAATCGGCAGAGCCCACATAGAGGACATTCGGTTGGTTTCTGTATAGGATACCATAGAGGCTAACATCATACTTTAAGTAGTTACAGAGTATTTAGCATTTGTACCCCTTATTGCATTGAAACATTTAGAGTCTTTGAGTTTAGAGAATTTAGAGTCAACAATTAACCTAACCTGCATGTCTTTGGACTGTGGGAGGAAACCGGAGAACCTGGAGAAAACCCTCGCTGACATCATGCAGCCCTAGTTGCAGTTAGATGAAGTTAAAAGCTCCAAAGTTAAACAAAAAGTGGACCTCATGTTAAGGTTATTTTGTTTAATAATAAAATAGCTTCTTCTGAGTGTCTAGACTTGGACTAGAATTAGGATTTCACACAAGTTTCTGCACCACATTTGTAAAAGGGAGACGAAGTCTGCCTCACTCAGATGTTCCTTCTCTAGGTTCCTGAGTTTATGAATATTTTCAAAAGAAATTCACCACAACCTCAATATAACAGATCTGTGAAATGTGTACATACATACAGACAGGAGGAGATTGTGTGGATTCAAAAAGGCATCTTTCATCTTTGATCATTTTTATTACCTTCATTTTAATTTGGCCATAGCTGTGAACTTGAAGCCTTACTTCATGCACACATTCATAGGCACCTGACCTCGTCATTACTCCATGATTGCTCTTGTCCACTCATTTTACCCGGTTATTTACCCCTCTGTCACTGCCATCAGCAACAACACCGGAAGCTTCCACCCACATGTTTCACACGTGCATCACATTACATTCAGTGCAGTTCGTTTGTAATGAGAAAACCAACCAGACTTCGTTTCAAAAGACAAACTCTGTCAAGTAGACCAGATATTTTCTGAGGACTCTAGTGTGATTATAGCAGTCACAATGAACTGAAAGTCTCACCAAAGTGAGAAAACGCTTCCGATTAACAAACTAAACCCGGCAGGTGTGAAAGCCTCCTCAGCTGTCAACTCGTGATCACATTCTGTTCATGTACTGTAGCGCCTGAATCCAAAATGTGCTTGTCCTTGTGATTCAGTTGAGGTTTAACTTGTTGTATTCCCGTTTCTCTCAGATGGATACACCACTGACGACATTGAATTCTACTGGCAAGGAGGAACTACCGCAAACTCAGTCACTGGGGTGGAGAACATCGAACTGCCCCAGTTCGACATCATAGACTACCAAACCCTCTCCAAGAAAGCTGTGTTTGCCACAGGTAACAGAGAGTCTCTTTAAAATCATTAATTACCTATTAAAAATGGAATCAGTAACCTAATCCAAGTATCACAATAGAAAAGTAATGTAATCTGATTACTTTCCGTTACCTTTGGATTACCTCAATAACATATATGTAAATAAAATGCTGAAATTTCGCCATTATTTTGTATGTCAAGCAGAAAGGGGGAACAACATCACAGTACAGTACCCACTGTACCCATATTAAAATAAATGAACCTACATGCACATTTCTAGGGCTTTACTGTATGTTATTGTGGTTATTTAAATGTAATTTATGGTGCTTTTAGATTGCTGCTAGACCGCCCGTTAATACAGGTGCGTGCCTCCCTTTGTGCTTTTTGAACGTAGTGGAAATGTTGTTTTTGAAAGACTAAACGCCGACGAATATGGATTGACATGTTGTGGATTTTGAAAATGATTACATCGCTCTTTTTTCAATACATTTTGACTTTTGGACTGAGACAATAACAGAGACAACTGAGCGCCGCGTCGCTCGAAGAAGGAAAGAGAAGGTGGAAGGTGAACTATTGCCTGCAATGTTTCTGTAAGTTTTTAAAAATAATAATTTGAATGTCAACGTTATGATAGAAGCTCTGAACTATTCGGACCACAAATTTGAAGCGGTTTGCTCATTTCCTACGTACCGTCTGTTCACACTGGGATGCACACTCTTGATGAACTGGAAAGTGTGCAAACCATCCTACTTTGTGATAACTTGTGCTGCACTGTGACGTTGTTCTCCTTTTCTGCTTTACATACAAAATAATGGTGAAAAGTTCCATCCAGTGACAGCATTTTTTTCACTAACTTTGGCCACTCCACCCACCTGACATCTCCCTCGCTGATCTGCTGTGGGTTGCACGCGTGTGTCCACTAACACGGTGTGAGATTTGTGTCCTGAAGTGTTGTAATGTGTGCGCATCTGCATAGTAACCTATGTCGTTCTTTATTTTTAATGTATTTTAAAATTGTAACCCTGCTAGTGATCCCCATTTTTACCAAATGTATGTTACCTTTTTGTGCATCCTAATTACATAACGCCGTAATCCGTTACTACATACAGTGTCAGTTTAACCATTTTGACCTGTGAATTTGAGTAAATTCAGCATAATGTACATTTCCACAGCACTAATTCCATCAGTACAATGTCAGATTCATATCACTTTCACCACTCTGCTGCTCTCACTTTCTCTTTTTAACATAAATACTGTTTTCATTTATTCATTGATTCCAATCCACTTAAAGACTCTTTAATACTTGTTATCCAGAGTGTAGCTTCTGTATTTTTATGGCAGAGATCCAAGTTTCCTCTTACATGTTAATGACTGACACATTGTGTGAAGACAAAGTCAGTTCCGTGTGCCAGCCCATTTAACCTCTGCTAAGTCTTCTGTTAAGTTCTTTCATTTACTGTCTACTGTTTTGCTGTTTCTGTTGTCAAACAAGTATGAAATAGTGATGTGTTCGTGGTTTCTAAAAATGCATGTTACCAGCTTTCATCCCCAGACTGCTACACTGGTCCTTATCTGCTGCACAATCAACTTAACTACAGGTTAATGACAACAGCTGTGTGATTGGCTATTCTGACATTTCAAGTGATTGATCACAGAGACAGTTGTCTTCTTAACTGTACATCATGTTTTATATTTCTGTGATTTGTGGCACTACATTAACAATGTTTGTATACAGCTGAATGAATATCTGCAACCCTGTGTGTAACAGGCTCTTATCCACGTCTGTCCCTGAGCTTTAAGCTGAAAAGGAACATTGGCTATTTCATCCTGCAGACCTACATGCCCTCCACCCTGATCACCATCCTGTCCTGGGTCTCCTTCTGGATCAACTATGATGCATCGGCTGCCAGAGTAGCCTTAGGTCAGTGACTTTTTTCAATTCCTTACAGATTAGATTGTTGGCCGGTCGGTTGGTCCGGTACTTTGGTCCAGACTGAAATATCTCAAAAACTACATGGTATGCCGTGGCATTTCTTTTACAGACAGTCCATGGTCGCCATGGCGATGAATCCAAATCATTTTGGTGATTCTCTGACTTCATCTAGTGCCATTATCAGGTCAAAAAGGGATGACAACCCACAACAGTGTTCAATATTAACTTTTACAAGACCTGTTAGTCAGTCTCCTCATTTACTTCTGCTGTACATGTTTGATGAAATAAACCTTTATGAGTAACAGCGGATTCAGCCCGTTCTCATTCCATAGGCGTCAAATACTGACGCTTTGTCACGGCCGTCTGCGTTCGATACCGCCACACAAGGCACCCTTTAGCACCGGTATGCGTTGCACCGGGCTTTCCAGTAACTACAATGTAAACCCATCCGCAGCACCAGTAAACGCTCAGGGAAAGCGCTGTGGTGACGTAGTTTAAAGAGCAAAAGAGACACAAAGTGCGGGTGGGTCAGGTGGCGGATGAGTCCAACAACACAGGGCTTTCATTACGTTTCACTTTCACTTTACAGTCAGCTCATTGTTCGTGTCACATGTTCACAATGTTAAGTCACATTTTCACTGTAAATACAAAAGTAATTTTAAGCCCAACCATATTGTTTTTTTTCCCTAAACCTAACTAAATGGTTTTGTTGCCTAAACCTAAGCAAGTATTTTTGTTTAATTCACAACATTAAGCATGTGTTTACTGCAAGCGAAAAGTGACACCGAGGGGTCTTACGAAGCGTCAGTATGTGATGAGTTGGGATGGGAACGTGTTGGTGGATCTGCGGTCTCATTTATAAACGTTGCATACGCATAAAAGGGCTTGAAATATGTGTACGCCACTTCACCCCGCAACAGCTGTGATCTATAAAAACAAACTTGACGGGAGAATGAGCACAGCTGTACGGGAACTCTGACCCATGCGTACGCACATTATGGAGACGGGAGACTGGCGACGCAGACGGTGAGGTGGTGATTTGAAGCCAGACTGTGGAAATGAAATGTGAGAGGCATCATCATAGGTATAATGGTGCTTCTTACACATTTAATTTCTTTTCATATCACACGTTATAGATCCACTTTATCATAAACATTCAATCCAGCAGTGTTATTTGTGCTAGTGAGCCGTAACTATTCCATAAGCACCTTTCAAATGTAAAATATATCAGCCAACTCAAATCTCAAATCAAATTCCGCTCAATATTTCATCAGCGCTGTCTCACCATCTCATTCCCTCCAACTCCGGAGCTCAGAGGAGAGGACCGGACTACCGACACTCGTCGGTCATCTGTGGAGCAGCTGTTAAAATCATCATCGGTTGTAAAAATCCAAGATTGCATCAAACAGCATTTAAGAATATCAGAACAGAGCATGAACATGACATGACTTATTCAGTTATTTATTTATTTGTTGTTTATTAGATAGGGACAGATACAGTATAGACAAAATGGATCAGCTATCTGATTCAACTATCAGACTGTGTCTCCGGTGCTGCAGTGGCTGTCACACACGCTCTGCTTCCTCCAGTCACCTCCACCTGGCACATCTTCACCACCTCCACATACAGTATGGATTGTGCAAATTAGCAAAGTGTGGAAATATAGCCAGTGACAGCTCTCGCACAATCGTTACGCTCCATATCCTCTATATCTTCCCCTTACTGTAGAAACATGGCGACCGGCTCCGTGAAGAGGACCCTCTCTGTATGTACGTAGATAAAACAGGCTCATTCTAAGCTAACGAAAGCACAGCAATTCTTAGTTTCAGGAGATATTTGATGATTACACACTAAACAAAACATATTTGTTAATGTTATATTCAATTTCTTCCAATAGATCCCCCTAAATGCTGCACACTGTTCCTTTAAGTGCAGTGAAAAAATATCATTAAATCCAACAACACACAAAATGTTCCAACCAAGAATTCAGGTTCAAAACCCTGTTTCCAAACCTGTACAGGATAGAGAAACACAATGAAATTAAAACTGAAAAAGTGGAGTGTTTGTTTTTATTCCGATCCATCCAAAGGACATGTGTTGAACTACAATCTATGCCCTCATCCAGCGGGTATCTTGGTCGAAAAGCTGCTTGTTGTGCAAAGAAAAGGCCACTAGTGCGACAAGCTACTTTGTGCAGCCTCATAATGCTGATGCAGCAGTTTGGGCTTTTCTCAAGCTGCAAATTATCAGCTATAGAATCTCAAATATATATTTGTGGAAGTTTGAAACTCTAATAACTATTGAAAGTGCCAAGCATTGATATGATACTAGGGCCCTTATACAAGCCCTAGTATCAATATCCAACATGAGGGACAGTATCAGGATCTGCATGTGGGGCTGCATTGAGGCTAGTGTGAGTGACTACAGTGAAGCCAGCATGAGGTACAGCATTGGGATCAGTGGGAGGTACAGTATTGAGACCAGCGTGAAGGACTGCATTGAGGCCAGCGTGAGGGACTGCATTGAGGCCAGCATGAGGTACAGCATTAAGATCAGTGTGAGGGACTGTACTGTAGCGTGTGATGGACTGCACTGAGGCCAGTGTGAGTGACTATACTGAGGCCAATGTGATGGGCTGCACTGAGGCCAGTGTGAGGGACTGTACTGAGGTCAGTGTGATGGACTGCACTGAGGCCAGTGTGAGGGACTGTACTAAGGCCAGTCTGAGGGACTGCATTGATGCCAGTCTGAAGGACTGCACTGAGGCCTGTCTGAGGGACTGCATTGAGGCCAGCATGAGGTACAGCATTGAGATCAGTGTGAGGTACAGTATTGAGGCCAGCGTGAGGGACTGCAGTGAAGCCAGCATGAGGTACAGCATTGAGACTAGCGTGAGGTACAGTATTGAGACCAGTGTGAGGTACAGTTTGAGGCCAGCGTGAGGTACAGCATTGAGATCAGTGTGAGGTACAGTATTGAGGCCAGCGTGAGGTACAGTATTGAGACTAGCGTGAGGTACAGCAGTGAAGCCAGCATGAGGTACAGCATTGAGACTAGTGTGAGGTACAGTTTTGAGGCCAGCGTGAGGTACAGTATTGAGACTAGCGTGAGGGACTGCAGTGAAGCCAGCATGAGGTACAGCATTGAGACTAGTGTGAGGTACAGTTTTGAGGCCAGCGTGAGGTACAGTATTGAGACTAGCGTGAGGGACTGCAGTGAAGCCAGCATGAGGTACAGCATTGAGACTAGCGTGAGGTACAGTATTGAGACCAGCATGAGGTACAGCATTGAGATCAGTGTGAGGTACAGTATTGAGGCCAGCGTGAGGTACAGTTTTGAGGCCAGTGTAAGGTACAGCATTGAGATCAGTGTGAGGTACAGTATTGAGGCCAGCGTGAGGTACAGCATTGAGATCAGCGTGAGGGACTGCAGTGAAGCCAGCATGAGGTACAGCATTGAGACCAGTATGAGGTACAGTTTTGAGGCCAGTGTGAGGTACAGCATTGAGATCAGTGTGAGGGACTGCAGTGAAGCCAGCATGAGGTACAGCATTGAGGCTAGCGTGAGGTACAGTATTGAGACCAGTGTGAGGTATAGTTTTGAGGCCAGTGTGATGTACAGCATTGACATCAGTGTGAGGTACAGTATTGAGGCCAATGTGATGTACAGCACTGACATCAGTGTGAGGTACAGTATTGAGGCCAGCGTGAGGGACTGCACTGAAGCCAGCATGAGGTACAGCATTGAGACTAGCGTGAGGTACAGTTTTGAGGCCAGTGTGAGGTACAGTATTGAGATCAGTGTGAGGTACAGTATTGAGACCAGTGTGAGGTACAGTATTGAGACCAGTGTGAGGTACAGTATTGAGACTAGCGTGAGGTACAGTTTTGAGGCCAGTGTGATGTACAGCAATGGCATCAGTGTGAGGTACAGTATTGAGGCCAGCGTGAGGGACTGCACTGAAGCCAGCATGAGGTACAGCATTGAGACTAGCGTGAGGTACAGTTTTGAGGCCAGTGTGAGGTACAGCATTGAGATCAGTGTGAGGTACAGCATTGAGATCAGTGTGAGGTACAGCATTGAGACCAGTGTGAGGTACAGTTTTGAGGCCAGTGTGAGGTACAGCATTGAGATCAGTGTGAGGTACAGTATTGAGATCAGTGTGAGGGACTGCAGTGAAGCCAGCATGAGGTACAGCATTGAGACTAGTGTGAGGTACAGTTTTGAGGCCAGCATGAGGAACAGCATTGAGACTAGCGTGAGGTACAGTATTGAGACCAGCGTGAGGGACTGCATAGAGGCCAACGTGAGGTACAGTATTGAGGCCAGCGTGAGGGACTGCAGTGAAGCCAGCATGAGGTACAGCATTGAGACTAGCGTGAGGTACAGTATTGAGACAAGCATGGGGGACTGCATAGAGGGCCAAGTAGAGGATTATTAATGAGACCAGCGTGAGGGACTGCATTGAGGCCAGCATGAGGTACAGTATTGAAGCCAGCGTGAGGATCAGTATTGAGTACTGACTGATTGATTTTATTAGACAATTTCATAAAAAACAAACAAACAGCAGCTAAGCCAGGTCAGTGAGTGCTTACATAAGAGGGAAAAGTCAGGATAACGCAATAAAGCCCTAAGGCTAATTTCCAAAGTGGTCACATGACACAACAAAAACATTTGTCAAAAACAATACAAATAATACAATACAATGCAATACAATACAATCATCACCTGTCCCTACACTGTCATTCAGGATGTTATTCACTGTACTTCAATACAGAACCAGAGTAATAAAATAAAGAAGGGCACCTTGTTATCAGACATACTGGCCTACTGTGAATATCCCCTGAGCCAATTCTTAAACACCAGCTTGAAAGCTCCCAAGCTGCTTATGATTTTAAGATTTCTTGGCAATCTACTCCACAGATTCACTGCCATGTACAGAGAAGTTTCCTTCCCCAGGTTACTCTTAAACCTGGGAGGAACACATTCAGTGGAACTGCCCCAAGTCGAATAGCTGTGGATGTATGAAACCTGTATGAAATATTTTTTTAGGTATTGAGGGACAGCAAAGCTGAGTACCACGCACAACTCGATCTGAGAGACAGAGTTGTCATGGGGAGATTAAGAATAACCCTATCTACCTTATTTTGAGAAGTCTGAAGTCTGTTTTTAAGGAACAAAGTTAGCCCATGGTACCATGAACAGCAGTCATTGTCAAACTAAGGCTAGACAAGAGCTCCTGCCGGGGTCATCATCGCTGTCTTGTTCAGAATTTTTGAAATTCTTTGATTGATCTTGGTTAGCACCTTTTCAGCCTGACCTATAATCCCGACATATATCCAGCACACATCCAAGGTAATTGACTGACTCCTTAGCTGCAGGCGCAGTGTCACCACCAACAACATGAAAGCCAGGGGACCTTTTCAATTTCATCTTTGACCCAAACAAACAGTATGGATTCCGTTTTTCCTAAATGGAGTGAAAGCTTGTTATCGGTTATTCACCTGCTGACATTAGGAAGTTCTTCACTCTGCGTACTTATAACTATGCTTTTATTATTATGGGAAACCAGTAGTGTTGAGTCATCTACATTTAAAAGAGTTCACATGAAATGAAAGACTTTTCTTTTTCTTTTTTTTCTTTTTTTTAGCAGTTTTGTAGATTGTTACCTAAAGTTTGCTGCTTGGATCAGCTAACAATTACAGTAAGGAATAATTATGTATAGTAGTATAGTGTATAATAAGTATTTCACATGCTAAGAATCACCCCTATATTAAATTGGTATAAAGGTTCTCATTTGTCCAGGTCACTGGATATCTTGTAGTCTCACATCCAAGAAGCTTCATCAATATGGAGCTGATTGATGAAAATGTCCTCTTGACAATGTCCAGTTGCTTTAAATTAACAAGGCAAAAGTGAGCATGGCTGACATACCCCCGCTCACTGCTTGACCCCTACTAAAGTAGGGCCAAAGGTTTTGCCCTTTTGGAACTAATGGAATTAAAGGTCATTAACTAATTAACTAATGGGCACCCTGAACTTCTGATCCCCAAAAGGCACAACTACACCACACTGTCAACCATCACACCAAGTTTGAAGTTCCTAAGTTAAATAGTTTCTGAGTTCTGCTCCGGAAACGAAAGTGTGACACGCGAATGGACGGAAGGACACGCGGAGCGCTATATACCCCCGACTACGTTGTTGTGTATGGAGGACCACAAGAGTCACGTAAATAGTAATAGAGCATTTAATTTGATTTGATTAATAACTAATTGTACAATAAAAATAGACATTAATAATTGTTTTCAAATTCATTTATTAATCTATGAATAAATGGACAAAATTATAAAAGTATTTCATTATTTTACATTTTAATGGGCAATAGAAAGATGAATTATGAAAATAATTTAATAATGTAATAACTTATTACATTATGAACAAAACTCTTATTACCTCCGCCAAGGCCGAAGGCCTAGGAAGGAGGTTATGTTTTCACCGACGTTGGTTTGTTGGTTTGTTGGTTTGTTGGTTTGTCCGTTTGTAGGATTACTCCAAAAGTCTGCGATGGATTTGAATGAAATGTTTTGGAGGGGTGTGGTGTGGCACAATGAGCAATCCATTTTGGTGGCGATCTGGATCATGATCCGGATTCAGGAATTTTTTTAAGCATTCTGATCAGCCAGAACATTAAGATGTCTAGGTATAACACAAGGACAGTGTAACTGATGATGCGTTGATGACGCATGACCTCGCCTTCTTCCTTCAGAGAGAGAGACAGAGAGAGCTGTGGGGGGAACACCGATTCTACAGTTGTTGTCCCCCCCCCCCCCCCTCTCTCCCTTGCTGATCGCAATGCTTAAAAAAAATCCTGAATCCGGACCATGATCCGGATCACCACCAAAATCTAATGGATTGTTCATTGTGCCACACCCACCCCTCCAAAAAATGTCATTCAAAGCCATCGCAGACTTTTGGAGTAATCGTGCTAACAGACAAACCAACGCCGGTGAAAACATAACCTCCTTCCCAGGCTTTCGGCTTTAGCGGAGGTAATAATAATAAACATTACAGTTTCAATAGGGTCCTCGTGGCTCGACGTTGTCGGTGCTCAGGCCCTAGTAAACCGGCACAAACTTAGAAGGGTTCTGCCCCTGAACCCTAATAATAATCAGCATTGAATTTCAATAGGTCCTCGGCTCCGACTTCATCAGTGCCCTAATTACAGTTTCAATAGGGCCTTCGCCAACCGACATCGTCGGTGCTCGGGCCCTAAAAGTAAACATACCAGTATTGATTATCCACAACACCCTGTAGGATGTTAAAAGCCCACCCTTTTCGGTAGCCGCCAGGAGCAGAATGGGTATGTGGCTTCCATCTACACAGCCGATCACTTGGGGAGGTCTGTAACCCCATTAAAAGTGCTCGGCTATTTGGATCGCTTCCTCCTGGCTTGGGACTTTTATGAAGTGACTCATAGCTTTGTCCACCATACCGCGACAGAACATACCAATTTTTTGACTGTGCTTCTGTGAACGGGTGTGCCACTTTCATCAGTTACGGAACTGGTGTTCGTATTGTTGTTTCTTTTGGTCTCATGAACGCTTCAACTGTGTCACACAGTCGGTAAAAGGATTTCGTACTCATGCGGAAAGTTTCTCTCCACTCAGAATCAAAGAACTTCATCATGAGAACTCTATCTCACCAGTCACGGCTGCTTATCTCCATCCACAGCTCCATTGTCCTACGTGGTGGCAGTGAAAGTGACCGGCTGACACTGGTCAAAGTGGAGGACCTTAATATTTCCTGTCGCTCTAAGGTGAAGCTAAAACCTGCAACGCGATGTTGGCATATAATCGTGCTAAGCCCAACACAAGCCAAAGTGGATACATTTTAGTCACATTCAAATTAATTTAAGGTTTCCTGTCTTCCAGGAATGTCAGATTAGAGTTTAAAAAATTGCTGGTTTGTTTTTGTAAACATCACAGCGTAAGCGCAAATAGAATACAGTAATCAGTAACCAGGCTACTAGTATTTATCATATATACGGGGAGTATAGATTACTTGATTTCTCTGTGCTCATGTAAACACCATATCCCGAATATGATGATAACCGGGATGAGCCTCATAAACGAGTTATTTCATGTCCATGTAAACACAGTCATTGAGTCACTGGAAATGATCGCCATTCCTTTTTAACAGCTAAAGACTGTATGTACAGTATATGATGGTTGTTTTGCAATAAGTGCTTATGAAAGCCTTATTTCTTCTGTAGCTCTATGGTGTTCCCTCAGCATGCAGTCTTACTGAAAGACTTCCTTCTAACCATCCCCTCCATCCCACATCTGCTTGTTTGCAGGTATAACCACGGTGCTGACCATGACCACCATCAATACCCACCTTAGGGAGACTCTACCCAAGATCCCCTATGTCAAGGCCATTGACATTTACCTCATGGGTTGCTTTGTGTTTGTCTTTCTGGCCTTGCTGGAGTACGCCTTCGTCAACTACATCTTCTTCGGTCGAGGTCCTCACCTGCAGAAAAAAGTGGCAGAAAAGGCTGCCAAGTCCAACAACGAGAATAAGAGCAGACTGGAGAGCAAAAAAGTGCAGGTGGGAAAGGAGATTTACTATATATACTGTATATATTCAAGATACTCATTGTGTGAAAGCTGTCTCCTTATTTTTCACTGATACTGTATATTCTTGGAATAGATTCACAGTGGTGTGAAAATGGTAGCTTAGTTTTCACATAACAATTACGACCAAGTTCTTGCATGCAAGAAATCCCAAAACCAAAGAATCATGCACAGTGTTAATCACTTGCACTCACTTTTAATGAGACACTTTTTCAGTATTCTTTAAAGTAACTAGGTTGTAAAACCTGTTGTTTGACCATGTCTATTGGCAAAAGTGTCTATACCAGTTCCCAGTCAAAGGCTGCCTCGAAATCAAAAACTAGGGGAGGGATTTCCAGCACAACATGGAGAAAGGAGAAAGACCGAAGAGGTCAAGATGACCTAGATGAAGGCCATAAACTGGAACAATAAAGCCTAACAATAATGTTGTTCTGCATACTACGAGTCTTGCTGGAGCTTTACCTCTCACAATTGAAAAGTGGCAGCAGTAGTTGTGTTAACCATGTAAAAGAGTGAAGTTCAAACACTGCCCTCTGTAACACCTCCGTACACCTGGCCAATCGCACCATACATAGAAAGTGGACGGGATTGTCAGATTGTCGGTTTCAGAAAGTTGCAAGACTTGTCGGATGCAGATGTGGGAGGAGGGTGTTTCAGATGCTGTTAGACGATCCCTTAACCTTGAGTTTTGTTTTACCTCCCCCTCTTTGCTGTTGTGGGATTTCCAGCTCCTCAAAGCTGCTTCCTTTAAAATTGTTTGAAAAAAAGATTCCTTAAGGTTCCTACAGGTCTAACTTGTATGGGGCAGTCCAAGGCACAATATTCAAATTCCCATACATTTCCTCTAAATAGGATGCTGCTTGTTGTTAGGGATCCAGCCTTTGACTTTGCATTCAATTTGGGTTTTGGTTACAATATGAATTTAATGAAATCGGATAACCACCTTCCTCAGGTTGATGCTCATGGCAACATCCTCCTGACCAACCTAACCAGTGAGATGGGTGGATCGGATATGATGGGCGTTCTCAATGACCCTCGGGCTACCATGTTCTCTTACGACAGTGCCAGCATACAGTACCGCAAGCCCATGACCAGCCGAGACCTGTACGGACGACCGGCCATTGACCGGCCGATGGGCCACAAGAAGGGCCGCTTGCGGAGGAGGGCCTCACAGCTCAAAGTCAAGATCCCCGACCTCACGGATGTCAACGCCATAGACAAGTGGTCCCGTGTCGTGTTCCCAATCGCTTTCACCTTCTTCAACCTGGTCTACTGGCTTTACTATGTCCAATAGGGTGGCAGTAGTGAGCCTGTGTGGCAACACCACTTCTAATGATTTGATAGCTACCTAAGTCTTGTACAGCGATGAAAATTAAGGAGCGTTCAGTCCATTTGTATAAATCCTGTTTTGGAATGAGTAGTACTGGATATCTTTACAATGTAAATACAATTATATACTGTATATATATATGTATATGTATATACTGTATATATATACAGTATGTATATGTGTGTGTATATATATATATGTATATATATATATATTGAACAGGTATAATTTATTATAAATCCTGTCACTTTTGCTGTACTCATCCTTACAAAATAGACAGATAAAATAATAGAATTTAAGACACAATAAAGGTATGGTATTTCTAAGTTGAACCATGCCGAAAAGACTCCAAAACTACGGGAAATGATTTTTCATTTGCTCTATCTCTTTTTCTCAACTTCTGTTATTTCACTTTTTGCATGTGAATGGAACACAACTTTTTGTTTGCTTGAGGTAAAAAAAACTAAAAAAATGTCAACATTGTACCAGCGTTATTCTCACAGCGTCTGTGAGCATGTGCAATGTACTTTTCTTTAAAAGAAATCAGGTAAAGAATGACCAATGATGTCACTATGCTTTCAAAATCACATACAAAATTTCAAGCCCTGATAAAACTCGCTGCTGGTGTCGAAACACGTGATGTTACAGACTATTATTGAACATTTTTTGTCTGAAACCTGAAATTAGACTGTACATAACTGAATTGCATAGAGGTTCATCCACCTCGTTGTGTTAAATAATTAAAGGGCCAGTACGAGGTCAATGCTACTCTCTTCAGGACTGGACCATTTTTCAGTGGATTGCTTTTCATCTCGTTATCAAGGCTTATGTAGTCAAGGTTAGGTATCAGTTGTAATAAGTTCACGTTTGCTCCAGCTCCAGTCCTACAGTGAGGTTCAAAATACATTTTAGAAGACAAACTAGTGGCGAGGACAGCAAGACTCAGTGCCAATGCAGGAGGTAGTGTGTCCTTTACAGTATATAGGAGACTGGAGTTTGTGTTCCGTTACAGACCTTGCAATGAATTGCCTTTTTATCAATCCTTAAAATAAGCTTTTCCTAAGATTACCAAATGTTTTAGTTGCCTACTTCTGCTGGGCAGAAGACTCACCGGCGTGTGATACCGTCGCACATGGCACCCTTTAGCGCCTGTAGGAAATGCACCAGGCTTTCAATTAACTACAATGTAAACCCGTCCGCGGCAATAGCAAACGCTCAGAGAAAGTGCTCCGGGATTGTGTTGATGTAGTTTAAAGAGCGAGAAAACACTCACCTGGTCGGTGGGAGCGGTGGTAGATGGGCCCAACAAACACAGGGCTTTCATCCATGAGACAGCTGTTTGTGTCCCGTGCATAAAGTTTCACTTTCGCGTTACAATCAGCTGTTCGTTTGTGTCCCCTGTTCACAACGTTCATGTAATTTTCACATGATTAGTGAAATTAGGTGATAGCAATTTAAATCCCCAACATTTTAATTTTTCTTACACCTAACTAAGTGGGTTTGTTGCCTAAACCTAAGCAAGTGTTTTTGTTTAATTAACAACATCAAGCACATGTTTACTGCGAACAAAATGTGACGTCAAGGGGTCTGACAAAGCGTGAGTGATGAGAAAGTGTTGCTCCCACATAATCTGTGGCAGTCCAAGTTCATGTCTAATGTTATGTGATGAGGACAGTATTTTTACCTAAGAAACTCTAACATCTACACATGGGTGACAAATGAAAAGAATCTAACTCTGTAGCCAGATAAGAACTTCAATACTGGACAATTATGTTTACATGAAATGACAATTTATTTTTAAATTCCTCCTTTCTAAAATATTTGCACAAGGCAAGATATGATTAAAGTAAGGGAAAGACTGGGATTATGGTAAATAATTGTTAAAGTACTGTATGGTTGGGCTCAGTCAACAAAAATACCTAGTTTAAGTAAGGGATAATGTATACCGGCTAGGTCATTGTTGTGAAAGAATCCCCGACATGGCGTCTCTCATCGCCCTGAAGGGGATTCTTTCACAACAATGACCCGCTAGCTGTACATTATCCCGCTTATTAAATGGCTACTTACTGAAGAAATCAATATCTTGACACAAAAATGGTCCGCCAGAGTCCGACATCATAGCTGCGCCCATAGCAATGGTCTGCTATACATAGCAACGGTCTGCTATACATAGCAACGGTCTGCTATACATAGCAACGGTCTGCTATACATAGCAACGGTCTGTTATACATAGCAACGGTCTTCTATATACAGTATAGCAATGGTCTATTATACATAGAAACGGTCTGTTATATAGAAATTACAGACCACAGAACGCCGTGATTGACCAATCAGAATCGAGTATTCAACACAGCTGTGTCATAATCTTAGGGAGAGATCCTGGTTACAGTTAATTAAAAGGTCATCATTAATTGCGTGAAAGCTGAGCACACCACATGCCACCACCCTAAACCCTACACCTTACGCAATACTTCCTGCATTGGCACTGAACATTAAAATTAGGCTTAAATCATGAGGTACAAATTTGTCCAATATGGACATAATTTCTTGGGATAGTGAGCTGTTCTTGGCCTCTAACACTTTCAGCAGTTTACTATCGACAGGAGAGGCACGCTGTGTGGTTGTCTGCTGTAGCAGCCCGATAGAGGTAGACTGAGACACATTGTGTGTTTGTGTAATTCCTTGTTCTGGCCAGAGTACCTGATATCTCCCACATTCTACTTATCTTGGTGGACCCAAGGGGGTCGGCCTTAGCAGATATTCTCATGAGGTTTCTTTGTGTTCTAGTCCTTTCATTGTTTAAATTTGAAGACCTTTTTAAAGCCCATAAACTACAGTCTTAGTGTTACACAATCATGTTGGCTTTCTCTGGCATCTGCTCACTTGCAACAGAGGTGCTGGCTTGCTGGTAGAGAAATATGCAAATGGTAAAGGAGGGTTCACTTCTTTGGTTGTGGTAGGGTTTCTATTTTTCTGGTCACTGAGTGAGTTTGTCTGCTGTGGGATGTGAATGTTCACAGTGGATCAACAGCTGAGTTTTCTTAAAGGACATCTTGGTCTTTATTTTCATAATTTAGCCATAATTTTTTATCAGTTATGCTAACATTATGCTCACCAACTTAATTGCTGAGATATGAGAACACAGCAACAAACTTGGGTCAAACGGGTCAAACCTGAGCAGCCAGATGATCAGACAGGTTGTAACAAACCAACTGCTATCCAGATTGGATATATTTGGAGGTAAATTTAAAAATGAGTTCCCATGAAATACAGGTATTAAGAGATCATGGAAAAAATCAAGTGGTTTCCCAAAGTTAGTCTTTCCCACTTTCCCTGATAGGATTACTCATAGAAATTATGGCCTAAACTACAAAAGTAGAAACGAAGAAGAGGGAATAATCGGATACAAAATATAAGTTGTTAAACTAAAGTGTTTTTTTTTTCTTCCTCAAAGTTTCCTCAGTTGAACCCAAACTGTTACGGTGTAGCAGCGGCAACTTCATGGTTAGGACAAATGTGGACTGCTAGTCTTATCAGGGCTTCAAACAAAAAAAGCAGCAAAACCAGGCTTCTACAGGACGCAATAGTAGCAGTGTGCTCTTTCCTCATGGCTGAATATTGTGCCTTTACCCAGAATCTCAATATTTTCACAGGGTTTAACTTAACTTGTATCTAGTGAGTAGAATTTAAGATAAATCATCTTGTACTTTTTTTAGATTAAGAAGAACAAGGAGAACCAAAAACACAAGTGGACACTTTAAGATCTTTTCTTAAGCTGTACAGTACCAATATCTAAGCGTAGATTGTAGTAGTAAGAAATTCCAGCATTACGATGACAATCTTTTGAATTCAATGCTGAAAAAATCTCCTGCAAGGCTGGTCTCCATGCTACCAGTGTTGCTGTTTCTAGACAGAGTGGAGCGGACAGAAAGGAGGTGAAGAAAGAAAAGAAAAACAACTCGGCTTTCTTCACAACAAAGGACTCAGAGGAGATGGACACATGTTTTCTGTGAACAGACAAACTAATGGAAGCCCTGAACAACTGGTTTGCCTACGGGCTGTGGAGGGGGAGGACATGTGCTGGACTCTTATTGTATAATATTACTGTACAATTTTTCTCTCATGCTCTATATGTGCTCTCAAGTGGAATGGAGTGTGGGTGTGTTTGCTTGTGTGCGTGTCTTTCTGCTTGTTTACAGGACAGGAACAGGAATGGTTTTGTCAATGCCTGTTTGTGTGTGTGTGTGTGTGTGTGTGAGAGAGAGAGTGCGTGTGTGTGTGAGTGTGTGCGTGCGCCAAATTAGTATAAGCATATGTGTGTGAGAGGGAGAAAACACAAAATACAAATTCTTTGTGTCAATTTATAGAGACTTCAAAGAATGCAGTTTCAATAAAATTGCTGACATCTTGACCAACTACATATAAAGTGTATTTTTGTTGGCTTATCAGAAACTAATATATTTTGGTTTTTTGTTTGTTGGTTTGTTTTTGTTGTTAAATAAACCCCCAAAACTGTTAAACACACTACGGATGGAGGTTGGGGGTGATAATAGGAGCCCAAAGCCCCCTAACAGGTTAATCCAGCCATGATAATATGAACCTCATAGAAAAAACATTAAATTTAGGGATGTGTTCTGTATCTAACAAATAGAGGTCAACTGGCTCACACTCACACGTCACAGTAAAAGCAGACTCTTTCGAGACAGAAAAAAGGCAACTTTTTACTTGTCTCTTAACGGGACTGTTTGTAACTTTTTACGCGTATAAATGTAGCGGGTCGCCACACATGCGCGTTCGCGTCTGCCTCTCCTCCTCTGCCTGCCTGCCTTCACTCAGACAGCGCTCGCGTTCTCGCTCAGCTTGCTCCACCTCTAGACGTGAACGCGCGCTCACTCCACACTGCAGAAGAGTTAGTAGCTCTGAAAATATCTAGTGAATGTACAGTGGACGTTTGTGCAGAAATAAATGCTGCAGCTTCTTCAGACCAACAGAGGTTTCCCGTGTCTTGTGAAGTGACGGAGCTCCTCAGCGAGTAACGTTATCGTCTCGTTACCTACCGGGTGCCGGTGTCTCCTCTGCTCACTCCGGCTGCGGGCGGAGAGAGCAGGGAGACACGCTGCAGAGCCCCGCTGCATCAGCCTGCGCTGAGGCAGGAAAAGCCAACACTAAGATCAGATCTAAATCATGTTCATAGAGAGACTTTCGTCTGGTCAGCTAACATTACTGCCAAGCAGCTGAAATATAGAGTGATATTGTGGTTTTAGCTGACGTGTGTCACCTCACTGTTTTGAGCGATGCTCGTTCAGGTATATTTAGAGCGAGCAAACGCGAGCTCGACGCTGACTTTCGTTGATTTCAAGGCCACAGGTGTCGCTGTTAAGAAGCATTTCTGAAAGTTACAAATAGTCCCTTTAAGTCACCTGAAACATGTGGACAAGTTTTGAGATGTTGCTCACACCAAGCTAATTTGTCTACAAGTTAAAAAAAAATTCCACTGGATATATATATATTTTTTCAGATATTAGCATGTCATTCCATATGTGCTGAATCAAGTTAACCCAACTTTACAGAGGGTACAATGTCAGCATTATGCCCTCTAACCAGCAAATTTGAGACATCCAAACAGTTTGAGCTTATCCTTGTGCATGGTTCAGTGGACGGCTGCAAAAGTTCAAATGCGGTGGTGAATCTTGAAGGAGTCTGGTGAGATGATAGTTCACTGCTTTACAGTAAGTGAAGCAAGCACTGGTGGGTGGCTTTATAGCTGGGCAAAGAGGGCATTGGCAAATTATTTTTTCAACTTTTTAACTCAATTCAGCCGCAGAAATGGAACAAAAATTCACAAAAGAACTGCATGTGTCGTTTATTGAATCTATGTAACATATGTAACATGCATCTTATTTCCCCTATACCTTACTACGGATAATTTCCAAAGCATGCTGCAGTGTTGTAGATTATTGAAGACTTTACTAATGACTTCCAGTCAACCATTGTTGTCAGTTCAGTTAATTTCACTGCAGTAGGGAAATCAACTTACAGACACTTGGAACGTGCTTGAGTTATGAAGTCCGGACAATGTCCAGAGAATCAGGTCTGGACACTGTCCGGAGTTGCCTTTTCACACATGAAGCCCACAACAGGAGATTGTCCGTGCCATTCTCACCTACTGAAAGTACTCCGTTTGGTTTAGGCGAGGGGTGGCACCTGGGTAGAGCGTGCAGGAGGCAGGACATGACATGGATGACACCGCGGTCACGAAGCTGGTTCATAATTTGGTCATAAACAACCGAGTCTCTTCGGCACAAAGTCAAACACGTTTCCGGTGGGTGTTGGCCTCCGCCAGGGTTGTCCCTTGTCACCAATCCTGTTTGTGATTTTCATGGACAGGATCTCAAGGTGCAGCCGGGGGGAGCAGAGTGTCCGGTTTGGGGACCACAGAATTGCGTCTCTGCTCTTTGCAGATGATGTGGTTCTGTTGGCTTCATCAGACCGTGACCTTCAGCATGCATTGGGGTGGTTTGCAGCCGCGTGTGAAGCGGTCGGGATGAGAGTCAGTACCTCCAAGTCTGAGGCCTTAGTTCTCTGCCGGAAAACGGTGGACTGCACCCTCCGGGTTGGGAGTGAGTTACTGCCCCAAGCGAGGGAGTTTAAGTATCTCGGGGTCTTGGTCACAAGTGAGGGTAAAATGGAGCGTGAGGTGGACAGGCAGATGCAGGCGCTGTACCGGACCGTTGTGGTGAAGAGGGAGCTGAGCCGGAAGGCAAAGCAATTGATTTACCGGTCCATCTACGTTCCAACCCTCACCTATAGTCATGAGCTTTGGGTAGTGACCGAAAGGATGAGATCGCGGATACAAGCGGCCAAAATGAGTTTCCTCCGTAGGGAAGCTGGGCTCAGCCTTAGAGATAGGGTGAGGAGCTCAGACATCCGGAGGGAGCTCGGGTTAAAGCCGCTGCTCCTTCACGTCGAAAAGGTCCAGCTGAGGTGGTTCGGGCATCTGATCAGGATCCTCCTTGATGCATCCTTTTGGAGGTTTTCTAGGCACAGCCAACTGGTAAGAGGCCACAGGGTGGACCCAGAACACGCTGGAGAGATTATATATCTCGGATAAACGTGAAGCTCTGGGATGAAGACGAATGCCCTCAGCACATTTAGCATGACTGTGTCTGCCAGCAGTTGTGCCCAGCCTCGTTATTTATCAGACAGCCGGCTGTCTAATCGACTGGAAGACCACAGCCTGGACACAAACATCATCTTGACAGCGTCAGGGCGCTGTCAGGGAGAATGGAGTGCTCCGCTCTGCTGGCGCGGGCCCAGCTGCCTCAGCTGTACGGGCTGGACTGATGGCGGAACTACGGCGGAAGCCGGTGTCCCGGCCCAACATGTGCTTCTGTACTCCGCTCACCCCGGACCGGATCCCGGTATGGACGACAGACCGCTGCATGGGCTGCACGGCATGGTGGGTGTTCCCACTGTAACGTACTGGGCGCTGCGTCACCCTCGTTGGACTGACAGACTTCTAGTGACACAGATGCACACACAAGGTTCATCCCCACGCAGAGACTGCAGTGATTGTTTCTTAGAAATCTTGTAAGTCGTTGTTTTACTGCTTAATAAGTAGAGATAAGTCCAACCCAGCTGACTCCCCAGTACAAAGAATATGTTTCTCACCACATCTCCAAAATAATGACAGAGCCATAGATGCCCTGTTTCAAAGAGATGTTGATATGTCATCATGGCATATTGGAATCAGTTTGTAAATGATATATAGACTACTGGAAGAAGGTCTGCATGCTTCCTCACAATTACCTAATAGTGAATAAGGATAAGGAAGTGAATCTCTACATGCAGAAATTAAAAAAGACAGATAGACCTTTGCAGATCTGTCATTGATTGATAGATATTTTTAAATGTAAACTAAACACCCATCTATTTAGTCTGGCTTTTATGTAGTGTTTTAAATATTATAATTTTATGTTTTTTATTGTTTATACTTATTTTATTTATCATCATCATTATAGTATTTATTTTACTCTATTTTATTTAATCAACATGGTATTGCCGATTATATTATCTCATTTATTCTATTTTATTTTGTAAAAATTGTATTATTTTAATAGAATCTGCTTATTTTGTGTAGTTTCATCATTTTTGTTTATTTATTTTTATTTCCTTGTATTTTATTTATCTTTTATTATCTTAAATACCCATCAGTTATTGCTTTCTTATTCAATTAACTTTTATATTGGTTGTTTTGGTGTATTAGTCTCTAAATCCATTTTTAACACTGTCAATCATCTGTCCAGCACTTTGAATTGCATTTGACTTCTTTGAAAGGTGCTATATACTGTAGGTGCTATTCTCTTTTAATCTTTTATTCATGAATATAAATTAAACAATAAATACCTTATTTTTGTTGTTTTCTTGAAGGATGATGAGCAATATGTGAAACCACTTTCTAATTTGACTAAGAAAAAGGCTATTAAGACACTCAATAGGCCCATATGTAGGTTTTAATATATTTATGTAGTGTGATATACCCCTGGCTCTTTTGTTATTGTTATACTGAATGTGAATTATGTTCTGTTGTTTAATAAAGAAAGAGAGTATCCAACTAGTGTAAAATAACATGGCACCGTGTGTTGGTTTTCCTGCTGTCCTCCCCAATATTTTGAGTCACCAACTGCCACTGTTGCATATACTGTATTTATATTTGTATGTTTGCAGGTCAGCTTGTACTTAGAGACTCTTGTGACAGTTCTGATGTGATGTGAGTGAGACTTTCTGTGTTTTTAGCATTATTTATGTGAAAAGAGGACTTGCTGCCACATTTCAACAGCAGGAAACATATACATACACACATACACCCACATATATACAGTATATATATAAATGATATATATCAAAACTGAACACCATACATAACTGTCTTTCTACTATTTGTAAAAATGAATGGACACTAGTTGAATAAGATTCCTCATAATCAAAAGGCAAAGAGACATTTATTTGACACATTCATGATACAACACAGTGTATTACAAAAACATAAAGTGAGAGTGTTCAACTGCTCATATACACTATTGAAATTCCAGACAGTCATTGTGTCTCCAACAAACAACATCATGGCAGAGAATCGACACCATGTCATCCATCCACTGGGCTTCCTTTAGTTTAAATCGGTGATCCACAATTTTTCCATCATTTCAACTGCAGCGCCACCTGCAAGAAACAAACATATCAATCATTAGCATTTCATTTGACGGATTAAGTGCAGATATACAGTATACTACTCACATAAAATCAGTGGAACAAAATGGATGTCATAGCTAAATTATTCGCAGATGGTTTATAGTTTTGTAAAAGGCAGCAAAAGTTGGACCGTGTTTTGAGGGCCTGCGCTATTATTTTTTGGATTGAATTACTCAGAGCCAACATTTTAAATAAGCATTTTAATTCAATAACTGTGATATATAAAGCTGCATAACTAAATACTTTTATATTAACAATAAATGCAATGACTGCGCAGTGTGAAAGTTGTCACTTTTTGTGATGGACTTACAGAGAATTATCATCAGCTCTGCAGTTCCCCTCTGCTCTATGGAGTTTTTTTTAGCACCTTCCGGCTCATTGTTTTGGTTTTATGCACCGTTAGAGAGACTAGCTGGTGAACATAGTGGAGCATTTAGCAGCTAAAGAGCCAGATATTTTTCTCAGGAGTCGGTGGAGACCAAAAGCAGAGGGATTATTGGACTTTGGACTTTTATCAGGTGGACACAAACATGTCTCCGAATGAATGGCAATTTTGCTCTGTGTGTGCTGGATGACGTGGAAATAAGTAACTGTTTGCTAACACACAGGCAAGAGCAACTTTATAAAGGTAATGGTGTGTAAAATGTGTGATTTTCAGCCTGTTCTGGAGAAAATACCACCCAAGAAATGAATGCAGCTTTAAAGGGACATGATGAAGTTATTCTGTATTTTTCTTATTGTCAATAAATGACATCAAAGTCCAAAACCAAAAATGTGTTAGACCGTCTCAATACTTTCTGACTTTCTGACTCTGAGTAGTACCGTGAAATCTGATTTTGAATTCAGTGTGATCATACATAGGTGTGTTTGTGTGTGTGTGTGTGTGTGTGTGTGTGTGTGTGTGTGTGTGTGTGTGTGTATGTATTTTACACAGAATCTTAATGTGAAAGAATTCATGTTTGTGAGGCAGGAAACCAGAGATATAATGATTGGATTTAAAGTATACTATAGTTGTTTTCTTGCTGTCATGATGAAGCCAACAAGATCTAATATACCAATTCTGTATGCCTTAATCATACTGAAGAGCTCTGTCTTCATGCTGTAACAATGCCACCACCTAGTGTTTATTCTCCATGAATGTGGAACATTTAGCAGGTGGTAGTGTTTTCTTCTATTGCATTATAACACCTTATGAATATCTACTCACTACGTAATGGATTAATTATCAACCTTGACCCTTAGTCTAACCCAGAGTTCATTATAGACTGATGTTTGCTTTTCATACATTTCTAATAAAATAAAGGGCTGCAGCTTAACACGTTTTGTGCAGAAAAAGTCAGAAAACTTAAATACCACCAAAGTTTCCAAGAACACATCATTTTACCTTCACACATCAACGTGTTTCCTGATGTTGAGGAGTACTACTGCATATGTGAAGACGTTTTGTTGTCTCCAGAGGGAGCAGTGTGACAATGTCCTCAAGTGATGAAGTTTGAAACTGTCGGTGGTCAAGTTGCATTGTGGGTAATGTAAGCTCCAAGTTTTGACTAGGATTAAAAAAAGGCGTTATCTCTGGTTCTGCTGCATCAATTTTGAACTTTTTTTTTTTTTTAAACTGTCTGTTGCAACACCGTAAATGTTATAAGAATGCAATGCTAAATAAATTAAAAATAAAATATTTGTATTTTAATGTCAATAGACTAATCTATTGATTAAAGGTGCTTAATTTGAAATTCAGAGCATATCTACAGTAGGATGGAGGGATTGCCTCCACACGGCTCTCAACATGCCAACAGCTGAGCCGGTGGCTAGCAGCTGTTAGCGCGAACAGTGCAAACAATGGTAACGGTGCCGACAGAGCTAACAGTGAGTGGAACCGGAGGATGGGCGCTACACTTCGATGGCGACGCCGTGGGTCAGGACGCCGTTATCAGCGATAACCGCCGTACGGGCGCGGTGCAGAGAGGCGGCGATTAGCTAGCCAGTGGGGCGCGCTCACATGCACTAACAAGCATTAAAAGGTACACGCAGCCGGCCCGGTTATGTCAACAAAAACACAGAGAAGCTTGAATTACAACACACACAGAGAGAGAGAGAGAGAGACTTCATTCTCTGCTCAGGTAAACATTACTCCTCTATATCTTTACATACCAAACAGTTGTTTCCTGCTTTATTAATGCTCTGAATATCGACTTTAGCTCCTTTAACTAACTAAAAATAATTAAGTATTTAGTTTGTGCGTGTGTGTGTTTGTGTGTTGTACCTTATTAGCAGCCTCTAGTGAACTGATGAGGGTGTTTAACTCCTCTCTGTTCATCTCCATGGTGACAGAACGGAGGGCTCTGTTCTCTCTCACATCCAGACTGAGACTGAGCAGAGGAGTGTGGAGAGATGAGATCTTATCACTGGACAGAGCGAGCTGGAGGGAGAGGACAGGAGACAGGAACAGGAAACAGAAGAGGTGAAATTTTTTATTTTTTTTTTTTTTATTTAGGTTCGAGTCTACCCTTCTATGTTAGTTATGTCAAACACGAACATGTAAAAAAAAAAAATACACATTTAAATAGTATAGCATATTTTCGTATAATGCTTCGTAATATTCTCAAGTGTGTTTCTCCCTGTCTGCTATCAGGTGTGCTGACTGCTAACTCCTCCTCTGCAAGAGAGCTTTTGTTCTGTGTGGTTGCTCTGTATCATGCTCTGATGAAGCACCAAAAGCTTTGCAACAAATAGGGTTTGACTGAACACTGAAGAATAAAGCATTAATTCACCTTAAGTTGCCAGTCAAAGTCCTGCAGAGTAGCAGAGGAGATGGAGTTGGTTCTGTCCAGCAGAGCGTTGTGGATCTCCTCCCGTCTGGCTCTTAGCACACTCAGCACAGCCTCAGCGTGGCAGCTGCCCACATCTGCCAGCCCTGCCAGCACCTACAAACAGCCAGCAGGGGGAGACCTGAGAACATGACCTGAGAGCAGCCACTCACTGCTATTGACCACCACAGTTTACCATACATCCAGCTGTTCTTTAACTGCTGCATTCACACAGATTGAGTGCTGTATGAACAGATATTACACAGATGAATGTAACATAAGACTGCATTTTCAACACATCAATTCAATAACATAGTAACAATCTGGGCACATAATGTAATACCCTTGTTAATAATCTGTAATAACCTCACATAATGTAATAATTAAAGGGAGCTCTCTTTTCATCCTCATTCTAAATGGCAACCACAACCTTAGCTAAACCAGTTGATCCTGTTCTGTTGTTCTCTCACCTCTTCATCAGAGCTGTTGTTCCCCACTGCCAGGCGGAAGAGGGCTGTGAGGGAGTTGAGCAGCTCTAGCCACTCCTCCAAGCTCCAGGTACCACTGTAATCCCCCCTGCGAGGAGGCTCCCGCCCACACAGTCCATCCACCACCCTGTGACAAAACTACACACCAGACAACAATGTATATCACGGTTTAGCATTTGGTTATTAGAAAAAAACAAGCTGGTCCCTGGGTATTTCAATTTTGGCATTTTGTAATTTTTTTTCAATTTGTCCAGTTGAACATGTACGTACTTCATGCATAAAGTATGAGTTAAATAGACGGAGTATGATAGCAGGTTTGCAGAGGGTGGCACCAGTGGAGAAAAGGGTAGAGGATTTGCTTGGATGCAGGGACACGGTGGAGGGAAGAAGGTTGATTTTTAGGTTTCTGATCAACACTGGATTAATTTAAAGGTCCCATATTATAAAAAAGTGAGATTTTAATTTTTTTTATTATAAAGCAGGTTTAAGTCCTATATAAATACTATGAAAGTATCGAAAACACAGGGAAATACACACAGCCCGTATTCAGAAACTCTGCATTTGAAACAAGCTGTCAGGATTTCTGTCCATTTGT
The DNA here is from genome assembly GCF_015220745.1 of Sebastes umbrosus. Lineage (NCBI taxonomy): Eukaryota > Metazoa > Chordata > Actinopteri > Perciformes > Sebastidae > Sebastes > Sebastes umbrosus. Next base: position 4,038,754 of record NC_051284.1, read on the forward strand.
GATGTCACCAATATAAAAATATTTAGACCGTTGACAAACATTCTAAACGTGTCCCAGTTTATTCCTGGTTGCAGTGTATGAGAATGTCATCAGCTGACAGGAAGTAAACATGGATCCAAACTTTTGCCTAGCAATGCAATTCTGTTGTAATTCCGTCAAAATGCGCTGAAACAGAGCGTTTCAGACAGAGGGTAAATACAGGCATATTCAGCCTGACAGTATGAGGAATATACATGTAAACATGTTCTAGTAGAAACACAAATTACAAGTATGAACCTGAAAATGAGCATGATATGGGACCTTTAAAAGACTGTTGTAGAGTAGGGGTAGTGGACGGGTAAAACCTGAGGGAGGCAGCGAAGAAGAAAGAAGAAGAAGATCTAAGAAGGAGAAGATTGAAGAAGAAGAAGTCAATGTAATGTGTCCAGCTCGGAGGACTGAAGGCTCGTTGTGATTATAATGAGCTTGTAGCTGGTTGTCTACCTCACTACGGTTAGAAGGAGCCCTCGTTGGTGTTTTAATTGTTTCTCTGATGAGTTTTGATCTGGGAAGTTTGAAAGTGTGAATATCTTTCACACTTTACAGAACTCATTTAGTTTAACACAATCTGCACTGTGCCAGTACTAATAGTTTAAAGAACAGTTGCCCGTCTGAATAGAGCAACATGTGAACCATCCTGTTCAGTACCGCTGCAGTAAGAGTAACATTCAGAGAGATGGGACTTTGTGCACCTATGGGTGCTGCTGACTGTGTGTCCGGTAGGTCGGGAGGAAGAGGAGGAAGAGGAGCTGTGAGTCAGAGCTGTTCCATTAGACATTTAGAAAACTAAAGGAGAAACATTATTCAGGAATACAAAGCCTGGTACTTACTTTCAGACAGTCTGTGACAGGCAGCCTGCTCAGTGAAACCACCATGTTGTCATCTAGTTCCGCCTGCTGGTCAGCTGACGTCAGTCACATGGTATTGTGAGCTGCGTTCAATGGCCTGGGAAAAATGAGCTTCATCATCTCCATTGATTTCTTAGTATTCGCTTTATAACGTCAGTAGATGAAAATACTGTTGATTACATGTCATTCGGTATGTATATATATCTGTGCTTTGCTATGAAACGACTGTTACAACTGTCGCCCCGGTTATCATAGACAATGTCACTGATGTTGGCTCGCACGCCAAACTCCATGTCAAAATCTACCAATTTAGTGTGACCTTGATTGTTGGCAAGGAGGCAACAAGGCAGAGCAAGCAGTTTAAAATATCTAAAGTGTTACTTCAAAACATGTAAACGATGAATCACTTGAATGCCGAATGTAATACAAAGGCCAATACTTCCTACTTTTTATTAATTCGCAACAAACTACGCATGTACTATCGATTGTTAAGATCTTTTGGGGAAATTTAACAATTTGTCAGTGGAGTTCTGTTGGACGTCGCTCCGCGGTGACGGGGAACGTCTCGCAGCCGCCGAGGCGATAACGGCAAGTATTTCACATCCTGCTTTGTGCTGAAGGGTGTTTGTTTGTTAGTGAGGTCCCGTGGCCGGTCGTCTCACGGTGATCTGGAGGAACAGCGATGTGACCGAGGAGACACACATACAGTGGCCGATGTTGCTTCACTTGAAGACGGGCAGCGTATGGACATACAACAGGGTGAGTGCTGACCTGTCTCTGTCTCTGCTGTGGATTAATCATTCACCTGTCTCTTCCAGGAAGAGACGTATACAGGTGTTCAATCATTACAGTAATGGTGAACAACACTGTAGGCTACTGTAGGTTACTGAGGTCTACTGTATTCATGGTGTATTAACTGACTGTTTTCAGCTGATCGAGTATCTGTGTGTGCTGTAAACACAAACATCATCATAGCTGCTGTACCTGCAGTGACATAGCAAGAAGTGGGCTAATGTGGGTTACAGGCTTCTTCATTTAGACATTTTTAGATAGTTTGAGTCGAGTCTTACGTCCACTTTCACTTTAGCAGAGATTGTATTAAATCGTGCATCCATTTTGTGCTGATATGGTTTGTGGGTAAATCATGAAGTTGGTTCCTCTTAATTTTTGCTCTCAAAGTGAACCAAATTGATGCATTTATAACTTTAAAATGTTGCCTATAAAATGTAGGGTGAATATACCTGTATTTCTATCACAAAACAGAGACTATCACAGAAAAGAGAACTATTACAATGGCAGGGTTTTCCCAATACCGTGCAGCCCTACTGCACACCCACACAGGTGGTTTCAGTAGAGGTTTCAAGATGAGCCAGGCACAATGCATGTTGGTTAGATTATTGACTGACACCAAATGGGGTTTGAACCTGCAACCCTCTTGCTGAGAAGCAGCAGTGCTAACCACTGCACCACTGTGTCACCTAGTTCAAGGTCCACATCCACAGCCCTGATGCCACAAATACTCACTAGAGCACCACATGTGGATTAATCCATTGCTGAAAGTAGTCCCCAAAACATGTACTATTTGTATTTTGGCCTTTTAAAAATATTTAACCACTAACATACATGATATCAGAAAGTATTGAGAAGTCTGTCTCTCAACACATTGTTGGTTTAGCTTTTTCATGGGATTTGACTTTAAAGGTCCCATATCATGCTAATTTTCAGGTTCATACTTGTATTTTGTGTTTCTACTAGAACATGTTTACTTGCTGTAATGTTCAAAAAACAACTTTATTTTCCTCATACTGTCTGTCTGAATATACCTGTATTCACCATCTGTCTGAAACGCTCCGTTTTAGTGCATTTCAACGGAATTGCGTTGCTAGGCAACAGTTTGGGTCCATGATTACTTCCATTTAGATACACTGCAACAGGAAATAATCTGGGACACATTTAGAATGTATACGTCACAAAACGTGCAATGGTCTATATATTGTATATTTGTGACATCACAAATGGACAGAAATCCTAACGACTTGTTTCATATGCACAGTTTCTGAATACAGGCTGTGTGTATTTCTCCGTATATTGAGCGTTTTGATAGTTTAACAGTATTTATATAGCACTTAAACCTGTTTTATAATATAAAAGACATGAAAATCTCACTTTTTACAATATGGGACCTTTAAAAAAAACAAAGAATAACACCAGTCTGAACCTTTAAATTTACAGACAGCCTATATAAGAACAACTTGGTAAATGGTTATTAAAGAAATAATTTTGCGGTTCTCCCTTTACAGGATGAGGACATTGTGAAAGTCGATTTTTGGAGCACAGAGGAGCAGGAGGCCGGAGGAGGGGGCCGAGCCACTCTCATAGCTCAGCCAGAGCCTCTGCCGGGCAGATGGAGCGGCTCCACTGGGTGCGGCATCGTTGTCAGCAGCTGCTGGCGAGAGACTCGGGGAGAGGCTGGTACTCGTCCCCTGATGGCCTGCCCAACAAAACCTCCCTGGACACTCGCAGCTCTCCACAGAGAGTTGTCGGGAAGCGGAGAACAGTGTTTGCCCGCCATGGACCCGACCAACAGGAGTATGAAGGAGTCTCCAAAAGCTACAAGGGCAATGCCATCCGCACTACGAAGTACAGCTTGTTGACATTCATTCCCATGAACCTGTTCCAGCAGTTTTGCAGGTCAGATTTTTACTTGTGGGTTGAACACACTGGTCAGGGTCTGTATCACAAAGTGAGATCAGTGCGTTGTCGAGCTATCTGTGGGGTTAACTCAGAGATACTGGTCTTTTTCTTTTGAACAACTTTCTAGTCTCTGTTGATGGTGCAGTCAGTGGATTTTTGTAATTAAAATTGGCAAACCCTTTATCTGTTTTTTATTATGAAACCTTACAAGGCTGTGTACCATCCTCCAGACAGTTCTCATTTAGTCTCTTTCAGAAGGAACACACTCAAAGTTCAGACAGAGTCCAGCAAAACAACCCTAAACAAATTGAAGTCCTGCCTCATTTCAGGATCCCTTGTCTGCATTTGTCTGCATTTCAAGATCAGCGTTTGATTACATTTACACAGCCATTGTATTCTTTGAGATATTCACCATCCCAGAATTCATTGCACGTTGGTTTAGTTTTGAATCTTGTCTATAATTTTTTTTGGCTTTGAAGCTTTGGTGAGAAATATTCAAAGGTATTCGTCTTCTGTCTGCCTGTGTCCATCTCCCCCGTTTCAGTGCCCGGAACAGCACCGCTGCCGCACTGCTGTACACACACACACACACACACACACACACACACACGCCTCTACACGTCACAAACAGCGATATCCGTCTGAGAATAACTAATAATAATTAATGTTGACTGTGAATCATTTTGTGGGATTATTCCTTATTTCATGGGCTATTTTAGGTTACAGTGATCAACCACTCATAAGTTGTCCGCTTACAGTGTTAATTTTGGGTCTTTTCATACATGACAACATGTGGAAAAACATTTTAAAACTACGTTAGACTAATGTTAGTTGAATTTTGTTTTATTTTGTTTTTTACTTTACTCCGTTGATACTTCGCCTCGCGGACCGTCGGCTCTCCGGCTGGATACCTGCGCAGCGTGCACTTTGATATTGTGACAGGGGAAAGGAAAGTAATTCTCTCAGAATAAAAAACAAATTTGCACAGGGAAAGCACCTGTGGTCGAAGCCGCCCACGTCAAGTGGACTGATAATGCCTGCTCAAGTAATGCCCTCAAAGTGAAACTTGCCGATCCTCAACTGGCTCTGCGGCACACATGCAGACCTCCGCCTCTGTGACGCTACCGAGCGAGAGAACGAGGAGCCCTGGCAAAAGGGGTGCCGTTTTCCTTGCACGCGGCACTGCCTCACCGTTGGTGAGGGAAGAGGCAGGAGAATTGGCAGCGAGCCAGTAAATAGCGAAGCGGTCCGTTTCATTGCTTTGCATTTATGTAATAAGATGGTAATCCGCATAAGAAATGATGCACAGCAACAAAAATTTGGTTATAATAATCATCCGCTTGTAGTGATCAGTTTGAGCCGGACAGACGGGATCACTAGAAGCTGTTTTCACTGTAAATAAAAAAGCCCTAGAATCTTGCATGGACTGTGTAATTTGGGTAGAAAGTGCTAGTTTAGTTTATTAGACTACAGCTTTCTGAATGCCACCACCTTTCATGGCCATCAATATAACAGTTGTAAAGATATTTCAGTCCAAATCAAAGGTGGACCAACCGACTGACAAGACCAGAGATGCATGCTGGTCTAGTTGTATACCAATAGAAATGGCGGTAGCACTTGGTGTCACTTCCACAGCTTCTGTTGTACGTTCGCAGTTTCTACATACTAATTTGCTGTTCTGGCCTTCCTTTTGCAGGGCTGCCAACCTCTACTTCCTGTTCCTGGTGTTACTGAACTGGGTGCCAGTTGTTGAAGCCTTTCAAAAGGAAATTACCATGATTCCCCTGCTGGTGGTCCTCACTGTCATTGCCATCAAAGATGCCCTGGAAGACTACCGACGCTACCTGTTCGACAAGAAGGTCAACAACAATGTAGTGCGAGTGTTCTGTGGGTGAGTCAGCTTAAAGGTACAGTGTGTAGTGGTTTGGAGGTATCTAGCAGTGAGGTTGTAGATTGCAATCAACTGTTCTGGGCTACTGTAGAGACAGAGGCCATTCATACCATAATAACACTACGTTAAGAGCTACAGGAGTCAGACGGCAGCTGGCGGTACCACGGTTTAGCACTCTGCGGCTCACGTTACCGCAGTTTCAAAAGTGTTTCGGAGAACTACGGTGGCCTTCAGGTAACATCAAAAGTCTCTCTCTAGAGTCAGTGTTTGGTTTGTCCGTTCTGGGCTACTGTAGAAACATGGAGGAGCAACATGGCGGGCTCCGTGAAGAGGACCCGCTCCCTATGCAGATATGAAGGAGTTCACCACTTGTATAACACATTTTAGTTAAAAAAAACATCTTAAAAATACATAATTCCCCCGATGCTCAGGCCTGGCAGGGGTTCATTTAGGCCGGGCTGGCCACCAGGCTTGCAATATATTGGCGGAAACCCTGCAAACAGGATCCTCACACATGTCAATGCAGAGTCGAAGTGTTGCAGGATGTGGTGCAGTCTCATGTTGACTGCATCAGCCACTGACCTGTTTGCCCTTTATTAGGCAAGCTGCAGGGGGTGCAGAGGTCTCCTGTAGTTAGTCATGTTGATGCAGGGTCATTGGTTGAAAACTTGTTTTTCAGCTTTTCAGAGCAGCTCCTCTTTGCTACCTGATCTCTCCTCAGTCGGTGTCGTCCTGGCCTGGTTGTACAGGAGTGTGTGTCCCCCCCCCGCTCTGTAGGCCTGTCTGAGTTTTGCACTAAACCAGGTTTTATTGGTATCGTATGTGCAGAAGGTTTTTTGTCGGCACACAAGTGTCCTCACAAAAACTGATATAAGATCAGTGTCAGAGAGTTCATCCAGGTCTGAAGTAGAAGAATCCAAAACACTCCAATCACAGTTTAGCATTTGCTAATTAGAAGAAGAAAAAAACAAGCTAGTCCCTGGGTATTTCAATTTGTCCAGTTGAACATGTACGTACTTCATGCATAAAGTATGAGTTAAATAGAGGAACTATGATAGCAGGTTTGCAGAGGTTGGCACCAGTGGAGAATAGGGTGGAGGATTTGTTTATTTGCAGGGACACGTTGGAGGCGGATTTGAACCTGCGACCCTCTTGCTGTGAGGTGACAGCGCTAACCACTGCACCACCGTGCAGCCCTATTATTAATCATATTTCTTTTATTATTTCTGCTATTACTATTATCACTCTATTATATCTAATATATCTACTGCTATTTATTATTATTAGTCATATTTCTATTATGATTACAGCTGTTGTGCTGTTATTGTGGTTGCTGTGCATCTCTCTACCCAGAGCATGTTTCTGCCTAAGGTTTCTCTGTGTGGTACAGGAACGTAACACTTCCTGGACTGGAGATAATGTTTCCTCCAAAATACATTTAACATCCAACCATTTAGTAGTGGATACCTCAGCATAAATGTTTGATGGGTTTATGTCAGTAAGTAATGATATTGTAAGTAATCATTATGTTATAATGGACAGTAATATCATATTATCAGGAAAATTTATTAACCCATGCTGTTCAATATCACTCGTGGATATATGAATCTGTCCACTGCTCTGATCTGGAAGGATTGTCAGGAGATCAATGACCCCACAATCCCTGCTGCTGCTGCTCTGTGACCCTCCTTTCTCCTTTATCTGATTACACAATCCGTCTTTTGAGCCAGTTGTAAAACTTGAACCTTGAGTTTGTTTATAGCACGAGTGCCTTTCAGAGGAGTGGCGATGAAATCTGTCATCAACGTAGGAGCTATCCATTCATCTCTCCCATTCTCACCTTGCCGGCCATGTCCATGCCTTGTTTCCCATCAGAATGGTCTGATAAAAGAAGGGACAGCATGAACGCAAAAGAAAAATACAATTGGAGAACGGTTGCAGGTAGGTAAGGCTTCTAAGTGGAGACATAAACCGGCAGGAGCAGTGGACTCATGCATAGCTTGGAACGTCCGTCCCGTCTTCACTCTACCAAGGAGCGCCTGAAGAATAAGAGGACGGTGGTATCTTCCTCCACAGAGGATGAGGAACTGAGTCAACTCCTGAAGTTGTATAAAAGCAACAAGATCCGGACCACAAAGTATTCTCTCTTTTCCTTCCTGCCCAAGAATCTGTTTGAGCAGCTCCATCGCTTCGCCAACGTCTACTTCATCTTCCTCGCTGCTCTGAACTTTGTTCCTGAGGTGGAGGCCTTCCAGGCAGAGATCGCTCTGGTTCCCATCACACTGGTGCTGTCGGTGACGGCCGCCAAGGATATCTGGGAAGACTACCGCAGGTTTAAATCGGATCGTTCGATCAACGGGCTTCTCTGCCACGTTTACAGCAGGTAGGTGTAATGTTGCTTTCAGTCGGTTTGATGTGGCAACAACCAACATCTAAGATATCTTATTCTTGTTGGACTGTGGGGCTTAAAGTCCTCCTGCACTGTGTTGGAATTCCGGCGCGGGGCTGTTATAGATTCGAAAATAGATACTTGTATGTCTATGGGAAATATCTTTTAACTGTTGCCTAGCAAGAATATGCTGTATATGTTTGTATACAGCCACAAGGAATCCTATATTTTTCAGTAAAGTAGACCTACTTTATTAATAAAAAGCTTTGTTTACACCGTGACTCAGCGAAGTCTCAGCTCAATAATGCATGTTGAAAAAGCACTGCAATGAATAGGTCATTTGTTTTCATATCATATTTGCAACTTTTTGGACTAATTTGGCAATTGTTTGACAACAGAAGGCATATTATGGGCCGTTTAGAGACCAACGGAGGAACGAGCATTGAAAAGTTTGAAAGATAGATGTAGGTGTAGATGCTTTTATTGTCACTTAGGATGGAAGTCTGACATGAAAAAGGAGTGTTGAATAAAGATGGTTAAAGTAGATTTCAGCTCCTTAGTGTTCGTATTTGTATGCTCTTAGAAAACAAAGGAAAATTCCCAAACATAAAATTAACTTCTCTAATGCCTGTTGTTTATTTTATCAAGTCATATCTCATTGTACAATCATACACACTTAAACAGTAATTAGCAATAAAAGAGGTGAATGAAGAGGAATCTTCGTTTTTTTTCTGTGGGTGTTTTTATGGGAATGTGGCTCTTTCAGATCAATTTGAGGATTACCTATGGTTCCACATTCTATTGTAAGTGTGTGGGACTCGCACTAGTCTGGTCTTGGTCTTGACTTGGTCTCAGCCCCTCAAAGTCTTGGTCTTGTCTCCGTCTCAATACACCCTGGTCTTGGTCATGGCTTGGTCTGGGTTGTGGTAGTTTATCTTGGATAACCTCTTGACCTCACATTGTATCTCAGGGCTCCGGGGTGCGCCCATTTTGGTCGCATATGTGACCAAAGATCTGTGGAGTAAGACTAAATATTTTCATTGGGCGCACCAGTGCACCTGACAGGTCTGTGTCTGTGTGTATGTGTGTCAAACGGCGCCCTGTAGCCTGCTCCTCCTCCTCGAGCAACATCACCACCATAAAACATACTAATTAAAAATGAAGAGAGCTAATGATTTCTTTCCGTCAAGAGAAATGCTGCAGTGCTCGTTACACCTGTGCCCGGCTCTGAACGGCCCAGCTCTGATACCAACGTAATAAGTAAACATGTGGATACCTGACGGTACTGTAGGTAGACTGTTAAACTCACTATAGACGCATCCAGGTGACCCACCCTGTTTTTCCCTGATAATCTACATGGTGAACAACAATCTCTCCGCAGGAAGTGAGTTTACAGGGGGGTTGCCCCTCATTTACATTATGATGAGTTCAGGCAAATTTTCCTATTCAGTAAATAGGAGCATTAGTTGAAGGTAAATTCTAACGTTATCATGATGTGTTCAAATGTAGTTACGTAAAATGTAGTTTTTGGTGAGAAACTTGAATAAATACAGTTGTCTGAAGGAGATTTTTTCACAACAATATAAAATAGATAATAGAGAGAGAATTATAATTTGTTTAACTTCCTAACACAAACCAGTATGCAAATGGTAATAAAGGAGTGGATCTTGAAGTACATGGCATTTATTGTTTAACTCTTTTTTTTTTTTTTTTTTACCATGGTATCGAATTAGTATAAAGAATCATGGAATTTCACTGGTATTGGTATCAACTGCTAAATTTCTGGTATCATGACATCCCTAGTCCTATGGTAACTAACAAATAACTTAGAGGTCCCATATTGTGCTTATTTTCAGGTTCATAGTTGTATTTTGTGTTTCTACTAGAACATGTTTACATGCTGTAATGTTCAAAAAACCCTTTATTTTCCTCGTACTGTCTGCGTGAATATACCTGTATTCACCCTCTGTCTGAAACGCTCCGTTTTAGTGCATTTCAACGGAATTGTAACGGAATTGCATTGCTAGGCAACAGTTTGGATCTATGTTTACTTCCTGTCAGCTGATGTTAATTACATACACTGCAACAAGAAATAAACTGGGACACATTTAGAATGTTTACGTTTAAAACTGTGTAAAGGTCTAAATATTGTATATTTGTGACATCACAAATGGACAGAAATCCTAACGGCTTGTTTCAAAAACACAATTTCTGAATACGGGACGTGTGTATTCCTTTGTATAGTGAGCGTTTTGATAGTTTAACAGTATTTATTTAGCACTTAAACCTGCTTTATAATATAAAAGACATGAAAATCTCACTTTTTACAATATGGGACATTTAAAATGTATTATTGCGGCGCCAAAAGGCACGGTAACATTTTTTTGGGTGCACCTAAATTATGTGCTGGTGCACCTAAATGAAAAAGTTAGTTTGGAGCCCCGTATCTAACTGTACAGTTAAAGTAATTCTTCTGCCGTGCCTGGAAAAGGGTGTAAGTGAGTTTAATAATTAACCACTCATTGTATCTACAGCATATCTGTCAATCAATGGGCTCTGAGACATTAAGAAGAATGTAGACTCCCTGTTGGCAAACACCACCAGGAACTTTCACCTTTAAGCAGTTTTTCCTATTCAGTAAATGGGAGCATTAATCTAAGGTAAATTCTAACGTCATCATGATGTGTTCAAATGTGAGGACAGAGTACAAGTATAAAGTAGAATAAATAAGGGATGCACCGATACCACTTTTTTTAGACTGAGTACAAGTACAAGTACTTACATTTGGGTACTCGCCAATACCGAGTACCGATACAAGTACTTCTCTGTGCCAAAAGTAAAAGGCGCCAGGGATCTGCGGTGATGTCGGCAACCCACCCGACCCGTTTTGAAATACGGTCCAACGAGTCTAACGCGCGCACGCGCCGGCTAAGGTGGGATCCCGGCTCCGCGGGGTCAGGCGCACCATTGCCCCGTCTCGCCCGCACCGTCGGGGAGGTGGAGCGCGAGCGCGTACGGTAGGACACGAAAGATGGTGACGAGAGGTTAACGTTGTATCGGAGCCCTTTTGCGAGTACGAGTACGAGTACGAGTACATGAGCACAGTATCGGACCCGATACCCGATACTGGTATCGGTGCATCCCTAGCATAAATGGAAATACTCAATTAATGTACAAGTACCTCAAAATTGTACTTAAGTACAATACTTGAGTAAATATTAATTGACACAACTGTCTGGGATCTTTCTGTACTATGTCCATTAAAGTTAAAAAAGCTCTGATTGCTAGTAAAGCCTCACAATATGGACCGCCCTGTATCCTTTTGTCACGTCATTATACTGTAGCCTCATGTACACCAAACATTCTGTGGTCTCTTTCTCTCAGTATTTGATCATTTGCCTGAGACATTTTCTTCTGTCGTTTCTGTGTCTTCTCATGTTGTCCCATAGCAAGCAGAAAGCCTACATTGACCAGTGCTGGAAGGATGTGCGAGTTGGAGACTTTGTCTGTCTGTCCTGTAATGAAATCATCCCAGCTGACATGCTGCTGCTGTATTCCTCTGACCCGCGTGGGGTTTGTTACATTGAGACCGCCAACCTGGACGGAGAGACCAACCTGAAACAGAGACATGTGGTCTCTGAAATCACATCGCAGGTAATAAATAGTACACAAAGTGGATTAACAGGTGTAAGATGTGTCTTTGTTTCAATGTATGGCCCCTAGAGCAAACTTATTGTTGTCCTTTTCATTAAAACTGCAGTTGGTAACTTTTATACAAATTAAAAAAATAACTTTTTTTATCATAGTTGCTCAAACTGTCACTATATCCTGACAGTAGCACGAGACGGATAATCTGTGAAAAAATCAGGTTCCTGTGTCCTCCTAGTGCTCCTAATGACATTTGCAAGATTCCTTTGCGCCTGAAGTATAACGAACCAATCAATGCGGAGACCAGTCCAGTTTTTTTTTTATTGATTTGAACCCCAAGGTACTTGTATGAGTCCACCTTCTTCACTTCCTCTTCCTGAATGACAAACATGACACGGGACTAAGTGTGTTAATGCGAGGAAACCTATTGTTTTTTGTTAAGATTATTATTAATCTGCTGCGGAATCGCATTATTAGAGGGGCTTGAGATGCACGAAAACTCACAAAAATTGGCACACGCTTCAGAACCGGCGAAAATGCATAGTCCTGCAGTGATTGGGCTCTGCGTTCATTTTCATTTTACGAGCCCATGTTTGAGGACTATAGGATGCACAAACACTCATGAAACATTGTACCCATGTTCAAACTAGTGATTACTTTGATTTGATGTCACAATTGGAATTGGGTGTGGCACGTCGGCTTTATAGCACCCCCCAATTACTTTTGTCTTTGAAAGCATCTTTGACGCCTTTGGTATACTTGAACACTCACGAAACTTGGCACATACATCAAAACCTATGAACGTTGCGAGAGTATACAGCGACTGGGTTTGTGCGTGTTTAGCGGGCTCCACAGCGCCCCCTAATGCATAGAAGGCCTTAGCTTGAACATAATTGCTACTGATATTCATGGAATTTTGTACTCACATTGCTGTCATACTTTTGGACATATTTCCCTTTTGCTTTCATTAGTTCTGCCCAGCTGGAAGTCGGCCATTTTGAATATTGTCCTATCCTATCCTATCCTGTTTATGGTGACCAGACGCCCCGGTTTATTTCAAGCTAGGTGTTCCGACAAATATCTGTAAAACACTCGAATGTTTCCGTTTTCAACAGTCACTAACAAATTGTCCCGGTTTTTCACTACAATTAAAATAATGATAACAATATTATACTTACATAGATGTTGATCATGTTCATTAATTAATTTGTGCCCATGAAATAAGCATAGCGAGCCAGCACAGTGCACCGCCGCTGCAGTCTCTATAGAGACTGATCACTTTTGAGGCTTTAGTGTGTGGTGTTGTTTTAGACTGCAGTATACATCTCATTTACATAATCATTTGAATATACTGTAAGTCTATACTTTAGGATGAGTGTACCCTTTGCAGCTGCATTACAGTATGTAGAAAAAAAAATGTATTCCAGATTAAAGGCCTTGCAACGGGTCTGAATCACTCCAGGTGTAATAGCACAAATAAACTAATGGAAAGCTAATTGGCTTACTCCTACAACTAAACAGCTGTAGAATGCAGTGTGTTCCACACCTAACTGAAGGACACATCCAGTGAAAAATAGAAATGGACATTGCTGCCTGCAAGAGACACAATGTACACAGAAGGCAGTAAAACATCAGTCTCTGCCTCTGCTCGCGTCTACTTTTTAAAGTGTCTGACGGTTATGTCAGTCTCATTCTCAGTGGATGTCAATCTCAAAACTCTACAAATAACAGCCAGTAAAAAAGTATCTGCTTATCCGTATGAGTATTTATCTGCAGGTTTGATTGATTTTGTTGTTGTTGTGTGTGTTTTCCAGGGAGCAGAGTTCACCGTTGAGAGCTTCCACAGTCGAATTGAGTGCGAGAACCCCAACAATGACCTCGGCAGGTTCAGAGGTTACATGTGAGTTCCTTTTCATCGTACAGTTATCGAACACATCTGTTAAGTACACAGCGCCACGAGATTGATATATGGAATCAGTATTACCATCTTTGCAGTGCATATATTAGCCCTGCGTTATTGTTTCTTATCCTGTCTAATTTTTGTGGTTACTTCCTCTATCTTCGTCTTCATTTAATACTGCAACACCTTCGTTTCAATATGTGAAAAAAACACTGTGCTTTGTTGAAGTAATTCCAATAGAAATGTTGCAGGCAGTATACACAAAGCTGGATTAATAGATAGTCCTAAGATTTTTGATTACTATTAACATTTATCATCCCATAGTCACAGTGGGGACAGCTCACTCGAACACACTGCTAAGACTGAAGCCTACCACTTACGTTCTGCGCCTGCGTGACATGAAATAACTCCACCAGCAGGTCGCAGGAGTCTGTATTTGTCATTCAACATGCTGAATCGGCCGGAAAAAAAATTGACACGGGCAGACTGGAGGCGACGGTGCGGGACACACTAAAAAAATTAGGCCGACAGACGCTCACCGACGGCCCCAAACTGTCCGACGGCCGACCGTTGGCTTGGTGTGTCAGGGCTCGCAGTCGGCTCTCTCTTTTTAATGAGAATTCAAAAAATTATTCAAAGCTCATATTTATTTATTAATGTATTTATTGTATAGTAAAAAACAAACATTGATGCATAACATTTCTACCATACCAACACTTTACATTATTTCTTGCTTTTTCATTACTAATACACTGTATATCGTTTATAAAGAAACATAACAGACTGAAAAGCATAACATTAAAAAACATTTATTTGCAAGAAGCATGAGTGATTGACAAAGTACTGTGTCACAAATTCACAAGTGATGTCAGATTATTTTTAAGAAGAATAGATAATGACACGTTTAGGTCTTACAACCATTTATCATTTATTATTATCAAGCTAGTGGAAGGAAATAGTAATTTACAAATGCAGTAGAGCCTTCTTCTAACCATCACAAGGCCTCAAGCACACCTCTGTCTTGTGAATCTACCAGTCAGTGGGTATAGAACTTTTTATGCTTAGCTCCGTCCTGTTGTGTGTTTGCATGTTGTTCCACAGGGAGCACCCCGGTGGGGTTCGTGTCGGCCTCCATAACAGCAACCTTCTGTTGAGGAGCTGCACCATCCGCAACACTGAGACCGTGGTGGGCATCGTGGTCTATGCTGGTAAGAGCACAGCATCACTTAGTAAACATCTTACTAAAGACAGATAGTACTTTAAGATAGAACACAAAGTGAATGTTTACTCACTTTGTGCAGTCTGTTCACCACAAACGACTGCACCAATGAAACTCAACACTCACCGGGAACTCCAGTTGTTTCTGTTCTGTTGCTCCAGTGTCTCTTGTCTCTTGTGTCAGTGCTTTCATGATTTGGAGCCGACTTAACCTCACTTTCACTTCCACTTCTTCATGTGCAGTTGAGCGCCTCTCTTTGCTGTGTGTTCTTTGTGTGTCTGATCACACCTTTAAAGTGTGTTGGTTCAGTTCAAATGAACTCTGCTTTTATTGTTTAGTGAGGTTAAACTAGGCTGACATGAAAGCTGTCACTCAAACTCTGGTGCGGACTAAACAATCAGACTGAAAAGGTGGGTTCCATAAAGTGAGTTTACCAAATAAATTCGGTTAGTCTGACTCCTTTTCAGATTATTTGGTTCCATTATTCAAATTAAACATAGTTCAACAGTTACTATGGCAACTTATGCTTGGAAACTAACCTGGTCGGTGGCAGGATAACTGTTGGGCTACGCCTCAGCTGATGCTTAACCAATGTTCCTCTAACACTGGCCGAACGAGAAAGCAATGGTTTTAAAATAAGGAAGTAAAATAAGTAACAGTCGGAACTACAATTGCAAAAAATGATGTTGACCAGCAGTAATATCTAAATCCTCTATTTCCACCGAGAGGAAACCATGTTTTTTTTTTTTTTCCTTTTTTTTCAAAGTTTTGCTGACAAAATTAATCTTTATAAGCTACAGGTGTTTAATTTTTTTTCAATTTATTTAATTTTGTATCACAATACAATACAAACAGATAATAAATTATACTGACAAGGATGTAACGCGAAATATACAGACATTAACATAAGACGTATGAAACAGTTGTTATGATTTGGATATGGATATGGTTAGTGGGAGTATTGTAAGTGTTTGTGTGTGTGTATGAAAGTGTGTGTCATATATTCATATGTGAATGACTGTAACCAGAGATATTTGCAGGTATATCCAAGGGGAAGGAGGGAAAAGAGTAGATAGAGAGATAAATAAAATAAACGGAACGCCTTGAAGGAATTTATTCAAATTTGAACATCCATGGAGTTGATTAGATTTTGAAGGTCAAAGGTCAAGTTGACTGTGACCTCACGTCCGCCCCGCTCTCGGGAACACCTGGAGGGAATTCCTTCAAATTTGGCACAAACTTGGGACTCAAGGATTAACTGATTAGATTTTGGTGGTCAAAGGTCAAGGTCAGTGCGACCTCATAATGTTCTATAATAGTGATGGTCTGGTGTATGACTGAGCATCATCTGCTCTTCTCTTACTGTGTGACTCAGGTCATGAGACTAAAGCCATGATGAACAACAGTGGGCCGAGGTATAAGCGCAGCCAGCTGGAGAAGCATCTGAACACAGACATCCTGTGGTGTGTGCTCCTGCTCATCGTCATGTGTCTGTCTGCTGCTATAGGTGTGTACCAACCCGGCTCTCACTTCACGACACAGCTATGAACAGCAGCAGTATTATTATGTATAGTTGACTGTGTAAAGCGACATGTCGACCACTGGAGAGACAGTATTTCCATGAAAACCAGTCACCAAAAGGACAGCCACAACACTTTTCTAGAGGCTGAGGGATTTAACCATCTTTAGTTGCTCAGAGTGATGAGCTGCTCTGGTGTCTTGGTGTGTTTCAGGTCACGGCCTCTGGCTGAAGAACCTCAAAGACCCGGTCTTTCAGGTCGATGGGGAGACGTCTCCGGCCTTGGCTGGATTCTATGTCTTCTGGACTATGATCATTGTGCTGCAGGTATACAATTAACCACTTCAGTTCAATCGATCAAAGTTGGTTGTTTTCCAGTTTTAGAAGTGCTTGTCATATCTGTAAACGCATCATACATGTAATCCATTTCTGTCCCAACAGGTGCTGATCCCCATTTCTCTGTACGTGTCCATTGAGATTGTCAAACTGGGCCAGATCTACTTCATCCACAATGACTTAGCCTTTTACAACAAGCAGCTGGACTCCAGGATTCAGTGTCGGGCCCTCAACATCACCGAGGACCTGGGCCAGATCAAGTACCTGTTCTCTGATAAGACGGGAACTCTGACAGAGAACAAGATGGTGTTCTGCCGCTGCAGCATCTATGGGGTCGAATACCCTCACGTGGAAAATGGTAAGAGAACTGATGATTTGATTTTTACCTCCATTGGAGACATTTTCACATAGTGAGGAATCAGAGCAGAGATCCAGCAGGAACAATGGGAGGTGTTTTAGAGATATTGGCCAGTCCAGGCATGTTTTAATGGATCGGTATCGGCTAAAACAAACCTGATCAAATACAGATTCTTTGTTTCCAGAGGCCTGTACTACGAAGCGAGTTCAACATACCCAGGGTATCTTCTCGTTATCTGGCTTAACTATCTCTAACAAATAAGATCACGCTAAGCGGTCCTACGACGCTGGTTATCAACTCAGTAAATCAACCCAGAGATTCTCAGTCTGGCTGCGAGCGCGTTCACATGAACAGGGCGGTGTTTACAGCATCTGACCAATCACAGGTCTGGAGGGTAACAGAGAGAGGAGATGATAGTGACTTCATCAATGTGCAAAAACATAAAATGTCACAGAATGATGCATGTTTTTGGGATACAGTGTAAATTTAGTACACAAAGCATTTTTTAGCTTTATAAAATGTTTGAGTATGTTGTATGTATGGATCTGTAATATATGCAAAAACATACAGACAAAATACAGATTTACAGTATCTATTCATCAACATGAACCTTTTTTCCCTTTGACTATCTACAGTACCCATTTATCATATATCAGACGACATTGTGCCGTCTGATATGATAATATAGGGCCCATTTACAAAAGATTACAGAAACTGAATGAAGACTAAAATGTATATTTCACTCATTCCACCATCCCATCCCAGTAAATATTTGGAATTTAATCTGAAATGTAATCTAAGTGTTTGATTATAAGTGAGTGATTATAATATAACATAATTGTAAATGCTTTGTGTTTGTCAGCTCGGAGGCTGGAGGTGTACGAGACGGAGAAGAACGAGACGGCCGGTCGCTCTGTGACTCTGAAGTCGGGCTGCAGCGGTAAATCTCTGAGTTGTCGCTCTCTCAGCTGCAAACACAGCTCTGTGTCTCTGCACACACTCACTGCTGAGTCAGACGAGGAAGCGGAGGAGGAGGAACGACTGTCCAATCACATCCAGCCCAAGACCAGCGCCTTCTGCAGTCGCATGGTCAGATTTACCCACAAAAACTCACACAAACACCAAGCAAATATGATTTAAAAAAAGTTATTTTTATAAAACGGTCACTATATCGTGACAGTAGTACATGAAACAGGTAACCTGAAAAAAATCATGTGCCTCTGTGTCCTCCGGTGCTCCTAACAGCATCTGCAAGATTTCACAGACCGGAGGAAAACAAGCAGTAAGAGCTGATCTGAGGTCTGCTGTCCAGCTGCCGTCTATGAGAGCTGGCTGTCAGTCACTCGCAAACTCTGATCAAATGGTCAAACTAGGCAGCGCTGATCAAATATGAATCAATATTCTGTTACGTTAATGTCTATTTCTCTCCTCTAATGTTTTCAGAATCATCTTGTAGTGCACGGTTTAGCTGTAAAATGAGGAAGTTTGTGACGCTGCCGCCATTGTAAAATCTGGTGAAGGAACGCCAAGTTCCGGTCACATGACCGGAGCACAGCCAATAGGAACGCTCTCTCTCTGAAATGACCTGTGATTGGACAAAGTCTCCTGTCACGGGCTAGAATTTCTAAAGCCTGAAAACAGAGCCATGAGGAGGAGCAGAAGTCTAGTTATCTCTCAGAACACTTGAATTACAATATGCTGAAAGGTTATTATGGAATTTTTGCCCAATGATTCCAAAAATATACTGCCTACTGAAGCTTTAACAAAATGAACGAGACAAAAAAATACAAATGAAAATGTGATTAAAAAAAATACATTTTGCTCTGTGACCCAAGACACATTGTCTTTAGATGTGAGATGGTGTCAGACTTCAGTCTTTTAAATGTCTTTTCAAAGTCTCCTAGTGTATGTTAGGCAATACTTTACATTTTGTCAATCACAAGGTAGCCCCCACCCTAAACTATCCCCTGCTTTATGGTTTATTTGACTCTAAATGGGACCATAATTTACTAAATGAACATCATGCTGTATTGAAGAAGACTTGAAATTAGCAACTGAGACTATAAACTCATGTTTAAAATGTTTACTGAGGTAATAAATCAAGAGAGAAGTAGGCTCATTTTCTCATAGACTTCTATACAACCAGAGGAGTCGCCACCTACTGGTTATTAGAAAGAATACAAGTTTAATTTAAGGCACTTTTGTTATTGGCTTCACTTTTCAGAACTTATGGATAGTCTCTTTTGGGTACTTGAAACTTTCCTGATATCCACATTTTGTTCGTGCTCTAGCCATGATAAATAAGCGCCTGCTTGCTCCTATGTATGTCTGTTCAGGCGAAGGAGGTGATACCAGACCCTGAGCTGGTGAGGAAGTTGAATTGGTTCTCCTCGCCTGTCCTGGCTCTGAGTGACGGCTCCTCTGGGACTCCATCCAGCCTGGAGCTCACCTACATCACCGACTTCTTCCTCGCTCTGGCCATCTGTAACAGCGTGGTGGTCTCCTCGCCAAGCCAGCCTCGACATGTGGTAAGTAGATGATCTTCTGCGAAGCATGTCACTTCAAGGACTTGTATCTCCAGAACAATATTTTCACATCTGAAAGATCCAGATTGTACTTGTAGAGGTTTTTCACTTGTTTACATTGTTTGAATTAATTTACTGGGTTCACCGATACCAATATTGCTGTTTTTTGTGTTTGTTTGCTTGAGTGGTTGTAATCGGTTATTTGTTTATATTCATTAGATCAACTGCTTATTTTCTACAACATAAATTTACACTTTACACAAATCATATCCACACATATACACAAATCCTTTTCTCTTTCTTCAGTCTTTTTCTATTTCCTCTTTTTCACTGAATTTCTTCTTTTTTTTAAACCCTAAGAGAGAGAAATATGAAAGTTCATAAATTCACTTAAAGGGGACATATCATGCTAATTTTCAGGTTATTTTGTGTTTCTACTAGAACATGTTTACATGCTTTAATGTTCAAAAAACACATTCTTTTTCTCATACTGTCTGCCTGAATACACCTGTATTCACCATCTGTCTGAAACACTCTGTTTTATCGCATTTCAACGGAATGGCAACGGAATTACATTGCTAGGAAACAGCTTGGGTCCATGTTTACATCCTGTCAGCTGATGTCATTCACATACACTGCAACAGGAAATAAACTGGGACACATTTAGTATGTTTACTTTTAAAACTGTGAAATGGTCTAAATATTGTATATTTGTGACATCATAGATGGACAGAAATCCTAACGGCTTGTTTCGAACGCACAGTTTCTGAATACGGGCTGTGTGTATTTCTCCTTGGATTGAGTGTTTTGATACTTTCACAGTATTTATATATCACTTAAAGCTGCATTATAATATGAAAGACATGAAAATCTCCCTTTTTACAATATGAGACCTTTAAAACTAGCACATTTTGCTTAATTACAATGACTTACTGGGCAGTTCAGCTCAGGAGTTCCCTTACAAAAGCAGATCCCTTGAGCACACAACTTACCTGGTAGAGCAGGCTCCCCATGTACCGATGCTGAGTATTATATCCGACCCTTTGCTGGGTGTCATCCCCTCTCTCTCCCCCCTTTCATAACTATCACTGTTACTATCCAATAAAGACAAAAAAATAGTTTTAAAACAAAAGCTGATCCCATATCCCATGTTCTCTTTTCTTTCTCTTCCCTGCAGGTGCCTGAAGCACGAACGCCTCTCAAGTCCCTGGAGGAAATCAAACTGATTTTCCAGCGCTTCAGCTTCTCTCCTCTGTCAGCCCTCTCCACCCTGTCCCCTCCCCAGATCAAAGGCAGCCCTCGCAGCTTCACCAGCAGGCTGTTTGCCCGGGGGAAGACTGGCTCTTTCACCTTCTCCACGCCCACTAACAGCACCACAGACGGGTCAGAACCAGCTCAAGAAAGCAACCTGGAAACCTACAACGCGAGGCGTAAACTGGACTCATCTTCCAGAGTGGAAGAAGAAGATGCCGGACTGATGGAAGACAGGGAGACAGAGGATTATGAAAAGACGAACCCCAATGGGGCAAGCCCGGATGCGGAGGACCTGATCACAGAAGTGGATCGTGAGTGTAATGCCGATGATGAACTGCTCTATGAGGCGGAGAGTCCAGACGAGGCAGCTCTGGTCCATGCAGCCAAGGCGTACCACTGCACCCTGAGAGGACGTTCTGCAGAGAGCCTGCTGGTGGATTTGCCAGGAATTGGCTCTCTGGCTGTCCAGCTACTCCACATCCTGCCCTTTGACTCCAACAGGAAGAAGATGTCAGTGGTGGTCCGCCACCCGCTCACAGGACAGGTGGTGGTTTACACCAAGGGAGCTGATTCTGTCATCATGGACCTGACTGAGACACCTAAAGGTAATTAACAGAGGGAAAATGGACAAAAACATTAGGGAATACGGCCCTGACTGAAGTACGTTGTCTTTGCCTGACTGATCTAAAGACAAATAATAATAATATTAATAGAAATGTTTGTCTGTATCACTGTCATTCTGTTATGTTCAGGTGCAGATCAGGCTCAGGAGATCTACAGTCACATCCGAGAACAAACCCAAAACCATTTAGACGGCTATGCCAGAGAAGGCCTCCGCACACTCTGCATCGCTAAAAAGGTAACGCTTCAGGACAGTGAAACAAAACAGCTTCGCACACTATTATCACAAATGCACATTTTCTTAGACATTTTCATCACACTATACTATTTACTATCAGGAAGTCCTTTGGCTCTAAACAATAGTTAAGCTCATTAGACCTCAGACCTGAGCTCCCCTGAAAATAACAAGTCCAAGTTTGGAGAGAGATGAAAAACTGAAAAATAATCAATATAAAATAGAAATAAAATCTCATGTCCCATCATTGTGTGCAGCTCTGTGTACTGTTCTGATCATTTGTGAATAATACATCATATAGTTGATCTAAACTTGTTGCATGGTGTTGTTTTTTGTACCTATGTATATTTATTGACTGTAGATTTGGTTATAGATTTATTTTAACACTAATGCAGACTACAGGCCTCTTTAAATCTCAGAATCACGGAACAACACATTTTTATCCCAGACTACACAATTAATTACAAGATTTTTTTAGTTGGGAAATCTGTGACTGGATAATGTGGAAGATTCCTAAATAAAACAAATCAAACAAAGAAATGCAAAGTGAAATACAATACCTCTTGTTACATGTATTTCCTTTTCATGTATGAATTTACTGTCACAATAAATTTTAAAATATATATATATTTATATATATATAAACTTTTTAGAGATTTATTCTTTTATTAATTGTGCTAGGTTCACAAACAATCATTAAACAAACAAACAAAATACTCTTTGGATATTCACACTTTTCACAGTTTCTTTTCCACAGTCCCACAAAAATGTCCGACCAGAGCTCTCTTAAAGATTACGCAAAGTTGATCAAGGTAACCCAGTTCAAAAACAAAAATAGTTCAACTCAAACATCTCTTAATCTCTAAAAGAAATAGTTACTCATGGTGAAAGGAACAACAACGTGTGAATAGAGCCATTAAGTCAGTCAGTCACTCAGTCAGTTTGCAGTCGGTCAACAGCATCTCCGTCTTGTTCGGGCCATAGTGGTGTCCTTGAGTTTGCTGCGATTGCACCGATGGTTTAATCTGAACCGACCGTACGCATCTATTGCAGTTAAGCAGGCGAACCAAACTTTCCTTCCAATAGAGTGCTGCAGGGATGACGTATTTTTGTAGGAAACAGGAAGTTAGCATCGCCCTGATTCCCTCCACAAAAAGCCAATTTGATTTTTTTAGTCGGCGTTATGTACTATTTTTTGTAGTTAGCAACTACACGTATTCAGACACATAAAAGCTTATATCACAGAATAAAATGTTAAAATCTCTTAAGCTCGAGTTAACCACAGACCTTATTTTAGGCATCTCACTAAAAACTCATTCAAAAAGCCCATTGACGTCCAGACGAGGGAACCGGAAGTGCTAAAATGTTAACTCATTTCTGGAGTTTAGGACTCATTCTTGCAGTATTCAATAACTCTATGTAATGGGCACTTATTTAGCTTTTGTCAACTGAATGAATTGGTTTTCATTGTGACATGAATTTTCCATGTCATATTCAAATTGAAAAATAACACAGAAAAAGTGAAGAAGTGTATTGCACTTAGTGCAGCATAGACCTGCTAATACCAAATGCAAAGCACTGTCATTCAAGACCAAGGGCCTTGGAAGGAGGTTATGTTTTCACCGGCGTCTGTCTGTTTGTCTGTCCTTCTGTTAGCAGGATTACTCCAAAAGTTTGCGATGGATTTAAATGAAATTTGTTGGAGGGGTGGAGTAAGGCATAATGAACAATCCATTCGATTTTGGTGGCGATCCAGATCATGATCCAGATGCAGGAATATTTTTAAGGATTACGATCAGCCTGAGCATTAAGACCACAGGGTACAACACATGCGCAGTGTAGCAGATGACGCGTTGATAATGCATAACCCCGCCTCTTTCCTCCAGAGAGCAGAGAGATACGTGTGCGGATGTGTGGCGAGACATCGAGGTGCGGGAGCTGCTGGCCGTCCGCGGTGAGAAAAAAAAACGGTAGATGACGGGATGAGAAACGACGTAGTGTAACGTTATACAGACATAACAAGGCTGCTGAATGAGAGAGTCATCCGCCGATACGTTACATAGAAACACACCGTGTTAATAACAAGCCGACCACCTCACGGTACCGCCAGCTGTGAGCTGTGATCTGTTTTTAAAGTCACGCACCTTGGCAGAGGTCTGCGCTCTCCGAGTGCCATTCTAGTTATCGTTGACATAGCCTGAAGGCAACCACGACAGACAACCTTTCACATTAAAACATTTTTCTGAGAGACATGACTACTGACTGTACATTTAGTTACATTTGTGATTGATCGTCTGCAGTTTTAAGGGGTTGGTTTATTTTCCTCATGTCTCATTCATGAAGTGAAGCATCATGCAGCTGTGTGAGCAGTGCCCGCTCACATACTCTGTTCTAGCCACTGCTATAGAATTGGCTCAACTCTTCCTAAAGATGGCTTAGTAGTCTGCTCAGGAGTGAATGTATGTAAAAAGATGATGGTGTTACTCAGTGTGTGTTCTGTGTGTGGAGCAGGTTCTGGAAGAGGAGGAGTATGAGGTGTGGCTGAAGGGACAGCAGCTGGCAGAGAGCAGTATAGAGAACAGAGAGGAGCTGCTGCTGGACTCAGCTCAGAGACTGGAGACCAAACTCACCCTGCTGGGTAGGACAGCCGCTCGCTGCGGCCGACACACGGACAACTTGTATCAGAGCTGGGAGCGGTGATACTTAAAGTGCTTTGTCTTTGTGTTTGTGTGTGTTCAGGCACCACAGGGATAGTAGACAGACTGCAGGAGAATGTCCCAGAGACCATTGAAGCTCTTCAGAGGGCTGGGATCAAAGTCTGGGTCCTAACTGGAGACAAAAAGGAGACAGCCATCAACATCGCCTACGCCTGCAAACTCCTTCGTCCCAACGACGAGCTGCTGACAGCCAGCTGTGGAAGCAAGGTCAGTGGCTAAGGGACTGTACTGTAGCACCGTTATAGGGCTTATTTGGAAATGATGAAATGTTGATCTATGACTGTTGTTTGGTCTTGCATTGCCCTTTTACGCCTCTTCCTCTCAGCTTGTTTATTCAGCTCTCTAGCTACTGTTTACGTGGTTTATTGTCATCTCCTCATTCCCTCATTCTGCAAGTGCTAAACACTGAATCTATAAGTTGTGGACATGGTTGGCTTGGTTGTCTTAGTGGCTGTTCTGATACCTACAGTAGCTTTTTAAAATGTGTTGAGCCTACTTGTAACTATTTTGTCCATGAAAAAGTCATGTTGCATAGTGTAAGTTTACAGTGTTACATTACAGTGTTTACATGTGCAAACTAGCTTTTCTCCTGCTGGTAGTAGAGTATAATAATGACTAGGTCAGGTCAGCCTGTCTGCCCATTCAACACCCTAGTCCAAGGAGTAGTAGGATTAAAATAAAGTGTAGAGCCTATTTGTAAATAACACTACAGATGCATTAACATATTTAAATCGCATTTCATTACACAGTAGACATTAGAATATTGGGAGGGAGCTCGGAGTAGAGCCGCTGCTCCTTCGCGTCTGCTGCCCCCCCGTGACCCGGCCCGGATAATTGGAAGAAAATGAATGGATGGATGGATGGATGGATGTGAATATATAATGTGAAATATATATTGTGTGTGCGACTTGAAGGTGCTGTTAGAGGAAAGGTCAAGGTCACACAACAGGACTCATCCTCTAGACCAGGGGTCACCAACCTTTATTATCAAAAGAACTATTTTAGGCAAAAAGAAAAAAAATATGTCCGGAGCCGCAAAACATTTGAGCATTGTGATGAAGGTAACACAGTTTATAGTCTAAGTATATAGTATATAAGTCTAATGCAGTGAGGGCCAAAGTAGGAATAACGGCTATTAAAAGAATTTCATTTCCATTTATCATTATTATCTTGTAGGTCTACGGTGATTCTTAAATTCTCCAGTTGTCAATCTGTAGCATATACACTAAATCATTTTTTTTTTTTTTTTATCATTTCCATCAACCAAAATGTGCGTCATCTACGGCCTGGTGCCTTATCCTCTAATTTTGCTGAACATCGATAGCTCAATAAGCTAGCTATGGATTCTAGATCCAAAAAAGAAAAGTCTCGGAGGAACATAGAGAATTTAATAGTGCGTGGACAGACTCTACCACAAAAAAGTAATTAAAACACATTTCCAGAACAAGCACGCTGCATTTGCTGAAAAGCCAGCAGCAGCATCCGGCCAAATGTCCTGAGATGTTTCTTCAATGTCCTGCCTCTCATTTGCACTTGGGCCCTCACTGCATTAGACTTAATAGGCTGTGTTTCCTTCATTACAATGCTCAAATGTTTTGCAGCTCCAGACAATTTTTTTTTTATTGTTTCTGGCCTAAAATGTCTCTTTTGATAGTAAAGGTTGCTGACCCCTGCTCTGGGGGCTGAATTCATCGCAATCTACCCAAAGGTTGTTGAGATATCTTTTTCCTGAATAGTTCCGACAGCTATAAACCCAATCTTCAACCCCAGCTGCTTGAAGGATAAAACTACAAAACAAACCAAATGTAATTGCATACATTTGGATAAATGCAGTGAAGTGAAAGACCTGTAACTCCATGATACAGTACTGATGGATTTTTCTTTCACACATCAGGATATGTGTGCAGCTTTACTTGAGGAGCTCAAACTGGAAGTGCAGCGTGGTGAGGACAGTTTCACTGAACCGACTGCAGCAGGGAATCCTGGGGAATCCTCCTCAGGCGGTGTGGCAGCCTTCATTCTGGTTATAGATGGACGGACGCTGGACTGGGCCCTGCAGGAGGAGCTGAAGAGCAACTTCCTGGAGCTGAGCTGTAAGTGCAAGGCAGTCATCTGCTGCAGGTCCACTCCGCTGCAGAAGAGCCAGGTGGTCCGCCTGATCCGGGACCAGCTTGGTGTCATGACCCTGGCTGTAGGTAAGGACTTGCAGGGAAGTCTTAACACATGATGCTTGTTCATGAATAATTATTTCAAACAACTTGAAGTGTCTTTTTTTTAACATTATATTTATTGTTTTTTTTAACATAGAAAGAATACATATATTGACTTTTATAACACCCTCTCCCCCCACCCTCAACATCACATATTCACGGGAAAAAAAGATAAAAAAGAGTAAATGTTAATAACAGGTATAGTAATATTTTATAGGTGCTTCCAGGAATTGCATAAAAGTGTCCCATACTTCCCTGAATTTATTTGATTTCCCTCTGACCACATAGGTTAATTTCTCCAAAGCAAGTAACCCCGTAACCACATTGCAGGCGTGGTTAGAATGACAGTGATGTGCAGATCCTGATTGGCCGACTACGTTTGTTGCCAAGTTCAGCTGGCATATGCGTGTGTGACTGGAGAAGGGTATTACCCATAGAGTCCAGTAAAGGGCTCCGCCTGTGCTTATAGAACTAGGATTACAATTCTGTAACCTTTTGTAATTGTTAGACCTGTTGATAACTGGTGGACAAAACAACAATTTATTTAATTTAATTAATTATGGATAACATCTTCTACTATGTAATATGCTTTGTACATACCTAAACATGGAGAGCAATGAAAAACTGTTTTTGTCATTTAGGTGATGGAGCCAATGATGTGAGCATGATTCAGGTGGCTGATGTGGGCATCGGGATATCTGGTCAGGAGGGCATGCAGGTAATGACCGCTAGATTCATCCGGACAGAACACTTACCAAAATGACATCAGTCTTTATAAATGACATGAAGGTTGCTGTTGTTGTTTGATAATTGACTTACTGAACTGTATTTGTTTGCATATGATTGAAATCCAAGCTTCCCCAGTGTTTTTACGGTTTCTTACTATTGTCTCATTTGTAAATCATGTTGATTGTGGTGAAGCCAAAGACAATTTTTCACATTGTGAACCGTAAAGTTTCAAACTATCTAACTAGTACATACCTTATCCAGTTGCCACAGTGGAGACAATCACAGAACAAGGACTCATGCCTATTTTGTAGGCTGAAAATGGTGCACTAAAATATACATTGTTTATGTAAACTCTCTACACTCCTCTTATCTCTAAAACTGCCAGAGCTCGTAAGATTCAACTAGAAGTTTGAAAGAAGACACTTTGTGGTCATATTGGCGTCTGTGATATTACAGTTGCAAGGAGATGCTTGTTTTTTTTTTTGTTTTCCTTACTAGCACCTATTGTGTGTGAAGCAGTCAGTAATATTTTTGTCTCTGTGTATCGTTCCCCAGGCTGTGATGTCCAGTGACTTTGCTATCTCCAGGTTTAAACACCTCAGTAGGCTGCTGCTGGTCCATGGCCACTGGTGTTACTCTCGTCTTTCAAACATGATCCACTATTTCATCTACAAGAATGTGGTAAGAGGTCTTTACCGACTCTACTTAGTCTCTGTGTGTTTAAAATGCTTGTAAAATAGCTTGATTTAAAGATAGGGTCGACGATGTTGGAAAGCTAGTATCATTTGAAAGTAGCATCGCCTCAGGAGCTCCGTCTAAACCCCCCCTCCACTCGGGGCTCCTTCCAAGGCAACGCTGCAGTACGCTCCGAAAAGCCAGGTGGTGTAGAAACAAAATAGTCTGTGGATGAGCAAGAAGTCAACGAACCGGAATAACGTTACCGCAAATTGTGATCCGTCATTTCATTCGACAGGCTGCGGCAAAAAGCCTCTTCTTTCCCCAATGTGTTGCCTACTTCTTTCCAAGTATTTAATGACATGTGACTGCCCCTCTTGTCCCTCAGTGAAAAGTCGCAGAGATGTCTGTACAGGCCAGCCTGCTCGGCCAGTCTTCCCTCGAAGGCGCAGCGCGTGCAGTGGGCAAATAGTTACAAAAATTCAGAGGTGCACTACCAGGTGGCGCGACAACTTGCGCAGCCTTTGCACATGATGCAAAAGCTGTGATGATGTAATTTTCTGGCGCGCGCCAGCGTCACTACAGCGACCATAAACCCACCTTATAGATACCCTAAATAAAACAACTCGATCTAATTCTCAAACTATGGACAAGACTATCCATCCATCCATTATCCGTAACCGCTTATCACATTCGGGGTCGCAGGGGGGCTGGATAATCTTAGCTGACATTTGGTGAAGGCGGGGTGCCCCCTTGACATGTCTCCAGACTATCACAGGGCTGACACAGAGAGACAGACAACCATTCACACCTACAGGACATTTAGAGTCAATAATTAACCTAACCTGCATGTCTTTGGACTGTGGGAGGAAACCTGAGAACAAGGAGAAAACCCACACTAAGACTGGGAGAACATGCAGACTCCACACAGAAGGGCCCCAAGCCGGTCCCTCTAGCTGTGAGGCGACAGTGCTAACCACTGCACCACCGTGCAGCCCTAATGTATGAATCATTGTTATATAATATAATAATTATAATATAAATATAATAATTAATTAATAACACTTTTAAGGCGAAGTTACAGTAACTCCTTAAATGGTTTAATTATGACGGTTTCAGTAAGCAGCAGCGGTTAGTGAATGTAACATTATAGTCTATTTTTAGGCTACTTACGCATTGAGTTGGTCCGCTATTGTCTGACACGTTTTTTTGCTGCTGTTTTATTGCAGCGGCCGACGGTCATGTCTCCTTTTCTACATATTATATGCTTTACTTCATCGTAATCTTCCATTAGTAGATGTTTCTCACTGGGTTTAAAGTACGCGGAACACGTAGACTCCATTTCAGCATCAGTAAATCTGTGATCGACCTCGTGGTCTGTTGCAGAAAGCCGTGAATACGCATCTATCTGAATTACTTCCACCTGGCTCAACCTAGTCGCCCCTCCTCAGCCTGGCTTGGCCTTCGTGAAACCTATTAAGCCAGGATGAACTGACTAGACTACTGTAGGTCAAGCCTCGCTTTCTCTCTTATCCTGGATTTCTTTATTCTGCTTTTGTGGACGCTGGTTTGGCACAAGCACTACAAAAGACAACTAACATAAAAAAGAACCAATCAAGATGTTGAATGAGAATCCTCACTGCTGTCTGTGTGTCTGACTGTGTTGCAGATGTATGTGAATCTGCTGTTCTGGTATCAGTTCTTCTGTGGTTTCTCTGGGAGCGTCATGACCAACGCCTGGGTGCTTATCCTCTTCAACCTGCTCTTCACCTCCGTTCCTCCTCTCATCTACGGCGTCCTGGACCGAGTCACGCCTGCAGACACTCTGATGGAGCTGCCTGAGCTCTACCGCACTGTGCAGACCTCCAAGGTGACTGTGCACACACAAACCTGCCATTTCAAAAACCTGCAATCACAGCTGTTATTGTTCAGTATTTTGCTACATTTATTTATGTTATGTCAAACATTTCTTACAATAATTCAGTTCCCTAAGGAATGGAAAAGCTTATGAAATGGTACCACAGTGAGCCAAACTGTGGTCCTGTACAGACCTGGTATTAACACGCGTCCTCAGTGATCGGATCACAAGTGGACAGCTTTAAGTACGTCTGTTCACACCTGGCATTAGAATGCGTCTCCACATGCGTCTCCAGTGGCCACTTGTGATCCGATCTCACTTCCCCGCTCTATATACAAATAAACACGTAGTAAACACACGGCTAATACAGCAGACGTTGTGATGTAATATTACATGAATGTCAGTAGTAATATCCTACATATTCGTGAATTTGGGAACATTTTATTAACATCAAAATATAAGGTTATTGGACCGGCGGTCCTCGGGGACCTCCGCGCCGGCGGTACCGCTGCCTTTGCCAGACAACAGCGGAGCACAGAGCTTCAGAGAGCCGGTGAGGAGAGCGAGCAAGCGGGCGGGTGGGTGTCAGCTCCGTGCAGAGCAGCGGAACAAAAACACCCACACATCACCGACAGTATGATAATAATGCACTTCCCATGTCTAGTCTGACAGTCTGTAGATATATAAACAAGACATATTTTAATAAAATACAGTTGTACCGACAGAATACAGGCGAGCGCAGACCCAGTCTGTATAACGTCCGTCAGTCCAGACCCACTTTTGTACGTCTGGTCGACGTGCAAGTTGGGTTCAATATTTGAACGTCTGGTTAGGGGCCTTTTTGGACATCTGGTTAGGGGCCTTTTTGGACGTCTGCGGACGTGCAAAATGGGTTCAATATCTAGACGTCTGACTAGGACCCCTTTTGGACGTCTGTGGACGTGCAGCTCAGATTGACATCAATAGCTGAACGTTAAAAAAGACGTTTTGAAAAAAGACGTCGCAAAAACTTTCATTTTGGCTCCTCAGTGACGACAGAGACGTTAAATTGTTTTTTTTTTGGACGTGTCTTTGCTCAGTGAGGAGCCCGTTTTGTCATGCTGCAAGGCATACCCGTCGGCCTGTCTATTCACATGAGGAACTCAGTGAGACCCTGTGGATCCCAGCGGGACGTCAGTAGAGTATGAGGTCCTTAATGTGGCCCAGGACACATTCACTACACACTGCTAAAAGAATGCGGCCATATGTGTCCCAGACCACCTCTGAATGTGGTCTGAGCGAACAGATCTCAGTGCGTCTTGAGTGCGTTCACACCTGTACTTAGAGCTGTCCGCTTGTGATCCGACCACTGAGGACGCACGTTAATACCAGGTCTGAACGGGGCCTGTGACCCAGAATGATATCAGTACTAAAGGTATCATCGGGTCTCAACAGGTTCAGTATCTATTATTGGCTTCTAAGAAACAACCAGTTTAATAAAGAACACTTAATTATATATATCATAATATCTGAGGCAGAGGACAGTTATTTGGTATAAACTTCCTCCAACAGGTTCCTCAATACAGGAGTTTACCTGACTGGACTTACTGCATTTATTTACATATTTATGAGCTTCTTTATGTTTTAAGATACTGAGGTCAGTGTTACTAAAGTCTGACAGCTGTCTTGACTTTCTCTGCAGGCCTACGTTCCCTACATGTTCTGGATTACAGTCCTGGATGCCTTTTACCAAAGCCTCATCTGCTTCTTCGTGCCTTACTTCGTAAGTCAAAAATCCTTCTTTAAATCCTATTGTTCTGTCAAATAGTTCCTTCAACGCTGTTTTTAATCCATTGATTCTCTTTATATGTGTGGTGACCAGGGGCCTCATTTATTACCGTTGCGTATGCACAAACAAAGGCTTGAAATATGCGTACGCCACTTTATAGGCAGAAATTGGGATATATATATATAAAAAAATAAATAAATCAGTTTTATTTTTTCCCAAATTCTGTGTTTTCCGTTTAAATTTTTCTGAATTCTGTGTTCAAGTATTTCAGGACATTTTGTCATCAGAAAAAATAGTGTCTAATAATGTGGTGGATGAATAAAATGTCAACAATTCATAAAATATAAAAACTCGTGTCTTGCGCCCTCATTGGCTGTAGCTCCCCGACAGGTCACACAAATGAGAAGAGCCTTCTGTGTTTTTCCTCTTGACTTTACTCGTCGGTTTGCTTTTCTTCTCGTGCACTGATTCGTTTAAGCTGAAAAGCCGATCAGAGTGACATGTCTTACCGATGGCCGACCATCGGCTTGGTGTGTCAGGGCCCGTAAAGGCCTTGTAAAGGAAATTCAGAGATTTGTTTCTAAACACATTATAAATTTTGGAAAATAATAACTGAAAACCTGTGAAACGACTTTGAACATTGTAGTACTGGATTGTGGTTAAACTCTTTTTTGCCAGTTTTGTGTTAGGGATTTTTTGGGTACGCACGGTTTTATAAATCAGAATATTTTTTGGCATATGTACATTTCCTCATTTGTACATACGCAAACATTTCATGTGGATCCTACGCTCTGTTTTATAAATGAAGTCCCGGGTCATTTAGCTGCCTGTCGAAATCTATGGGTACTCACTGTTGTGTACTGTTTTTCAACACTGTCTTTGTCTTAAGACCCCTCTAAGTGACAGCCTTACAGCTGATTGTGATGGCATCATATTTCAAATCACATAGTAATAAACACTTCTCATACAGCCCTCTGGTCCCATCCCACTGTAAGACTGTTGTGATGTTTGTCTCAGGTGTACGCGGGATCGAGCGTTAGTGAGCTGTCCTTTGGCTCTCCGATCAACGCCTCAGCTCTCCTCATCATCCTACTGCACCAAGTCATCGAGAGTCACACTCTGGTCAGACACACTGCTGTACAATAGGAATTATGAATTGTGTGGTTGGTTGTTATGCATGCAAACCAAGGATACCAAAGAATTGTGTGCAAAAATGATGATCTGAGTCCAGACAAGAAGTGACATTAAGACTCCACACTAAAACCCTGTTCTGTTTTGCAGACTTGGATTCATGGGCTGGTGTTGGTGCTCAGTGGTGGTTTCTACTTTGGCTTTGTGCTACTCTTCAGTGTGTTCTGTGTGACCTGCAGCCCCCCCACAAATCCTGTGGGGGTGGAAACACTCCAGATGTCTGAGCCTCTTTTCTACATCGTATGTGCTCTCACTACTGTCACGGCTCTATTACCCAGGTACACACACACACACCCTCAAATACACGACTGTGAATGTGCACACAACACACATGCATGCATAGCTCTAGACATGTGTTATTAAAACTGTGAAGTAAAAGTTGAAATAAAAGTTGCTCAGTGGCGCAAGAAGCCAAAATGGCTCGACTTCCGACTGGAAAAGTACCCGGATCTTCCGGCGATCTTCCACATCCATTGGGCCCATAGAGCAGGCGCAGTAGCGTCCGCTTGGTCACGGGGTCACAACCGTCACGCTGTTGTCACGGCTTGCTAACTCCGCCTCTCATTCACATGAACGGAGGAAGGGAAATAACTCTGGATTCAGCTATTAGTGCATTTTACAACTTTTAGGGCCTAATGATTTAAATAAGGGCTGTTAGAGTGTTCATACTGGGGAGTTGATTTACCTAAAAAAAAATTATCCGCTGAGTTACAGACGTCCCTTTCCCAATGTAAGTCTATGGGAAAAAGTATTTTTGGGCCCAATGGCATCACATGATGGACACGGAAGTTGTAGTACCGCCGTTTGGTCGCTACAAAAATTGGGATCAACGACAGGCGCTCTTCCTGGGGGCTTGGATTCACCCGTTGTGTCTGTGAAACGAGGTGCGTTGGAAAGCTCAGAATTTGTAGTTTCCAACGATACCAAGCATGATATTGTAGAGTTTTGAGAAAATTAGCGCATATCCTTTGATCTTGTTCAACTTGTTCTTATATTTACAAAGTTTACTTCTGTACGACTTTATTGTTAAAATACTTCGTAATAAGACATAGTTTGGACAACATACAGTTGGTTTACAGATTCTGAAAGCTGAAGACCTCAGTTTTTCAAAACGGTGTGGCATGCATATGTTCTATAAATACATCATCTTCCAGTGCGACTTTTTTGTAACTACGCCACAGAGTACGACCCGTTTAGAGCCCGGTACCGGGTCCGTCGGGCTTAAGAATTAATGTTCAAGTAAACTACAGTATGCTGAATTATATGAAACATGCCAAAGATTGAAGTAGACATACTGCACTAAAGTATATATCTCAACCCAAACAATTCTGGGTGGCATGCAACAAACAATAGGCTACGTTTAATCATTGAACTTGCTAAGTTCTTTTATTCTTTGAAGGAGGCCAAGCATGAAAAGGGACACAGCTCTATAGTGGTCAAGTTAGCCAAGTGAAAGGAATTGTTTTTCTGTTGGGTGTTGAATGTGCCATCCTCCCTCCCTGAGTTAACCATTTACTGATCCATGTGAAACCACAGTCTGAATCTCACACTGTCCTGCGTGTTCTTCTCTGCAGGCTGTTATTCCGAGCTCTGTACAACACCTTAAACCCCTCGGCTGTTCTGAAATCAGCTCAGATGGACAAAGCGGATTCAGAGAAGTACCGCAAGAAAATGCAGCGCTGGAACCTGAGCCAGTCCAGAGTCAACAGGCTGCCGGTGTGTGCCGACAACCCCGGCCTGGAGCCCAGCACAGCCTCAGTGGTGTCCTGATGTCCCCTAAACACACACACACACACACACACACACACACACACACACACACACACACACAGACTGATACCTCCGTAGAGAAAGAAAGACCTGAAAGTTTAGAAAACACATAAAGATACTGACATGCTGGATTCAAGTGCAATAAAAGGCTATATATGGATATTCTCTTTCTGTTGCACTACTGCACTCCCCAGCTATCTACACACACTGCTGATGTCAACAACCAAAGAACTTTGTTGAGACTAATTATAAAGAAAATTGGACATGTTCTACTCACGGAATGAATCAGAATAGTGAGTACCTGTGTAATATCTCACCAAGCATTTACGGGAACAGAAAGCTGTGAAACATGACCATCGTGTGAAATACGTAAAGACTCATATTTTTAAAGGAGCTGTGTGTATCATTTGAACATGAAGAAATCATCAGCTTATTAATCTTCTGACATTCATCATAAAAGAATAAGACCGGCCTACTCGCCTGCAGTTTGTACTACAGTGAACATTGTGAGCCAGCAGACTGGATGGAGCAGGAAATCTGCAGGACTGATGGACGCTATCAAGGCTACATTCACATTGGGGGGGTACAATGACACAGAGGTGGCAGACCTCAGTACATGCATGTGCAATCAAATTAGTCAAATCACATTTTTATTGGTTTACTTTCAGAAGAGCATGAGTGTCACTGTGTCACAGCTGTAATACTAGAATGGCACTCGGAGAGCGCAGACCTCCGCCTACGTGTGACTTTAAAACACAGCTCACAGCTGGGGGTACCGTGAGGTGGTCGGCTTGTTATTAACACGGCGTGTTTCCGTGTAACATATCGGCGGACGCCTCTCTCATTGAGCAGCCTTGTTATGTCTGTATAACGTTACACTACGTTGTCACTCATCCCGTCATCTACCGCTTTTTTCTTTCTCACCGTGGACGGCTGGCAGCTCCCGCCGCACCTCGGAGTATCGCCACACATCCACACACGTATCTCTCTGCTCTCAGAGGCGTCATCAGTTACACTGTGCATGTGTTAAACCCTGTGGTCTTAATGCTCAGACTGATCGGAGTACGTAAAAAAAATCCTTAATCCGGATCATGATCCGGATCGCAACCAAAATCGAATGGATTGTTCATTGTGCCACACCTCACTCCTCCAAAAAATTTCATTCAAATTTCAAACAAACCAGTGCCGGTGAAAACCTTTGGCCTGGGCGGAGGTAATGATTTATTATATGGGTCATGAATAAAAAAAAATATGATCTTGCCAATAAATCAGAATATAGCATTGAAACTGTTAACAAAACTACTTACACAACATTAGCGTCCCACTGGAGTGGCGTTTGTGTTCACCTGATGAATGCAAGTTCAATACTCAATCTAACTGTAGCCAAAATCATCTGTCTCTTCAGCTGGTTCTGTGGATACGTGACTTTTTTTTGACAGCCACTTTGTTCACTTTCGCTTTTTGGTGCTGAGCTGGTAGCATATGGCTACAGAGAGCTGCGTCTACGTGCTGGAGAACCAAAACTATGATATAAAAATAAGTTACAAGTTGAGCTTGAAGGTTCATTCTCCATCTTGGAAACAGCAGCCTGACAATAAAAAAAAAAAATGTTGTTTTCAAAGCTTTCAACCACAACGTGTGGCCTTCCTCAGTGGATGGAGTTGCTAAGTTGTCATGGAGATGGGTGATCCTTGAACTAAGATGGAGGTTAATATCAAACCTTGCAGTGTGGATGTAGCCAAAGAGATTCTGCTTATTGATTTGCTCTATTTGTGTTGCTGTAATCGACACTCAACAAAGGCTGTTTCTGTCTCTACATGAAGGACATGACAATACTACAGCATTGGAACAAAGACTGATGCTGAGCTGTTTCTTAGGTACATTCTTAACACAGATCAAATTAAATCATTTAAAGGTGATTTTGTCCCCCAGCAGTCCCTAATTTGTAATATTTTACAGCTCACTGTTATTTATATATTATTATTTCAACCCATGATTGAGTTTGGTTTATTATCCTCTGTACTGCAGTTTAAATTTTACAAGGTTGCAACAAATGCACTCAAATATCCAGTGATGAATTATTAATGTGCAGGGTCAGTGACATTGTGTTTGTGAGTTTTACCTCTATAACTACAAATCATGTTTACTTGACATTTTTAAAGACTGTTTTCTTATTGTACAGTTTTACATTGTTGGAGGTATTGTTGCTATCCTTCATTGGTTTCCATTCATTTCTGTAAAGTATGAAAATCAATTGGCAGACACTTGAAATGTGCTTGTTTTGTACAGTCAATCAAGTCTGCATTAGGTTATATTATGCTGACATGGTAATGTAGTTGATTGATTTGAAAATGAATTCAGACTTGATGTTCACTGTGATGGATTACACCACAGATTTCAAGAGTCTGCCCATTGATTTTCATATTGTGTAAAGGTGAGTGGAAACTGCTGGATGCCTGGAATAGCAGAAAATACATTCACATTTCTAAAATTTCAAAATGATTAAGACTGTCTGGTGTTGGTGTGGCCCTTAAGTTAAGTTAGGATGGCAGCGCCTTGCATGGTAACTCCACCGTGGTGAGTGTGTGTGTGAATAAGAGGCAAATTGTAAATCACTTTTTCTCCTCTACTTTAGCAGATACAGCTTCATCTGAAGGTACACTAATATTATTATTTTAACATCTTTAACGCATCTGTTCCAGGACACTGCTGTTTAGACAACAAATATGTGTTAATACTAGACAATAGACAGCCATATGAGATGTGAAAGGTTTGTAGTGGATTTTGAATTAACACTGTCATTTTGAAATAAATACCATAATAACAAATATTTGTTAACCTTCAACTAAATCAAGAAAATTAAACTCCTGATGACTCCTACACTGAGTTTCATGTAGTTGTTGTTAGTTCAGCCGAGCAGAGGAATGCTGGTTTGACCAGCCCGTTCTCATTCCCACGGTGTCAAATACCGACGCTTTGTGACGCCCCTCGGCATGTGATACAGACGCACAACGTCACCTTCCTATAATAATGGCCCAAGTCATTTTTTGACGAAAATAATTTTTTTGTCTAAATCATTTCGTCATGATGCAGGCCACCTCTGGTAAAATCGCCTACATCCTCAGTTGAACAGATCATGCGATTCTACCCCTGTAGTATAATGGCCTATGTCAAGAGTGTGACTTAGGCCGTTTTATTTTGCCTAAATCAAAAGACAATGTGACTTAGGCAATTTTACAAGCTTTTCAAGATGGCGGCTGCGTCAAAAGGAACGAAAATCTACCTAGCCACTGAAGTTATTTCCATGATTCAGGGCTGGTCCCCTATTGCTAAGTGATGAGGTTTACTATAATATAGGCTAGGCTTTAAATATTGCATAGTTATTTAGTCTTTTTAGTCAGCAAAATAACTAAGTCCATGAAGCTAGCATTACAAGTGACAGGCTTTCTGTTAACTCTTTTCTGTCTTTTCAAACAATATTTCATCTACAGTTTTTGTCTCATTTTTTCCACATTACATGATCTAATTAAGAAAGATTAGAATACCGTATTGTAATCTAACAGCTACAAATGATGTGTATAACTATAAAAATTACAAAGGATCCTCTTTACTTTTGTGTTTTTTATTTAATGAAAATCTCACTTGAACATAATAATAGTAATCATAACATCATTTGACCGGTATTACAGTATGCCTGTTGTGTCTAGAGGCAGCTTGTGTACCCCTAGGGGTGCATGCACACCACTTTGGGAATTCCTGATGTAGCTTAATACAAGTGCCAAGTCATTACAGAAGAGCAGCGGCAGTGGATATTTCAGAAGATTTGGGCAATGAACACCTGGGAAGAACGTCGGTTATACATAACCACTTTGGTCACAAAGGTTAACATGAAGCAAAAGAAAGTTGCTGAGGGATCCCGACGCAATTCATCATTGTTCTACCAACTGAAGCTTCAAGATGGAACCAGTCTCAAAGTGTGCAAGGCACTTTAATCCTCTACACTTGGTCTCCCTGAAAGAACCATTACACACTGGCTGAACAAAGACACCATCGACCATGACAAACAAGCGGCAGCGCCGCCGTCTTAATCTGGATCTAAGAGTGGAAAGCATGCAAAGCTTGAAACTGATGTCCAGGATTTCCTTAAGGACTGGTTGAGGGACCTGCCCACTGTTGATTCACACTACTGCAGAAGCACAGAGACCTACAAAGACAAGAAGTTCTTTCACCCAGGCACAACGATCCCCCAACTACAACGGGAATATCAACAGGCAGCTGCAACTGCTGGACTGAGGGCCGTTGGAATACGATATTTCACAGATGTGTTCCATGAAGAGAACCATTCCGTATTCATTCCGCGAAAAGATCAGTGTGATGTTTGTGTCTCATTCAAGCATGGGAATATTAGTAAGGCCGAATATGATGCACATGTCGTTGTAGTTCATAATATAATAGCACAATAAATACTTTGGGCCTACAATGGAATATTCATGTATTTGGAAGGGCATCTGCATGAATGAGTGTACCTTCGGATCAATCATTTTCTGTATCAACAGTAAATCAAAAAGGTATAAAATAATTCGCTACTCTGGGCCAGTATGGAAAAGCAAGCTTGCCGCTTGATTGCTTTTTTCCTTCTTCGCTTTTTGAAATACAAAGCTATGCAATCGTTTTTTCATTGTGAGCCATTTAAACAGAAAATTGACTCCAGTGCTTGTCCATGTGTTCTTACCATATGGTCAGATGAATGTTTTTATAATACTACAACACAAAAGTCGGAATATCACAAGAAAAGGGACGAAATAAGAGAAGGAAGCATGTAATATCAGCAGAATAGAAATGAAATGTACTCTACTGATGTGGGACAGTCAGAGAGGCGTGTTTTGACTGATTATCTGTGTTGTACTATATCAGTGCCACAGTTTAGAAGTGATTGTTGTGTAGGTCGCTGCTCTCCTGCTGCTGCTGGACGTGCAGGGAGCTCCAAACAGAGCCATGCAGCCAAAAATATAACTGTTACTTCATAATAAGCTAGATAGATAGATAGATAGATAGATAGATAGTAACTTTCTTAATCCCAAAGGGAAATTCAAGTTTCCAGCATCACAGTTCCATAGTGCAAAAACATGTAAGTAAAAAGGCAGTAAAAACTTTAGTAGTGCAAAGTACAAAGAACAAAAAATATACCAGATATAAAAATACAAGATGAAGAAGAAAACTGTTAAAACTGAATATAGTGCAGAGTAACAGCTATGATACACGACTATTAAAAAAGTGAATATAGTGCAGAAGAGACTGTTAAAAGTGTGTATAGTGCATTATTATCTGTCCTGCAGAGCGTCATCCTTTGCACCCAAACCCCCCCTCCCTCCTCCCTAGAGAGGTGTTGTACAGTTTGATGGCTCGGGGGACAAAGGATTTCCTGAGTCTGTCTGTGGATGAAAGTGAGCCGGGCAGAGTTGATTTTTCTGATGTAGGCCTACTCATTGTTTATATTTGTATAGTGTTTACATATAGGATACATATATCCAAATCCACACAATAAATATACATATACATAGGTACAGAAAACAACACCATGCAACAAGTTTAGATCAACTAAACTCGGGAAAAAAAAGTTTGGAAAATTGGGTTTTGTCAATTATTTCTCTGTTGTTACAATACTAAGTGGCATTGTATTTTACATTGTTGGAAAGCCTGTTTATTTACCTTCACAATGATGTCCAACTTGTAAGGATCATGCATTTGTGGGATGAGCAGCACAGCTGATTATGTGGGTAGCACCCAAGTGAAATTTGCCAAAATTGACCCACATAAATCATAAATAATTGACCAAACACAAATTTCCAAACTTTTTTTCTGAGTTTATTTTAGCCAAAGTGTTAATTATACTCATTACTAGTGGGTAAATGATAAGAATGATCTCTGACTGTGATTCAGTGACTGTTGTGAATAACAGGAATAATCTATGACCATGATAAGACTTTTAGTATGTGATTGACAAGAGAGATTTATGATCTAGGAATGTAAGCCTGTAGACCTCATGTCTTGTGACAAGTGATGATAGAGGAAGTGAACCTCCGGTTGAACAATAATGGAACTCGTGATCGTGAACAACACCCAAAAAAGGGGCCCTGGACCATTGAGCAACACTGTTCAACAGACATAAACATTTTTGGAGTTTTGAGAGAGAGTGGGTGGGGAAACTGGTTGTGTGGCACATGCACATGTGGCACCCTGGACATTTTAGGGTTAAGGATAGTGCCCAGAAATACTGAGTTGCTACCTGTATGTCATTATTTTGGTACCCCCACCATGGTTATTTTTGTTATTATTATTTGTATTACCATTATTATTTTTAAAGCGCTTGGTGGCACTTAAAAGACAGTACAAAGGACAGTAAACCCACCTGCTTTAGTGTCAAGTAATTCAATGACAACATGCTGTATTGACCAGTAGGTGGCGGTAGTGGCTTTGATATGTCAGCGACTGGCGCTCTTATTCTTCTGTAGCCGGAAGTCAGCGCAGTCGTAGCATAACAGTCAGGAAAGCAGTATAGAACAAAGCCGGCGTTCATCCTTGACTGTTCTTTTAATGTGTTTACAGCATAATAAATGTACCTGGCACCTGGATGGAAGAAAACTGTCTCTTCATTCAGTGTGTGGGTAACACACACACACGCAGTTTGATAGAGGTATAAAACAGGAGAAATGCAAATTTTGGGCTCCTCACTGGAAGTTAAGACAAACATGTCAAAATTAAAGCCAAGAAGATAGTTTGGTCATTCTATAAAAGTGTAACATTATTTAAGCACAGGGTCGATGTAACAGTAGAAGATAAATAGGCTAAATAAATACATACTGTACCTAAAAAAGCCTAATTAATTATATAGCGTAGACACATGCACTGTGCCAAAATCATGGAAATTCTCAATAATTAGACCTGTGCTAAAAAAGCCAAGTAAGCTAAATGATCTTCGGCCTATCGCAATAACCTCCATATTGTGTAAAACCATGGAACGAGTTCTTGCCAACCACCTGACCAGCACAGTGGCGACTAAGCTAGATCTGCTCCAGTTCGCTGAGAGGCACAGACGACGCTGTGCTGACTCTGCTTAACACAGTCCACAAAACACCTTATGCATCCTAAAGGTTATGCCAGAGCTTTATTTGTGGATTTTAGCTCAGCTTTTAACTCAGTGAAGACGCATATTCTCCTGAAAAGGCTCATTGATCTCAACATCAACACGGGGTTAGTTCTGTGGATCAGAGGGTCTGTGTCAGAGAGAACATGTCAGAGATACTCACTGTGAGCACAGGCTGCCAAAGGCTGTGTTCTTTCCCCTGTGCTATTCTCTCTTTTTACTAATGAATTTATGATCAATGAGAAACATTTTAAACTGTTCAAGTATGTGGATGACATGGACTTAGTTGTCCTTAACGGGCCCACTAGGTGAAGTTGCCTATCTGGCCCACACTACAGCCCTTCAGACATGGTGTCACACTAGCCAGTTAGAAATCAATGTGGCCGAGACGAAGGAATTAATCAGGTGCTGAGACAAAACAACATCTGATCACAGAGCCAGTTTCACTTGATGGCCAACATGTTGAAACTGTGGAACACTTTAAATACCTACACAGGTACAGTCCTGGACACCCAGGTGAGCTTCTCTGAAAATACAGAGTATATTTTCAAGAGATGCTCACAGCGATTTTGTCTTCTAAGGAAACTTAGTGGCCTCGGTGTCAGCCGGCAGATTTTAGAATTAGTGTACAAAACTATTGATGAGAGGGTTTTAACCTTTAACCTTCCTGCCTGGTACGGTCACCTACACTGTAGATAGAAGAATAAACTGTCTAGGATTGTGTCAATGGCTGGTAAAATAGTTGGTAAACCCCAAAAGCCCTTGACTCAACTTTTTACAGAAAGGACGAGGAAGAAAGCGAGGAGCATCTTGGCAGATAGCTCCCATCCTCTCTGCAGCCAGTCGGGAGGCGCTATAGAGCCCCTCTGGCAACTAAACATGTGTTTAAAAAGTCTTTCATCCCAAATGCCATCAATATTCTTAACTCAACACAGTGACTGAGCAGATTTGAGCCACAGACACTGACATGAACTGTTTTTAATGTGTAACATAACCTGTCTCTGTTTTTTACTAACTGCTGTCTGGTTTTTAATGTTTGTTGTTTTCTGTGTTTTGTGAGCCGAAGACAAATTTCCACCCTGGTGGACAATAAAGTTTGATTGTATTGTATTGATCAGATCATATTGAGGGGCCGTCAGCTTTACAATTTAGTTTGGAGGGAGATTCGGTATCAGTGAAGTAAGTGCATTTTATGAGTAGGCCTTCTGTGACGTTACCCACCACAGGGGTCAGAGGTCACCACTCCTCAATCCCCAAGGATTTTCTTTTCAGTCAAATTTTCAATTTTGACGCATTTAAAGATGAAAAGTCAAGTCAATAATCCTGGTCAATGGTAGATAAGTATGGTTGATCAGCATGTTTGCCAACCTTCAGACATCATAGTCTAATATGAGGATTAATCAGCCTGAGTTCACTAAAAAACTGAAATCACTAACTTTCTGTATTCTGTTTGGTGGTTTATGATGCTTTTCAATCATTTCTAGCCTATTTGGTAGTATATGTAATTTAGTTAATTTGTTCGACATCATGATAATGCTGATTTTTCAACCAGTGGTTATGACATTAATGCCAGCTAGACAAGATAAAGCTCTGTCTGTCATGACAATAGTACTGTACTGAAGGCCTTTCCTTCACTCTGGTGACTCTTTACAGCCTTCTGAAGACAGCAGGTATCTGTTAAATCTACAGTATCTGGAGTGATGAAGTGGCCTTCAGTACAGTACTATTGTCATGACAGACAGAGCTTTATTCTGTCTAGCTGGCATTAATGTCATAATCACTGGTTGAAAAATCAGCATTATCATGATGTAGAACTACTCGGCTACAGCCTTCCTAGTGGAGTGAAGGGATCAGGTGGAAGTGTCAGGTGTGTTGAAAGGAGTAGCCACATAGTGCTTCTCACCTGCAGACATAAAGAAACAGCCCATAGTAAGGGTGTGAGAGAGAAAAGTGTCAATTACATGAGAGTTCTGTATAACATCTGTAGAGACCCTCCCTGTAATTTATCACACACTTTTTGGATAAAAGACATTCATGTGTTAAAGAAAAGAACAAAACAAAAAAATATCTGTATGTATGTATTTATTTGTGTATTTATTTAGCCTATTTATCTTCTACTGTTACTTTGATCCTGTGCTTAAATAATGTAGCAAAATGACCAAACTATCTTCTTGGCTTTTATTTGGACATGTTTGCCCTCACTTCTGGGTCACGTGACTGCTGTTCTCCGCTCTTCGATTCAAAAGACAAAAATGACAGAAAGAAACTTGAAGAAACAAAAATTAGATCGTTTTTTAAAATATTTTTTTTGCGTTTTTGGTTTGGAAACCAAAGACGAG
The DNA here is from genome assembly GCF_015220745.1 of Sebastes umbrosus. Taxonomy (NCBI): domain Eukaryota; kingdom Metazoa; phylum Chordata; class Actinopteri; order Perciformes; family Sebastidae; genus Sebastes; species Sebastes umbrosus. The sequence goes on from NC_051284.1 coordinate 4,082,631, forward strand.
CCATTGTTTTTCGTTTTTTGTTTAAAACGAAAAACAAAAGAAATATTGTTTTCCTTTTTTGAATTCCAAACGAATTACGGATTATCCGATGATACCCAGACCATTTCACACACCATTATTTTGTATGCTTTGATCTGCATCAAGATAAACAGCCTTAACTCTACATTTGGACTCTGCATCTCTCTGTTTCTACACTCTCACCTGAGCACAAAATAGTGTCCTGATCCGACACCCTGAAGCGATTGCTGCCACACCTATTGATCCATAAAAATACACATTCTCTCACACAGTAGGCTACCAAATAACTTCACATTCTACAACATCATCAAGATAATGTTCAGTTTCATAGCTGTTGTTCATTGTTGACTACATTACGTGGCCGACACAACCTATGGAATTTATCAGTCCTGTGACATTACAAAGTCAACAAATCATTCTGCCAACGTGGTATTGATCAGATCATTTCCAGGGTCCGTCAGCTTTTCAATTTAGTTTGGAGGGAGATTCGGTATCAGTGAAGTCAGTGTATTTTATGAGTAGGCCTTCTGTGACTGCTGACTGTAGCCTTTTTATTCAAAGGTGAGGCCATTACTTTTACTGATACTGGCATCATATGAAACTAGAAGTGCACTCAGAGAGCGCAGACCTTCGCCAAGGCAGGTTTCATGTACGTCGCTGCCTGCTGCTGCTGGAAAATAAAGTTGAGCGGTGAGATTGAACCAGAACACTATAGTTGCAGAGCTTGCTACAGAGTGCTACAGGTATGAGTCCTAAAATGTATGAGATTATAACTTTTATATTATATTTCTGCTGTTACTTTGTGTTGTGTAGCATTATGTGTCCACTCCCATGTTGATAAGAGATTTAATACTTGACAAATCTCCCTAGTGTAAAGTGTACTTTCTTTGCTATATTTTAGCAGTACATCTGAGGGGAGAATCCTCCAAGAGGTCCAGCAGGACAATCTGGGCAACTTCTTCGATTGGCTTCATGAACAGCAGGACATCAAGTGGGGCCAAGAGAATGACCTGTTGCAGAGGGAGATATCTGGCCCGAAAGCCCAGCTCGATAAGGCTCAGGCTAAACGTGACCACTCTCCGTCTAGGGATAAGTCCCTGAAATCTGAGTTGGATAAGCTCGGCTCGATGCTGAACAATGCTCAAAAAGACCTGAGCAAAAAGGACCGCATCATCAAGAACCAGGACTTCCAGTTGAAGAAGGTCGGCTCGATGCTGAACAATGCTCAAAAAGACCTGAGCGAGAAGGACGGCATCATTAAGAGCCAGGACTAAGAAGGTTGGCTCGATGCTGAACAATGCTAAAAAAGACCTGAGCGAGAAGGATGGCGTCATTAAGAGCCAGGACTTCCAGTTGGAGAAGGTCGGCTCGATGCTGAACAACGCTGAACAAGACCTGAGCGAGAAGGACGGCATCATCAAGAACCAGGACTTCCAGTTGGAGAAGGTCTGCTCGATGCTGAACAATGCACAAAAAGACCTGAGCGAGAAGGACGGCATCATTAAGAGCCAGGACTTCCAGCTGAAGAAGGTTGGCTCGATGCCGAGCAATGCTCAAAAAGACCTGAGCAAGAAGGACGGCATCATTAAGAGCCAGGACTTCCAGTTGAAGAAGGTCGGCTCGATGCTGAACAATGCTAAAAAAGACCTGAGCGAAAAGGACGGCATCATCAAGAACCAAGACTTCCAGTTGGAGAAGGTCTGCTCGATGCTGAACAATGCTTAAAAAGACCTGAGCGAGAAGGACAACATCATTAAGAGCCAGGACTTCCAGTCGGAGAAGGTCGGCTCGATGCTGAACAACGCTCAACAAGACCTGAGCGAGAAAGACGGCATCATCAAGAGCCAGGACTTCCAGTTGGAGAAGATGAAGGGGGAGAACGAGGCACTTCGAAAGGAATTGGAGGAAAAGGAGTCTGTGCTCCAAAAGACGAAGGATGAGGCGAAGACCCATCAAGCCCAGCTGAACGAGCAGAGAGCAAAGACAGAGAAGCTCACAGCAGATCTGAAAAAGTCAGAAGATCTGCTGAAGACTGAGAAAAACTTATTTTCGACGAGGATTGTCGCCATCCGGAAGGAGACAGACAAATTCATGTCCAACTATCTGCCTGAAATGGAAGAACTCCGAGTCGATAAGAGTAAGCTCATGGCTGCTCTAAAGTATGCTGAGGAGGAGCTGAAGTCTGTACATCACATGTGGCGGGAGGACAAGTCTTCCCACTTGGCAGAGCTCGAAAAATCCCAGGGCTCCAATCTTGTCCAGCTGGAGATGCAGGACAAGGTGCACAAGACCATCATGGCTCATCTGAAGACAAAGTTTGAAGATCAGCTAGCGAGTGACCGTCTCCTCTGGCAGCAGGAAAAAACCTCCCTGCTGAAGGAGACTGAGAAAACCAGCTTCTCCTTTGTTGCTCAGCTACACGAGCAAAAACAGAGCAGCGACACCCTCGTGGATGCTCTGGAGAAGGCTGCGCAGCAGATACAGAGTCATCGCATCGAGTGCCACGAGTTATCTCTCCTTCAGGCCAAGGTAGGGATGCTAATTTTGAAAAATTTTCTTAACCGATAACCGACCCTCGTTAACCGATTATTAACGGACAAGATTTGTGCCTCACATCTACGGTGCGCCAGCTTTTAAGGTTGGGCGTTGGGCTGTTAAGGTGGACCAGCTTTTCTCCTTAAACTGACGGGCTGCTCCTCTGAGTTTTTCTCAGCTTTTTCAGTAATTATTAACCGATAGCGTTAATCGGTTAAAATGCTTAATGTTGGTTAACAATTAAACTGTTAATTATTATCATCCCTAGGCCGCCGAAAGCGTCCAGCAGACTCTGCAGGAGAAAGAACATGAGTGGACGACCAACAAAAGCTCCCTGAGGTCCCAGCTGGCAGATCTTGAGGACCAGATCGCAAAAAAAAGAAGAGGACCAAGTGGTACCGGAAGCTCTTCTAATGCCAGGCTAATGCCACGCTCAGGAGAAAGAAAATGCACATACATTGTTCTGGTATCTTGTAAAGTGAAGTGAGTTCACTTTTCTGGTGTGAAACTGGTCCTGACAGAGATATGATTACTAATGTGCACACATACACACGCAGTCGTTCTTGTATACTTGTGAGGATTACTCAGTCTTGACCCCTAAACAGCGCTTGGAAAAGGGTTGTTTGAGGTTTGTCACTTTATTTTACTCTTGGGAAGTGAAGTGAGTTCACTTTTCTGGTGTGAAACTGGTCCTCACAAAGATATGATTACCAATGTGCTCACAGACACTGACACACACACACACACACACACACACACACACACACCCAGCCGTCCGAGGAGAGGGGATCTCTCTTTGAATTGCCTTTCCCGAGGTTTCTTCCCATGTCCTTTATGCTGTTCTAATGTTCATGGGGAGTTTTTCCTCGTCTTCTTAAAGAGCTGGGGCTGGGCATCTGTAGCTGATCTGGGTCTGTGAGGCCCACTGAAACACCTTCAGCTACCTTCTCCTGTTGTAAATATGTACCATTTATCTCCTCTTGGAAATAAAAACCTAAAAAATTGTAATTGTAGACTGTACTCCTCTCATGTGTTGTATGAAATGCTTTGTTTGATATATAAATCAGGGGACAAGCACTGATGAGTTCTCATTTGCTCCCTATAGCCTGACAATATACAGTAAGTTGGCTCAACTGATTTTATATGTTGATCCAAATATAGTTGTTTTTTGTCTGTGTTGGTCATCCAAAGAAAATGAACAAATGAAAAACACCTGAACTTTACTTTCAGCAACATTTTGCAAGTTTACTACGAGTCTAAAGTGGCTTAAGAACTTAAAGGGACTGTTTGTAACTTTTTACAGGTATAAATCTACCGGGTTTGGGATCCCATGCTCGCTCGCATATGCGCTCGCATATGCGCGCTCGCGTGTGGCTACGCTGTTCAGACTGCTCTTCTGCCTGCTTGCCTTCATTCACACAATGCGCGCGTTCTCGCTCAACCTCACGTTCATGCGCGCACACTCCACACTGCAGGAGAGTTAGTTGCTCTGAGAATATCTAGTGAATGTACGGTGGACGTTTGTGCAGAAATAAATGCTGCAGCTCCTCCAGACCAAAAGAGGTTTCCCGTGCCTTGTGAAGTGACGGGGCTCCGCAGCGAGAAACGTTGTGTAGCACACAGCTCCTATCACTATAATTATACTGGACTAGAATCAGAAGATACCAAACTCGAACAGGAGGCAGAAAAAGTTATTTGCAATATCAAATGACCACAGTAGACAAAAAGCTAATAACTGGTACCTTGTATTTTAGAAAATAACAAACAAAATAAAATGAATACCCATGAGTTCAGTATACAGATAAATTGCACAAAGATGCTTCAGTTTCAACTCAGCAATGAAATATTTCTTTTGTCACACTCAGGGTTTCAACCACTGAGTTGTTACCAACTATTTTTTCTAACTGGGTGCACCCTAATATCAATAACTCAAAATCTCAATTCTCAATATTTGGATCCAACATTCAATGAGTAACAATATTAAAACAATAACCCGGTTCAATATTATCACTTCTCAACTCGTTTCAACCTTACAATTATTCAATATTAACTATTCCAGTAATAGACATTGTTGTTACCAAGGCATCACAATACACCATATCAATAATATGAATATTCAGTCCATTCACTTTAACCAGTGTGATGGTTAACACTCAGTCCTTTCACCGGCACAGGGAATGTGTTTCAGGGAGCACGGAGAGGGTAAATGTTTTCCAAGTCAAGTAAAAAAAAAAGGGGTTAAGTCAGAGTCTGGGGTTTGAGGTTGTGCACGGGATGCTGGGAGTTGAGTGTAAAGGGTGGTGTAGCCGTGTACAGGTTGTGATGTTTACCCTACCGCCGTGGCAGAAGAGGGGCAAGGTTGACAATTCTTGGCTCTGGGATCTTCAATCCAGGATCTAGAGGTCTCGTCTGGGTTAGCTCGCCATCAATTTTGAATCTCTCCAAAAAACCTGACCTGCAGTTATTGACATGGCCAGAATTGTTCATGAATCAATTGCATTTCTGATTCATCAGGAATTAATAATTCCTTTAAGTTCTACAACATATATTCATATAATGTAGATTTTACAATCAACATATTTTAAATAACCTTCACAGTGCATGAATTACAAATGAAACTGTGGTAAAATGAGACTATCTTAACTAAACATACTTTTTAAATTAATACAAATAATATTACATGAATTATAAATCATACAGTGTAAACCTGACACATTACTATTTCCTTCTTATATGTGTCTTTTTTTTTAAATCAAATACACTATACCATGAAATAAAATACCTGACAAAACATAACTCAGGTTGCTTCAGTATTAAACCGTTCTGTAGCTTTATGAGCCAGAGAAAACATTGAGCAATTAAACTCTTTATGTCACATTTTATATTCTTCCCAGTGCAGCTTTAATTCAGTTGAGCTCTACAACATTTAGCTAAATGCACTGTTCATAGCTTAAAGCTAAGTCTGTTAACTCTGGGCCTTTTCACTTGAACTTGTTAGCTTAGCACATCGTGGCACAGCATCGTGGCGCAGCACTTATTTATTACAGCGACTCACCAATTCGGGAGTTTCTCTGTGTCGCTCAGCAGCTTTCAGTGAACAGGGCTTCTCTCACACACACATCTATGAGCTTATAACAGAGTACAGACTGTTACCATTATGATTTGACAACGTTATATTGTGTTTACAACTTTATCTGAGCTATATTTTTACCGTTCAGCAGCAGCTCCTCTCCTCACAGTTTCCTCTAGCGTTTGAGTAGTATTGTCTAGCCTGCCTGGGGTGTGGTAAACCTGCGCTCTGATTGGCTAAGGCACCTCTGTGTGTTAACTCTTTGTGACCTCGGTTACAGCTGTCATCTCCGACTGGGTGCCGGTGTCTTCCCTGTTCTCTCCAGCTGCGGTCGGAGAGAACAGGGAAGACCGCGGCCGCGGAAGATACCGGCCGCGGTCTCTTCCTGCTTCAGCCTCCGGGGTTGAAGCAGGAAAAGCCAACACTAGGATCAGCAGTGATTCATGGAGAGACCTTCGTCTGGTCAGTTAACATTACTGCCACGCAGCTGAAATATAGAGTGATATTGTGGTTTTAGCTGACGTGTGTCGCCTCACTGTCTTGAGCGATGCTCGTTCATGTCTATTTAGAGCGAGCAAGCGCGAGTCCGACGCTGACTTTCGTTGACTTAACAGCCACAGGTGTTGCTGTTAAAAAGCAATTCTGAAAGTTACAAATAGTCCCTTTAAGGCAAGAAGGTTTATTTAGTCACAGAAGGCCTACTCATAAAATGCACTGACTTCACTGACACCTAATCTCCCTCCAAACTAAATTGAAAAGCTGACGGCCCCTCAGTATGATCTGATCAACACCACGCTGGCAGATTGATTTGTTGACTATGTAATGTCACAGGACTGATAAATTCCATAGGTTGTGTCGGCCACGTAATGTAGTCGACAATGAACAACAGCTATGAAACTGAACATTAGCTTGATAATATTGTAGAATGTGAAGTTATTTGGTAGCCTACTGTGTGAGAGAATTTGTATTTTTATGGATCAATATGTGGGGCAGCAATCGCTTCAGGGTGTCGGATCAGGACACTATTTTGTGTTCAGGTGAGAGTGTAGAAACAGAGAGATGCAGAGTCCAAATGTAGAGGTAAGGCTTTTTATCTTGATGCAGATCAAAGCATACAAATAAGCCTAATGAGAAATTAAAGTGTTAAATGCAAGGTCCAGCACAGTTTCTGTATATTTTCCATTGACGCACACATGAAAATAAATGTCCATTAGGCATCAATCATAGCAGGTGATGCCCAGCCTTCTTCTCCTCATCTATATTTCTCCCTCAGTGCTGTATTTGGGGGCCTACTCAGTGCAGGCACACTGATGGCACATGCACAGCGTATGATCAAGCACAAGAGATAGGAGGAGGAGACATGCACAGAAGAGGAGTGCAAGGGATCAGGTGGAAGTGTCAGGTGTGTTGAAAGGAGTAGCCACATAGTGCTTCTCACCTGCCGACATAAAGAAACAGCCCATAGTAAGAGTGTGAGAGAGAAAAGTGTCAATTACGTGAGTTCTGTATAACATCTGTAGAGACCCTGCCTGTAATTTATCACACACTTTTTGGATAAAAGACATTCGTGTGTTAATGAAAAGAACAAAACAAAAAATATCTATTTATGTAGCTATGTACAGTATGTATTTATTTGTGTATTTATTTAGCCTATTTATCTTCTACTGTTACTTTGATCCTGTGCTTAAAGAATGTTACACTTTTATAGAATGACCAAACTATCTTCTTGGCTTTTATTTTGACATGTATGCTTTCACTTACGGGTCACGTGACTGCCGTTCTTCGCTCTTCGATTCAAAAGAAGAAATGACAACAAGAAACTTGAAGAAACCAAAATTGGATTGTTTTTAAATTAGTTTTTCTTGTTTGGAAACAAAAAACTAACAGATCACCACGTGATTTTGTTTTTCGTTTTTGGTTTAAAACGAAAACATTTTTTTTTTTAATTCCAGTGTAGTCATGCAAAGTGTAAATGCAAAAGAAAACACATAACATTGAAATGACTGAGTTTATTAAATATTAAATTGTCACAAAACTTAACTAAATAAATAAATAGATAAATAAATAGATAAATACATAGATATTGATAGCTTGTCCTATTTGTCTTTCTCCAGCCTCCAAACCCCAGGCAGTACTGCCAGCTAAATGCCACAGTGCCAGTGCTGGCACTGTATTTTGACGGCCAGAGTGACCTGCTGATCGACTTTCGCCTGTCCAGGGCATCTTTAAATGCCCTGATGGCAGCCATCAGCGAGGATGCTGATCATGGTTGGGGGCCTGTTATCGAGTCCCTGGTATTTTTGTTTTGGTTGGCTAGTGGAACTTCCTACCGTGTTGTGGCCAGGGTATTTGACATGCCCCGAACCTTAGTTCACCGGGCAGTCCACAAAACGAGCGGGAAGATATTGGCTCTCCTCTATCAGATCGTCCGTCACCCAACAGAGGAGGATCTGGTTGCCGTAGGAACAGGCTTTGCACGTCTGGCAGGGTTGGCTGTTTTTAACACGGTAGCTGGTAGTATCGACGGCTGCCACATTACAGTCAAGCCGCCCTCTGACGATGCAACCTGCTACATAAACAGGAAACTGTTTTACTCCATCCAACTTCAGGCTGTGTGTGACCACACAGCAAAGTTTATTGTTGTTTGCGTTGGTTACACCGGGTCTGTGCATGACGCAAGGGTGCTGAAAAACAGCCCTCTCTACTACGAGCAGAAGTACCCTCCACCGGGTTTCTGCATCATTGGGGATGGCGGTTACCCCTGCCTCTCCAACCTAATGACCCTCATCACACCATACCGCGAGCCTCTCCGCAACCAGCTGCAGGCTAGATTCAACAGCCGTTTGTCCAAAGCCAGATGTGTTGTGGAGAGGGCATTCGGCATTCTGAAGACCAGGTGGAGAGCCATCTTCCTGAAGGCGCTGGAGGTGGACATCCTCTACGTTCCGGAGGTGATCACCTGCTGCACAATCCTGCACAACATTTGCCTGAGCAACGGAGACCTGTTGGACCCAGACGTTGGTGTGGACGGGGCAGCAGATGACCTTCCAGACCATGGAGAACGAGCACCTCCAGGAGCCATCTGTGGAGCAGAGGAGAGAAACAGGATGGCAACCCTCTGTTATGCACCAGACCATGATTACATTTAATTGATTAAATAATTTGGCTAATTTCAACACAAATTCTTGTCTGAACATTTCTTTGTCAATGACTTAAAACCTCAGAGTAACAACAGTAATAAAGTAATCAGAATAACAACAATAAACAGATTGAATTATATATCTGTATTTATTTATTTATTTAACAACTGCTGCAGGATGGCCAGGAACCGCTCCTCCCTTGCAGCGACCTCTCTGTCCCTCCTCTCCTCCCTCTCTCTCATCTCGTTGAAGAGACGCTGCTCGCTCTCTGCCGCGTCACGGCACCGTCTCTCCTCCCTTTCCACTGCCTCCGCATACCGCCTCTCCTCCCTCTCTAGCACCTCCTGGTGTCGCCTCTCCTCTCTTTCTTCTGCCTCTCTCTCTCTCTCCTGCCATCTTTCTCCCTGTCCTCCGCCTGCGCCCTCCTGAATTCCTCTGACTCCCTCACCTGCATCTCTTTCACGAACTCCACAACATCCACCCGCTTTCTTTTTGGGTTGAATGTTGTGGAGTCCGTGTCTCCTTCTGGGGTCAGTACAGAGGGGGGTGCGACCACCACCGCACCCTGGGAGGATGAGGCAATGAGGACAGGCGGCGTCACCGACGGCCTGCCCCCAATGCCTCATCCATCAAAGAGTACCACTTCCATGATGCGGCAGTGGTCTCACCCCCCTCTGTACTGACCCCAGTTCTGGGGCACTTCAGGTCCTGTGGAGGAAAAACAGCCAAAAACAAAGGAGAACATTTCCAGATTATATTGAAATAGTAATAGTGGAGAGTCATCACTGTTGAATGCTTCTGCTGGTGTTATGTTTGCACAAGTGAAAAGTAAGCAAGTAATGTCAAAGAGTCACTGATATATTAAGAAAGTTGCCTTTTCATCAGCACAAACAATAATTTAAAATTCACGTCCATAAAGGATAGTGACATGTGGAATATTGAAATAGACAAGCTAACCAACCAACCTTATACTTCTGCTTGAGGTTCTCCCATTTCTTTTTAAGGAAAACTGGAGTCACCCTCCCCTCCACGCCTTTCTCCACAATGTAGGTCCTGTTTAAAAATACAATAGTAACAGGGTGTAGCATTGTAGCTCCACATCTATATTGATAAGGTAACTTATCGATGCCCATTCACGTGTCACTAGTGTAACGTTACGTTAGCTAACGTTAGCTTGCTGGCATTAGCGTTCATAATCCGACAACGCCTGAAAAACCCAACAAATATTCTTATGGCTGGTGGTCGATAACATTGCAAAGGAAGCAGGCTTGTTAGCATTGTTAGCATTCACGATATCGTTCATGGTTCGTTAACTGTACAAACTCCTAACAGTAATCCAATAAACATTCTGATGACTTGTGCTCGACAACAATTAGTGCAAAAAAAAAAGCAAATGAGTAGATGTGAAACGTTATAACTTACATTTATAAGGTGCGGCATTCACCCCCCGCAACAGCTCCTGCATCTTCTGCTGTCATTTCACAAGTTTGAATAGTGGTCGTGGCTCCGCCCCTTCCGCTACGTAGCCAAGATGGCGACAATTGAGTGTGGAAAGTGTCCAGCGTTCCGCACTCAACGATCTGACCGCTTTGAGTACAACATCCGGGTACTTCGAGAGCACTGCATTTGCCGTACTACCCAATTGGAACGCACTTATGCACTCAAAATAATGAGTGTAAGTACAGAAGTATGCGGATTGGAACACACCCTCAGTCAAGTCAGCATGCTGACACACTGACAGCTGTTGTTGCCTGTTGGGCTGCAGTTTGCCATGTTATGATTTGGGCATATTTTTTATGCTAAATGCAGTACCTGTGAGGGTTTCTGGACAATATCTGTCATTGATTTGTGTTGTTAATTGATTTATAATAGTATATATACATACATTTGCATAGAGCAGCATATTAGCCCACTGCCATGTTGATAAAAGTATTAAATACTGGACAAATCTCCCTTTAAGGTACATTTTGTACAGATAACAAATGTGTGATTAATCATGATTAACTATGGACAATCATGTGATTAATCATGATAAAATATTTTAATCAATTGACAGCGCTAGTATCTATGTATTCATTTTTATTAACGCTTAAATTTATTTATTATTTTAGTATTTTTTAAATAAATAAAAGCACTGTGAGATGGGAGGCTCTGATTTGATAATTTTTTTATGCACTCTAACCCAATGATGACCCACGTTGAATGACAGCTCCCTAATTTTCATAATGAAGTAGAAATGTATAAAGAAAAGAATACAGGAATAAATAAGTTAGGGGAAGTAAATAAGGAAGAAAATGCAAAGGGAAAATCATGCAGAAATAAATAAATAAATAAATATACAAATAAATACATACAATTTAATAATTAATAAATAAATTTAAAAATGAATTAAAAACAAATTAAAATAAATGCAAAACAACAAAGACAAAATAAATAAATAAATTAACAGATAAATAAATTAATTAAATGAGGCATGATACACACCCCACAGAAGTCTGTACCACTGACATACACATTCTTCCTAATAAAAAATATTGGAAAATAAATAAATAAAAGGGAAAATTAAATAGAGTAGATATAAGGATATAAGGGGATTAACACAAAGGTAAATGAATAAAGAAGCAAATTAAAAATATACATTTATGTCACATTTTATCAATTAATTCATGCCTACATTTATTTGTAATAGTATTATTGGTACATTTAATGACATATCTATTTATCTATCGAGTCATTTATGTATTTATTTATTTTAGATTTTGACAGGTTCCGTCCTCCATAGTGCTCAGACTGGATGAAAACTGTCTGATCCACTGGTCAAACTGTAAACTTGGCAGAAAAACCTGACTCAGTCAGATGAGGAGTCTTCACTGTAAAACTAAAGACGATCCAGTGAGGACAGCACACACGGAGCAGATAGACGGTCTACCTGGACGTCATGGATCACCTGTTGGTGCTGCTGCTGCTGCTGTGGAGCTCAGGTAGGACTCTGCTTTAAACATGATGTGTTATTACTCACACATTTGTATTGATCTTTAAATCAGAGAACAAACTGATCACACACACCAACATCAAGTTTTTATTCACAGCTTCAGACGCACCGAAACACTAAAATATCATCGTGCACCATGTCTTATCTTCTTACCATCGTTTTCCAGCTAAAAGTTGTAGGGACGATCTGACAGGAATCGACAGCTCTGAAGAAACTTTTGGACTGTTGGTCGGACAAAAAAGACATTTGTAGATGTCAGCTTAAACAGAATCAACAGATTAATCAACTATTAATATAATGGCTAGTTGTAGCTGCAGTTCAGTCTCCTCTCAATGACTCTGCCAAGGTTAACACATTTAACTGGAAATGACACTCTGACAGCATTAATCTGATAGGAACATCTCAGCCCGCCCTGGTTGTCATGGTAACAGAAACCACATTCCTAGAATCTGTGATCTGTCAGCAGCTTCCTGTGAAATCACCAGTTTCGCAGAAATGCAAGTCAGAGAAGTTAACGACTACTACTACAGTTCACAGAGTGTAAATATCATCCTTAATGGACAGAATTTAACAAACGCTAAGGCTGCGTCAAAGAATCTCAAAACAAACCCAAAAAGTTATAAAACAACCACAAAGAGATGTAAAATTACCACAAGTTGTAAAGCCACTACCAAGAAACTGAAAACAACCACAACTAGAATGGCACTCAGAGAGCGCAGACCTCCGCCAAGGTGCGTGACTTTAAAAACAGATCACAGTTCACAGCACCGTGAGGGGGTCGGCTTGTTATTAACACGGTGTGTTTCCGTGTAACGTATCGGCGGATGCCTCTCTCATTCAGCAGCCTTGTTATGTCTGTATAACGTTACACTGCGATGTCTCTCATCCCGTCATCTACCATCATGATCATTATAATAAAAAAAAAATAACTTTGGCAGATAAAGTGACATATTAACAGCTTTTATCTCACATGACTGACCGCCAGGCCGGTCTCAAGGCACCCCGCAAGCGGCTCCGTCAAACATCCAAAAATGTACTTAAAACAATAAATATTTGTGTTTTTCTACAGGACTCCAGGCTGAAGAAAATAACAATTCAACAGGTAAATAAAAAAAGAGAAATAAAGAAATAAAGTCAAGTCTCATTTGAATTTTTTCTTAAATTCACTCAAATCTTCTTTTACTGACGACTCTCGTTTCTTTTCAGAGTCCGTCAAGTTGGTGGGAGGAGACAGTCGCTGTGCAGGAGCAATGGAGCTGAAACGTCAGGGAGACTGGAGACCAGTGAGAAACTATTACTGGACCCTGAAGGAAGCAGCTGTTGCTTGCAGACAGTTGGACTGTGGCTCTGCTGTTTCTGTAGAAGAGAGAGAGGAGTCCTCGAGCAGATATGTGTGGAGGATCAGCTCTGACTGTGCTCAGTCTGGATCTGCTCTGTGGGAGTGTGCAATACCAGATTACTCTAACTCCATCCTGAATCTCAACTGCTCAGGTAGGCCCATCAGTGACATCATCTATGGCACACATGCACCAGCTAGAATCACAGCAGACTGTCTCCAGCAGCCATGATGGAGTCTGTTGATCTGCTGCCTCCGTAAATCAGGTGCTGAATGCACCAAGATAAATATCTGTAGATATGAAATAGGTTTGTCAAGGTAGTCAGTGTTACCGGTGTTACACGGTGCTCGGGCAGACACCGATTATATTACGTCCCCACCATCCGAATGCATCTGCTCCGTAAGGAGTAAGCTCAGAATAGCAGGAGTCATATTTCACACACACAGGACAAGAGAGAGTTGACAGACAAGACAATGGCGAAGGATTTGGTGTTGAAGCGAAAAGCAAACGCACCTATTTGGCAATATTTCAGATTTAAACCCAAATGCTATGAGGGAACCACAACCCTGCTCAGGTAAGCCTTACAAGGACATCATCTATGACATCATCTATGACAATAATGTACCCAGGTTGAAACACACATGCACCATTTAGAATGGCAGCAGACTGTCTCAGCAGCCATGATGGAGTCTGATGAGTTGTTGCCTCGGTAAATCAGCTGCTGAATGCACCAAGATTTTTATTCTCTCCCTGGTTTCCCATCCATCCCTCTGCCTCTCCTACTGACCCTCTTCTAGAGTCTGACCCTTAAAGGCTATAACTGATAAGTTAAGATCAGCCTGGTCTCAGGAAATAGGTGAGGGCAAAGATGATTTAACCTGGGAGGCTATCCAGGTAAGGTCCACCACTCTTCTATTTGTATCAGGCACGGGCTGATTCAGTGCGAAATGATCCACAGGGCACACTGGAACAGGTGATTGCCCAGAGTCAACCCAACTATTGATCCAACATGTATCCGCTGCCACAGAGACCCTGCAAATCTAATTCATGTGTTTTGGTCCTGTCCTTCCCTAACTACATATTGGGAATCTGTATATAATACACTCTTTCAGGTGGCTCTATCCCTCTTGAGCCGTCACCTGACGCTTCTTTATTCGGCGTCAAACTATTAGTGCAGCGTTTTGAAATGGCGCTCCAAATTGACCTTCTTTCGTAAAGCCATGCTCACATTGCAGATGAGACAGACCGAGTTAGAATATGAGGAAACAATAAAATAATCCTTCTCCCAGTTTGAATAAAAATTATATGTTTTTGATCTTCTGGCTTTTGATATTTGTGTTTTGAGCTAATTTAGCTAATCGATGGCATGAACCGCTCTAAACTTCTCCAGTTAGTCACTGTCAATGAGCAGTGAAAACATGTGTCCTGATGATGAACTGATGTTGGAACTGTTCTGAGTCCAGTTTGAATCACTGAATTGTTGTTTCATCACATCTTTTTATTTTTTGTCTGGTGTCTTTTATCTCTCTCTATTTTATCTTCTATCATCTCTCCAGACTCTGTCAGGCTGGTGAATGGGACTCAGGCAGACTGGAGGTGAAGTCTAACCAGTGGTGGTCCTTGGTGGTTCATTTCTGTTCTAATGAAACTCACTTTATTATTTTACTGATGACTCTCTTGTTTCTGTTCAGAGCCTATCAGGATGGTGGGAGGAGACAGTCGCTGTGCAGGAACAGTTTCAGGAGCTGAAACATCAGGGAGACTGGAGACCAGTGACTGACCGTTACTGGACCCTGGAGGAAGCAGCTATTGCCTGCAGGCAGTTGGACTGTGGCTCTGCTGTTTCTGTAGGACAGATAGGGGAGTTCTTACCCAGATCTGTGTGGTGGATCTGGTTTGACTGTGTTCGGTCTGGAGCTTTTCTGAGGGAGTGTGCAGCATCATATTCCTCGCCAAACATCCTGAATCTCACCTGCTCAGGTAAGCCCATCAGTGACATCATCTATGACAGTAATGTTTCCAGTATGTTCCTTCCTCCGTCACAGTGACAGTCGGTGGTTTCCATTGGACTGAAGTGTAAAGTTATCCAGGACAATGACCTGTGTAGAGAAGTGTACGGCAAGCCGTTTAAACATTTAATAGCTCAGCTTGACTATCCAGAATTAACATTATAGATATCTACAATTACATTTTGACTAGTCAGAATTCTTATTCCAGATATCTATAATGTCATTGTGACTAGTCAAAACGACAGTTAGAGATATCTGTAATTCAGTTCTGACTATCCTAAATAACAGTGACAGATATCTCAAACCTCATTATGACTAGTCAGAGTTGTTGTCATGATGTTGCTCATCAAGGCTTCCCATTGGATATCGGCCCAACAAAGCATCTGAACAGTGTTAGCAGAAGCTTTTGCTAACTTGGATAGTTCGATAAAGTTGGAAAGATATTGACAGATTCAAACTTCGTGGATCAATAACTCATAAGAGAAACATAGTTAAAACACCAACGAGGGCTCTTTCTAACCGTAGTAAGGTATACAACGAGCTACAACCTCATTTTAATCACAACGAGCCGTCCTCCGAGCTGGACACGTAACATCGGTCTCTATGTGCAGCCGGCTGTGAGACGAGTGGTCGGGGACCGCTGTGGATCAGATAGTTAGAAAATGACATGAAATAGAAAGAGCTCATCATCAAGGAATCTGTGGCCAATGAGAGCTTTGTTCGCTAGAGAGTTGTGGTAGAAATTTACAGCGTATTGTAGATATATTGTCTCCAGACACACTTTATAAACCCATACGGCTGCAGTGCAGCGCAATAGTAGGTTTGAGTAGCGTCAACCCCCTCTCCCCCTTCTGACATAATTACAGACATCTGTAACATAATTTCACGTCGTCACAACTCTAATTCTAGATATCTGTAATTATATTTTGACCATCCCTAACTCTAGTTAGAGATATATACAACGTAATTCTGACTAGTCAACATTTCATTTTAGATATCTGAAAAGGACAATGTAGATATCTACAGTTGAGGGGAATTAAAGATACTGTATCTCTAACTGGAGTTATGAGTAGTCAGAATAAAATTGTAGATATCTGAAACTGGAATTACGACTAGTCATAATTCAGTTGTGGATATCCGTAATGAGAAGTCCCATACACATGAATGGCAAAAGTAGTTTGAATCGTACTAGTCAAAATGTAATTACAGATATCTAGAATTAGAGTTATGACTAGGCAAAACAACGTTGCAGATATCTCTAATAAATCTCCTTTCTAGCTATTAAATATTAAAACAGCTTGTCATAGAAGTGGTCTTGTTTCTGAAAACTTCAAAGTTTCCACAGACTGCTGAGCTTCACCTGACAGGACACACCTGTCTGTCTGTAGGCCTTTCCCATTTCCCAGTTTGTACGTCCTCGATTCCTTTCTTCGCCTCCTCTCCTCGCGTCATAGGGTGCGTGCCAAAGCTCTTAATTTTCGTTTCCTCGCTCCTCAATCCTCGCTTGAACCGGAAGTTGTTCTGGTGCGCCATCTTGAAGACCGTCCCAAAGCCCTTATTTGTGCATCGAGGAGCGAGGAGCGAGGATCGAGGAGGCTTGCCGGAGGAGATATGAGCGAGGATACACCAGTGTATCCTGCACGGAAGTCTTTTACCGACCGACACGCCCCCTTATTGGATATCAGTTACTGATTGGACGCTGCTGCCGATCAGACTGATCTGATAACTTTACCTCTCAACATCACTGGAGTTTTATACCAGAGTGAAAACAGATCACATATTAAACGTTTTATAGTTTAGTTGTCTTCTGATTATCTATCTAGTTAAAATCTGTGTTAATTGAAGCTCTGAACAGCAGCAGAAGGACCTGCTGTAGATCTGCTTCACACACCGTCAGAGAAGCAGCCTGACACTGAGAGGGGTCTATAACAGCTAGCGATTGCGAGATGAAGCCTCATGAAGCTTTGAAGCTTTCCAGGAAATTGGTTCGGAAAAGGGTTCATTGCGCGAGGCTTCATGTGCTCACGAAACCACCTTGTGGTCAAAGAGTGTAAAACAGGCAGATATGATCTTAACCATGTGATAAGATAAGATAAGATATTCCTTTATTAGTCCAGCAGTGGGGACATTTGCAGTGTACAGCAGCAAAGGGGATAGTGCAAAAAACAAGATGCATCAGCTAACACAGTAAAAAAAGAGCTAAACACAGTGTAACAAAATATGAACCAAGTATAAAGATAGGAAGTATAAAAATAGGAGCAGTATATACAGTATTGACAATAAACAGACTATTAACAAAATTGCACAAGTGGAAAATGATATTGCACAGTGAGAATTAAATGAAAATCCACCTGAAAATATCAGGTTATTGTCAGTTTGTTGGTTTTTGGTGTGTAAGTGTAAGTGCTCTACTGGGAGCAGTGCTGGTTGTGGTATACTGGGACCACAGATCTGTGATATACTGTATTTTGCGTCAGTAAAGGCTGTTGGGAATGACTATAAACAATGAAAAAAAATCTATTACCATCTAATCAATTTATATCTATATCATATATAATAAAATGTCTATTTAGTAAGTATATTATGAGTATATAAGATACATGTATAATAAACTGTATTTTTTTGGGAGTAATGCATCTTATGTGTGTAAACCAATCCTTTGGTCAATAATTGCATTGTAGTGTAGTGTAATATAATATAATAATTGCAGGAGGGGTAATATTAGTGTTCTGTGTCACTTCTGGAAAGTGGCATTGGTTGAACCAGTGAAGATCTGAACCACTTCATGAACCAGTTACGTGGTATGGCCGGGCAGCGAGGCTTCGGATGTCATCAATGACGTCATTGGTCTAAAACGATACAAGCCTCAATATGCGCATCGCGGAGAACTTCCTGGATTACTCGACACACGCTCCGAAGCCTCGACACAGCACGTAACATCACTAATAACAGCTGACAAACGGGTCTAAAATAACTTTCTTCATTTATTAGAATGATTTGTCTTTTAATGATCTGTTATTTCCCCCGTTAACTTTTATTAATGATACTATTAAAGTCAGAGAGAGAAGGAGAGTCTGTCTGTCAGCAACAAACACCTTTTACATCATTTATCCTCATTTCCATTCAGTCACATGAGGCTGATAATTCCTGAACGTCGGGTTTGATATGAGTTACATCATTTACATTTTCCCTTTAGCCTAATAAATAATGTCCAGTGTTCAAAAGACACCATAATCATATTCTGAGTTATTAAATAATTAACTCACAATCAGAATATCAATAACTACAGACGCTAATAATGAATAAATAATATAAAGTTATTGTGCCAGTAGAGATGGTTCCTGGTCCTCTAAGCATGACTCAGTCCACAGTAGAAATACAGACTGCAGCTTGCACTTGTCTTTATTAGTATTAGTACAGTTCAGACATAAACAGCTGTTAAAGCTGTGATCAGCTGCTGCTGTCATCAGAAATGGACGTCGCTTCACGTGACGCTTCAGAGGAAACAACCGTCTCATGTCTCTTAAATCGTATTTCCTCGTTTCCTCTCTCCTCGCATGGTTTCCTTGCGTCTCTCCATGCTTCCCTGGTGGGAGGGACTAAGACGCAAGGAAAAGACGCAAGTGAGGGAAACAGGGATGCAATTAAGAGCTTTGGGATGCAGCTCTAGTCCTGCCCATGAGAGATGGAAGCTGAAGAGGTGAGGAAGAGATGCAAATTCTTCATGACCATGTCAGACAATATATTTCCTCTATATCTGAATGTAAAAACAAAAAAGCTGTTAAAACATATAAACCACTGTAAGCTTTAAAAGATATTTATCTAACTTTGATTTGTTTAATCTTTTTTATTACAACCTTTAGTCCCCCTGGCTTGTTTGTAATTGTAGACTCCAGTTATATACACAAGTGTTTTAAACTTGATAACTGCCTCAATAAAGTTGTTAAAAAACACATGTGCCGAGAAGACTTATGCAAAGTATACACAGATGTAGCGTCGCTTATAGCTCCTTCGGCAAGCCTCCACGCTCCTCCAGATGCAGTTTAGGAATTGGGATGTCCTTAAAGATGGAGCGCTGAGATCAATTTCCAGATCACAAGCCGGAGCATCGAGGATCGAGGAGACAAGGAGACAAGGAGGCACAAAATCAGGTCCATTTTGTTAAACGGAGGGTCAACAAAACATAGAAAAACATGTAAACGGAAACGGTGGTGCATTGAACACTCTGTTGTGCTACGCAAATGCAGTGCCTTTATAATACGACAGGGTTTGTGCACGTCGCTGCAAATTGGGTAACACCTCTGACACACCCACCATTTTGAGGAAACACGCCGTTCAACCCAGAGACCATAGCAAACCAGTGCACACTGTTTTCAGACTGAACGTGCCCCTTGAGATGGTAAATCTACAATCAAGAATGAAGATACAGGTAAACAGCAATACTGTTATTCATTCAATGAGCCACATCCTCAACAGATTCACAATCCACAACCTAATGCCAGTGACATCACAGCCACTGAGCTTGCAAGGTTTCTAGCAAAGAGCCAGCTGGTAACAGAAGTACTTACAAAGTTTGATGACAAACCTGAAAATTATCTCAGCTGGAAGTCCACCTTTAAGAACACCATAGCAGAACTGGGTCTCACACCCTGTGAAGAAGTGAGCCTGCTTATTAAGTGGCTTGGCCCAGAGTCAGCAGAATGTGCTCGGAGAATTAAAGGAGTCAAACAAAAGGATTAAACAACCGTCAGCCAACAATTGGGTTGGGAATGATCTGGTCCCGACTAGAAGAATGTTATGGTTCTCCCGAGGTGAGAGAGAGGTCACTGTTCATGAAATTTGAACCTTTTCCAAAATTGAGCAGCAAAGATCATGTCAAGCTCCGTGAACTGGGAGATTTGCTGCTTGAAGTGTAGACTGCAATGCTAGATGGGTACTTCCCAGGTTTAAGCTACCTGGACACATCCAGAGGAATAGCCCCAATTGTGGAAAAGCTTTCTTTCCCCCTACAAGACAAGTGGACAATGGTTGGGTCAAAATTCAAAGAAGACAATAAAGTAACATTTCCACCATTTTGGTTCTTTTCTGGGTTTGTGAGGAAGGAAGCCAAAGCAAGGAATGATCCAAGTTTCTTAACTGCTTCTCACTACTCTTCCATCCAGAAGAAAGAAGGACCCTCACGCTTTTTCAGTTCAAAGCAGTCAGTCATGGTGCACAATACCGGTGTTTTTACAAAGGCAGAAAAGTCAGTGGAGGATCTGGGTAAGATGTGCCCCATGCATCACAAGCCGCATCCACTGAGAAAATGCAAGGGCTTCAGATACATGCTTCTAGAGGACAGAAAGAAGTTCATTAGAGAAAATAACATCTGCTACCGCTGTCTCGCATCCTCTACTCACCAGGCAAAAAACTGTGAGATTGCAATCAAGTGCCTTGAATGCGGGAGTGAGAGGCATTTATCCGCTCTTCATCCAGGTCCGCCAGCACAGTCCGCCACCACTTCCTGCCCTCCTAAAGAGCATGGCGGGGAGGAAGAAGACAAAGAAAAGTCAGACATGACAACAATGTGCACAAAAGTTTGTGGAGGCAGCTTATCAGGAAAATCATGCTCTAAGGTTTGCCTTGTCAAGGTTTTCCCTCAGGACCAACGACATAACACCAAGAAGATGTATGCAATCTTGGACGAACAAAGCAATGTTTCACTCGTGAGAGCCGAGTTTTTTGACATGTTTAATGTCGACAACACACCTGAGCCATATACTCTGAAGACCTGTGCTGGGGTAATGGAAACACCAGGCAGAAGAGCACACGGCTTCATTGTGGAATCCATTGATGAGAAAATTTGTCTCTCTCTTCCCACACTCATTGAGTGCAGTTCTATTCCATGTAACCGTACTCCTGAAGCTGCTTGGCATCACCAACATTTGAGGCCGATAGCTAAACAGATACCACCGCTGGACCCAGATGCAGAAATCCTCCTTCTGATCGGACGTGATCTACTGTTCACAAGGTGAGGCAGCAGTACAATGGGAAACACAATGACCCATATGCACAGAAACTGGACATGGGCTGGGTCATTTTAGGTGATGTGTGTCTTGGCAGCACTCATACGCCAACACAAGTTAGACAATGGACGCCCCGGCCTTTTTCCTCCATGTGACAGTCACATTAATGTGAAGGAGAAATTCGGCATCAAGAACATTCCAACGGCCATTTCCCCACAGCTGAATGTCTCAGCTCTAGCCACAGAGTCATGTTTGGAGAAACTAGGTGAGACCGCCTTCTGCCGCACTGACAGGGATAACCAGCTAGCTCCATCGGTTGAAGATATGATGTTCTTGCAGAAGATGGAGGAAAGCTTCAAAGAAAACACTAACAGCTGGGTCGCCCCACTGCCATTTTGCGTACCCATACGTCTTCTCCCAAGTAATAGAGACTATGCCTTCAGGAGGTTTCTGTCTCAGGCGCATGTTGGACAAGAAAGGAGACATGAGAGCTCAATTTCTCGAGTTTATGCAGAAGCTGCTGCATAATGACCATGCAGAGCTGGCCCCACCGATCGAGGAAGGAAAGGAAAGATGGTACATTCCAATGTTCGGGGTCTACCACCCACAGAAACCTTGGCAGATACGCGTGGTATTTGACTCAAGTGCTCAGTTCGATGGAGTTTCCCTTAACAACGTACTACTTGCAGGACCAGACCTTAATAAACAGTCTTTTAGGGGTCCTCCTACATTTCCGAAAGGAACCTGTCACCATCACAGCTGACATTCAACAAATGTTTTATTGTTTTGTTGTTGAAGAGGAAGACAGAGACATCTTGCGATTTCTGTGGTACACAGACAATGACCTCAGCAAGGATGTGGTTGACTACCGCATGAGAGTACATGTCTTTGGTAACCGACTCTCTCCAGCTGCGGCAATCTTCAGATTGCGAAAGGCAACAAAGGAAACAGAAGGGCAGTATGGCAGTGATGCAATGCACTTCATAGAAAGGGATTTCTATGTTGATGATACCCTGAAGTCCTTTCCGACTGAAGCCGAAGCTATTGATGTTCTGAGAAGAGCTCAAAAAATGCTTGCTCAATCCAACATCCGTCTCCACAAGATTGCATCCAACAGACCGGAAGTGATGAATGCTTTCCCTGTTGAAGATCGGGCAAAGGACATTAAAAACTTGGACCTGGCAGAGGACGAGATTCCAGTTCAACGCAGCTTGGGTGTCAGCTGGAACGTCAGTTCTGACACATTCACCTTCCAGGTTCCACAGACTCAGAAGTCCTTCACACGGCGTGGAGTGTTTTCAGCGATCAATAGCCTGTTTGATCCTTTAGGATTCCTGGCCCCTGTGACAAGGAAGACTTCTTCTCAGGGAGCTCTCCAGAGGCGGCCTTGAATGGGATAGTCCCTTACCTCAGGACATGTACAATGAATGGAGAAGATGGCAAGATTCTTTACAAGATCTTATGGAGCAGCATGTGCCTCGCACCTATGTATCATTCTCCATATCTCAGGCCGAGAACACAGAGCTCTGTGTATTCTCGGATGCTTCAGTCAAAGCTATATCTGCTGTAGCTTACTTGAAGGTCACCCACGAGAGTGGTCATAGTGAACTTGGCTAGAACTCTGTGCTGCGGTACTTGCTGTGGAAATGTCTGAGATCATTGTGCGAGAACTTGACATGAACATTGACAAGGTCACCTTCTACACCGACAGCAAAGTGATACTCGGATATATTCACAACCAAAACAGACAATTCTATGTGTATGTGACCAATCACGTACAGAGAATAAAACATTCTTCAAAGCCAGAGCAGTGGAAATACGTTCCCAGTGAGCACAATCCCGCCGACCATGGCTCTCGATCAGTGACTGCATGCAACCTACCCAGTACTAATTGGCTGTCTGGGCCAGCATCCCTGCTGAAAAATGAGAACGTTGCAGATGAAGAGGAGGCTCAATTCTAGCTCATCAACCCAGATTCAGACATGGATATACACCCTAAAGTGACCACACTCACCACGACAGTGTCAAAAGGTACTTTAGGAACACAACGCTTTGAGCGGTTTTCCAAATGGGACTCTAGTCAAAGCGGTGGCTCACCTTCGTCACATCGCTCACAGCTATGTCAAGTCTAGGAATGACAGCAGCTGCACTGGATGGCACTTATGTAAGAAGGTGCTCACAGAAGAGGTTCTGATTAAAGCGGAGCATGATGTTATCAAATGTGTGCAACATGAGTACACAAAAGAAATCAAATGTCTTCATGCAAAACAGGATTTACCATCCAATAGTCTTCTTCGAAAACTTCATCCAGTCATAGATGATGATGGCTTGCTTCGAGTGGGAGGACGCCTCTCACAGTCTAACCTACAGAGTCATGAAGCAAATCCTCTCCTCATTCCAGGCAAACATCACGTGGCTGTGCTGCTCATTCGCCACCACCATGCATCAGTAAAGCATCAAGGAAGGCACATAACTGAGGGAGCTGTGAGATCAAGTGGTTTATGGATTGTAGGAGGTAAGAGAAGGATCAGCAGCGTTATATACAGGTGTGTATTATGCAGAAAATTACGAGGTCGGATGGAGCATCAGAAGATGGCAGACCTGCCCTCTGAACGCCTACAGATGGATCCCCCGTTCTTTTATGTTGGGCTGGATGTTTTCGGCCCCTGGGAGGTATCGGCACGCCGCATCAGAGGTGGACAAGCGTGCAGTAAGAGATGGGCTGTTCTGTTCACTTGCTTGTCTACAAGAGCAGTCCATATTGAGGTTATAGAAAGTATGACTTCCTCTAGCTTCATCAACGCCCTCCGCCGATTCTTTGCCACCAGAGGTCCAGCCAAACAACTGAGTACAGACTGTGGAACCAACTTTGTTGGCGCATCCAAGGAGCTGAAGTTGGACCACCCACACCCTAGAGTGGCTAGTGTTGAGGACTAGCTGCTGACCCAGTGATGCCAGTGGGTTTTCAACCCCCCTCACTCATCTCACATGGGTGGGGTGTGGGAGGGAATAATAGGGATAGCACGACGTATCCTAGATTCCATGCTCCTGCAAGCCGGAAATCCAAAGTTGCCCCACGAAGTTCTTACTACTGATGGCAGAGGTTTCAGCTATCCTCAATGCAAGACCACTTGTGCCTATCTCTTGCGACCCAGAAGCACTTCTTATCTTGACCCCTTCTACTCTCCTCACCCAGAAAATTGGTGTTCCTGAAATCCCTCCTGAAGATTTCACCAAGGGTGATATGTTCCAACACTAGTGAAAGAGAGTTCAGGTCTTGGCTGACATCTTTTGGGCTCGATGACGTAAAGAGTACCTGAGCACACCTCAAAGCCGCCAGAAGTGGTTTCGCAACCGGCCAAACCTTAAGAAAGGAGATGTTGTCCTGATGAAGGACAAACAAGTAAGAAGGAATGAATGGCCAATGGGAGTTATTGTGAAGGCCCTACCTGGTAAAGATGGAGTTGTCCAGAAAGTAGAGATCAAAGTAGTCCGGAACAAGATGATCAAGACCTTTCTCAGACCTATCTCAGAGTGCATCCTCCTTCTATCCCCAGAAAACTAGATGATTAAGTGGCATCATCACTAATGCCAGGCGGGGAGTGTAATGGACTTGCACCTTTTTTGAAGCAATTACTACCACTTAATGTTATGTTTTGGTAGTGAAGTTTTTGCAAAGTAAATAAAGAGCACATGTGACAGGAAATAGTATTCTTCATCTCTTCCTGTTTTGCAACAAGATGGCACTGTTTTGCCAGAGTGAGCATACAATTCTATCCATATCCATCCTGCATTTTCTGTCCCTCTGAGTGGCAATGCCAGTGAGCATGATTTATTTTATGACTTGAAGTATATTTTTGAGTGTTTAGTTTGATGGTTTGTTACAATTAGAAAGACTTTGGCAGCATGTGCTACATGTAGTTAATTGAAAATGGACACATGGCAGATGGATGTATATTTACATTACAGTGTATCACATTGACTTTAAGTAACTTGTTTATATTTGCTAGAATGCTCACCTGTGTTAATATTTGATTGTATGTTTTTCAGTTTCACACTTCGTCATATTAAACCTGTCCAAATACAACACATAGGTCTGTTCCTTGGAGGAAGAATATGGGAAGAGTTTAGCTGACGGCAACGCCTAATATAGGACACAGAGTCGACATTAGGTCTGAGCAGAACAATGTGAAAGGAGAATATATGCATGTGAAAGGAGAATATATGCATGCGAAAGGAGAAATGCTGATCATAAATGGTGTGGGATGATATTTTACTGTTTCAGTGTGTCCTCTCCTTGTTAACTGCTGCTTGTTTAACTGACTGTGTCTCCCTCGGTTCACTGACATCATGTTTCTGTGTTGTTTGACTTGAATGAGTCCTTCAGAAAGCTGCAAGTGCCAAATTAAGTAAATCTCTTATGTACAAAAATAAGTCAAATTCTACTGAAATAAGATTTAGTAAAATTCTTATGTAATAAGAAAATTCCTCAATCACAAAATTAAGCAAAATTCTTAATAAATAAGTACTTAATCATGACTGATTTGCAAAATCCTTTAATAAAACATTATGTAAAATTCTTATGAAATAAGCAAAATCCCAAAAATTGTGTGTTATAAATCCATCTGGATGTGAGATGAGCTCCTTGGAGGTGCTACTCTGCTCCCTGAGCTCCTTCCTCTTCAGTCGGCCCTCCTTCAGCTGCAGGAACACCCATTTTATAATAAACCAGCTCAGTGTTCATTCGTCTGACCGAGTTCTGCCCCCTGGTGGCCTGGAGACACATGACAGCACACAGATGTGACTTCCTGCATCACTCCTCTCTCTTCACTTCAAATAAACACAGACTGAGTGCTTTATGTCAGTTAGTGGTCTAAACAACAGACGTGTGTCAGTACCTTACAGTAGAAGTAAAGGCCAGTGGTCACCAACAGCAGAATCAGCACCAGGACGACCACTCCGATGATAAGAGGCTTTGGATCTGATCAAACACATGGACAGTCATCACATCACATCACATCACATCACATGACTTCATGAGTCCAACAGCTCCCATTAAACACAAACTGTAGTGACCTGAAATCTAAAATCACTTCTTGAATCTTCTTTATGTGAATCGAGGCTCTGAGGACGGAGACTGTTCTTTGTTGGACAGATTATAAAGTCTGAGATTAATCTGTAGAAATACAACTGACGTGACTTTAGTGAGACTTTTATATGTTTATAACCAAACATGCTCTGTCCTACAGTAGATTGTTTGCTGTTGACATTTATATATGACACGTGTAACACAATGACAGTAGTCACAGTGTCATTCCAGAAACAACAACATGCATGGGCTTATTATGACTGAATATATCATAACCCTGAAAGTACTTTGCTAAAGTGGCACTAGTACTAAATATCTCTCTTTAGTTGGTTGTGTGCAGACGTCCTAAAGTGACGTCATCTCCACGTAGAATAAACCTCTAATTTGTAGTCATGTTTTAATCTCCATGATTTCTTGCGAAATAATAAAATTCCGTACATTCAAAATTAAGTAAAATTCTTACGAAAGAGGAAAATTTGTTAAGTACAAATTAAGTGAAATTCTTATGAAATAAGAAAATTCCTCATGTATAAAATTAAGTAAAAATCTTATTAAATAAGAAAATTCCATAAGTACAAAATTTAGTAAAATTCTTGTAAAATAAGCAAAGTCCTTAATTATAAAACTAAGCGCAATACTTCACTACAGAATTAAAGCTTCTCTGTTGTCAGCTGATCATTTTCACTCCGTTCGGACCAATCACATTTTCCAAACCTGCATGTAAACAGTCAGCTTACCTGCGACAGTGAGAGAGAGCAGACGGCTCTCAGAGAAGAAGTCATGAGAAAAAACATAGACGTGATAAACACAGCTGTAGCTTCCTTGGTGGGCGGGCTCTGCAGCAGGAAACAGGAAGTGGGCGGAGTGATTGACAGCTGGCTGGGTGTAGTTGAGTGCTGAGGTGGAGGAGGTGAAGGTGAGCTGGAAGGAGCCTCCTGGGTACTGTGGCTGGGTGGAGCAGCTGATGGTGAAGGTGGAGCCCCTGAGCACCTGAAACCCCTGCTGCTGGGCCTCGGAGACCCCGTCCACGGAGGAGGACGCAGAGATGTTGGGCTGAAGCAGCATGTCTGTAAACACAGAGAGATGATTGGCTGAGAGCTGGGGCACGTTCAGTCTGAAAACAATGTGCGCTGGTTTGCTACGGTTTCCGGGTTGAACTGCGTGTTTCCTCGAAATCGTAGGTTTTTCAGAGGTGCAACATGCATGGACTTATTATGACTGAATATGTCATAACCCTTAAAGTACTTTGCTAAAGTGGTACTAGTACTAAATATCTCTCTTTAGTTGGTGGTGAGCAGACGTCCTAAAGTGACGTCATCTCCACGTAGAATAAACCTCTAATTTTTATTCATGTTTTAGTCTCTATGATCTCTGAAGGTTCAGACAAAAATTATTAACCTTCTTAAATAAAAAACAGGAAAATTATTATGAAATAAAAAAAATTCCGTAAGTATAAAATCATATAAAATTATTATGAAATAAAAAAAATCCTCAATTACAAAATTATGGAAAATTCTTAATCATAAAAAGCAAAATTCTTAATGATACAATTACGTAAATTCATGAAGTACAAAAACATGCAAATTTCTTAAGAAATTATAAAATTCTTTAGGTACGAAATTAAGTAAAATTCTTATGAAATAACAAAATTCCTTATACACAAAATTAAGTAAAATTCCTGTGAAATAAGCAAACTCTTTAATTACAAAACTAAGCAAAATACTTCACTACAGAATTAAAGCTTTTCTGTTGTCAGCTGATCATTTTCACTCTGTTCGGACCAATCACATTTTCCAAACCTGCATGTAAACAGTCAGCTTACCTGTGACAGTGAGAGAGAGCAGACGGCTCTCAGAGAAGAAGTCATGAGAAAAAACATAGACGTGATAAACACAGCTGTGGCTTCCTTGGTGGGCGGGCTCTGCAGCAGGAAACAGGAAGTGGGCGGAGTGATTGACAGCTGGCTGGGTGTAGGTGTGTGCTGAGGTGGAGGAGGTGAAGGTGAGCTGGAAGGAGCCTCCTGGGTACTGTGGCTGGATGGAGCAGCTGATGGTGAAGTTGGAGCCCCTGAGCACGTGAAACCCCTGCTGCTGGGCCTCGGAGACCCCGTCCACGTAGGAGGACGCAGAGATGTTGGGCTGAAGCAGCAGGTCTGTAAACACAGAGAGATGATTGGCTGAGAGCTGGGTCACGTTCAGTCTGAAAACAGTGTGCTCTGGTTTGCTATGGTCTCTGGGTTGAACGGCATGTTTCCTCGAAATCGTAGGTGTGTCAGAGGTGTTACCCAATCGGCAGCGACGTGCACAAACCCTGTCGTATTATAAAGGCACTGCATTTTGGATTTTAGACCAATAGCCCTTACCTCAGTGATTATGAAATCTCTAGAAAGAATTCTGCTCCAATATCTTGTCAGTACAACAAAAGACAAACTTGATCCATATCAATTTGCATATAAGCAGGGTTGTGGTACAGAAGACGCTGTTGCCACTCTGGTTCATATTATTACAAAACATTTAGACAAACCAAAAAACTTTGCAAGAGCCCTTTTTCTAGACTTTTCATCAGCCTTCAATACAATACAGACAGACATCTTGGTGTCAAAAATGGTCCAGCAGGAACTGAATCCTTATTTAATTCACTGGTATGCCTCTTTTCTCACTAACAGAGTTCAAATTGTAAAAGTGAATAAAACCCTTTCCACTGCCATCACGACCAATGTCGGGGCTCCTCAGGGTTGCGTGAGTTCAGCTATGCTTTTCACCTTTTACACCGATGACTGTCGTACAAATACACCAAATCAATACATCCTAAAGTATTCTGATGATACGGCTATAATATCTCTGTTAAGTCACTCGGACAACCCTGAGCTGCACCAACATGGCGTGAACAAAATGGTCGAGTGGAGTGACAGTGATGCTCTTCAGATTAACACAAAGAAAACGGAAGAAATTGTATTTGGTTCACCATCTGATTCTCATAGAGTTCCTGTTGTTATTCATAATGAAAAAATCCTGCAGGTATTTTCATATAAATATTTGGGAGTAATGATTGATCATCTGTTATCTTGGAAAGACCACATTGAATTTGTCTGTAAAAAGACAAAACAAAGAATTTACTTT
Source organism: Sebastes umbrosus (assembly GCF_015220745.1). Classification (NCBI taxonomy): domain Eukaryota; kingdom Metazoa; phylum Chordata; class Actinopteri; order Perciformes; family Sebastidae; genus Sebastes; species Sebastes umbrosus. The sequence goes on from NC_051284.1 coordinate 4,111,945, forward strand.
CTCCGCCGCCTCAGGTCTTTTGGGGCAAGTAAACAAATTCTTCTATTGTTTTTTACTTCTGTGATTATGAGTGTCCTGCAGTATTGTTATACTACATGGTACAAGAATTTGTCAATTACTTTAAAGTCAAAACTGCTCCAACAAATGAAAATCTGCTCAAAGATTGTTGGTCAACCCCTTGAGAAACTCTATGAATCAGCCTATCATAATAACATCTTAAGGCTGGCTAACAACATCGTCTCTAACCCCAACCATGTTTTGAACAGTGAATATCAACTGTTACCATCAAATCAGAGATACAGGGTTCCACGATTTAATAAGGTTAGACTGAAGCACTCTTTTGTGCATCAGTCAATCCTTAAACTAAATATGGAGCCTAATCCCAGATCAAATGTGCGTTAAAGGGCCCTGAATATTGTCTTCTGTGATTGTAATGTTTAAATGTTTGTATCCTTGTTTATTGTCTTTGTCCTTTCTGTGATGTTGCAAACGGAGCTGCTGTGATGCAAAACAAATTTCAGACCTGTCTGACAATAAAGTATAAAGTATAAAGTATAAAGTATTTGCGTAGCACAACAGAGTGTTCAATGCACCACCGCTTCCGTTTACATGTTTTTCTATGTTTTGTTGACCCTTTGTTTAACAAAATGGACCTGATTTTGTGCCTCCTTGTCTCCTATCAAGCCGATCATCGATGCTCCGGCTTGTGATCCAGAAATCGATCTCAGCACTCCATCTTTAAGGACATCCCAATTCTTAAAATGCATCTGGAGGAGCGAGAAGGCTTGCCGAAGGAGCTATAAGCAACACTACATCTGTGTATACTTTGCGTAAGTCTTCTCGGCACACGTTTTTTTTAGTTTTTTTTTAACAACTTTATTGAGGCAGTTATCAAGTTTAAAACACTTGTGTATACAACTCAAGTCTACAATTACAAACACGCCAGGAGGACTAAAGGTTGTAATAAAAAATATTAGATAAATATCTTGTAAAGCTTACAGTGGTTTATATGTTTTAACAGCTTTTTTGTTTGTACATTCAGATATAGAGGTGCAGCTCAAAAAATTAGAATATCGTGAAAAAGTTCAATATTCTTCGTCGGTTATTTAAGAAAGTGAAAATTTGATATATTCTAGACTCATTACACAAAAACTAAAACATTTCAAGCAATGTTTTCATTTTCATTTTGATATTTACAGCCTACAGCTCTAAAAAGAAAGAAAAAGGTATCTCAAAATATTAGAATATTTCATTTAGAGTTTGAGTAAATTACTATTCATACAGTATAAATACCGTATATCTCTCGGTCTAGTTCAGTACACGCAACCACAATCATGGGGAAGGCTGCTGACTTGACAGTTGTCCAGAAGACGATCATCAACACCCTCCACAAGGAGGGTCAGTCACAGAAGGTCATCGGTCATGGCTGTTCGCCGAGTGCTGTATCGAAGCACTATTGAAATTCATGGAAAGTTGACGGGAAGGGAAAAGTGTGGTAGGAAAAGGTGCACAAGCAACAGGGATGACCACAGCCTTGAGAAGATTGCCAAGCAAAGCAGATTCAAGAACTTGGCAGAGCTTCACAAGGAGTGGACTGAGGCTGGAGTCAGTGCATCAAGAGCCACCACTCACAGACGCCTTCAGGAAATGGGCTACAGCTGTCACATTCTTCATATCAAGCTACTGCTGAACCAGAGACAACGTCAGAAGCATCTTAACTGGGCTAAGGAGAAGAAGAACTGGACCATTGCTCAGTGGTCCAAAGTCCTCTTTTCAGATGAAAGTAAATTTTGCATTTCATTTGGCAATCAAGGTTCCAGAGTCTGGGGGAAGAGTGGAGAGGCACAGAATCCAAGTTGCTTGAAGTCCAGTGTGAAGTTTCCACAGTCGGTGATGATTTGGGGTGCCATGTCATCTGCTGGTGTTGGTCCACTGTGTTTTATCAAGTCCAAAGTCAACGCAGGCGTCTACCAGGACATTTTAGAGCACTTCATGCTTCCATCTGCTGAAAAAACTTTATGGAGATGCCGATTTCCTATTCCAGCAGGACTTAGCACCTGCCCACAGTGCCAAAACGACTACTAACTGGTTTGCTGACCATGATGTTACTGTGCTTGATTGGCCAGCCAACTCGCCTGACCTGAACCCCATAGAGAATCTACGGGGTATTGTCAAGAGGAAGATGAGAAACATCCAACCCAACAATACAGATGAGCTGAAGACCACTATCAAAGCAACCTGGGCTTCAATAACGCCTCAACAGTGCCACAGGCTGACCGCCTCCATGCCACGCCGCATTGATGCAGTAATTCGTGCATTTATTCACTCAATACCAAGTATTGAGTGAATAAATGCACATACTTTTCAGAAGTTGGACCTTTCTTTATTGTAAATCCTTGTTTTGGTTGATCTTATGAAATATTCTAATATTATGAGATACCCTTTTCTTTCTTTTTTGAGTTGTAGGCTGTAATTATCAAAATTAAAATGAAAAAATGCTTGAAACATTTTAGTTTATGTGTAATTAGTCTAGAATATATACAATTTTCACTTTCTTAAATAACTGACGAAGAATATTGAACTTTTTCGCAATATTTTAATTTTTTGAGCTGCACCTGTAGAGGACACATACAGTATTGTCTGACATGGTCATGAATGAAGAATTTGGATTTGTGAGTATAGAATTTAGTTAAAATAACACGCAAATTAATGAGATAGAAGTGCGAACAGAGACACCTGTGACGTATCAAAGAGGCGTGACAATGTGCCACACGTCATATTTAATTGATGTGGCTTTAAAATGACGGCTCCGAGGCGAGGATGTCTCATTTTGTTAAAAGCTTGTTGCCTTAACTCCTCTCTTCTCGCGTCTCTTCCTCGCCTCTTCAGGAACGGAATCGAGGATGTACAAACTGGGAAATGGGAAGGCCTACAGACAGACAGGTGTGTCCTGTCAGGTGAAGCTCAGCAGTCTGTGGAGAGTTTGAAGCATTCAGAAACAAGCCCACTTCTATGGCAAGCTGTTTTAACATTTAATAGCTAGACAGGAGATTCATTAGAGATATCTGCAACGTTGTTTTGCCTAGTCATAACTCTAATGGGGACGGGAGGTGAAGCTATTCAAACCTACTATGGCGCTGCACTGCAGCCGTATGGGTTTATAAAGTGTGTCTGGAGACAATAAATCTACAATACGCTGTAAATTTCTACCACAACTTTCTAGTGAACAAAGCTCTCATTGGCCACAGATTCCTTGATGATGAGCTCTTTCCATTTCATGTCATTTTCTAACTATCTGATCCACAGCGGTCCCCGACCACTCGTCTCACAGCCGGCTGCAAATAGAGACTGATGTTACGTGTCCAGCTCGGAGGACGGCTCGTTGTGATTAAAATGAGGTTGTAGCTCGTTGTTTACCTTACTACGGTTAGAAAGAGAACTCTTTTATGTTTCTCTTATGAGCTATTGATCCGGGAAGTTTGAATCTGTGAACTTTACCAAATATATTCAAGTTAGCAAAAGCTTCTGCTAACACTGTTCAGATGCATTGTTCGGCCAATATCCAATGCGAAGCCTTGATGAACAACGTCATGACAACAACTCTGACTAGTCATAATGAGGTTTGAGATATCTGTCACTGTTATTTAGGAAAGTCAGAACTGAATTACAGATATTTCTAACTGTCGTTTTGACTAGTAACAATGACTAGAATAAGAGTTCTGACTAGTCACAATATAATTCTGACTAGTCAAAATGTAATTGTAGATATCTCTAATGTTAATTGTGGATAGTCAGGCTGAGCTATTAAATGTTAAAACGGCTTGCCATACACTTCTCTACACTTTAGGATGTCATTGTCCTGGATAACTTACAGTTCAGTCCAATGGAAACCACCGACTGTCACTGTGACGGAGGAAGGAACATACTGGAAACATTACTGTCATAGATGATGTCACTGATGGGCTTACCTGAGCAGGTGAGATCCAGGATGTACTTAGAGGAATGTGATGCTGTACAGTCCCTCAGAGCAAATCCGGACCGAACACAGTCAGCCCTGATCCACCACACAGATCTGTCTGAGGACTCATCCCTCTGTCCTATAGAAACAGCAGAGCCACAGTCCAACTGTCTGCAGGCAATAGCTGCTTCCTTCAGGGTCCAGCCAAAGTATTTCACTGGTCTCCAGTCTTCATGATACACCTCCAGTGTTCCTGCACAGCGACTGTCTCCTCCCACCAACCTGACAGGCTCTGAACAGAAACAAGAGAGTCATCAGTAAAAGAATAAAGTGAGTTTCATTAGAACAGAAATGAACCAGATCAGAGCTGCAGCTCCTCTTCTACCTGAGCAGATGAGTCCAACAGCTTTGCCAGGTGAACAGGTGTTTCTATCTGAGCCTGAGCTTCTACAGTCCAGGAGAGCAGACTCAGTTCCTCCACACTGGAACTCTTTGGTCCACATTGGATCCTCCACTTCTCCATAGAGCGCTCCCTGGAGGACTGAAGGAGCCCCACAGCCAAGCTCCCTACAGACCACCTCTGCATCCTGCTGGTCAAAGTCAGCTTCACACACTGAGGACCACCGCGGGTTAGACTGGCTAGACTTCACCTCCAGTCTGCCTGAGCACAGACTAGTCCCATTCACCAGCCTAACAGAGCCTGGAGAGATGATAGAAGATAAAATAGAGATAAAAGACACCAGACACTAAATAAAAAGATGTCATGAAACAACAATTCAGTGATTCAAACTGGACTCAGAACAGTTCCAACATCAGTTCATCATTAGAAAGCTGTCAAGCTGAAGAAGGAGGCCTTTCAGGCTGGTTGCTGGTTGGCAGAGGGCACTCCTGAAGCAGCAGACATGTATGTTTCATATTAGTGATGTGACGGTGAGGACATTTTTCCACCGGTTAATAAACTTATGACAACATCGGTGTTACCGATTACACTGGACATTTTACAAGAAAAGATGACGGTCAATATGTATAGCGCGCTGACTCTGATCTTTACCGTCGGGTGGCAGTGTGTCTCGTCTCTCCAGAAGAGCTTTTGCTGAGGGTCTGTAGGGGTCTACTTTGCGCCGCTGCACCGCACACACCGGCTGTGAGCGTTCCGTCCTCCTCACGACGATTACCTCATTAATGTTTTGGTTCCCTCATAGCATTTGGGTTTAAATCTGAAATATTGCCAAATAGGTGCGTTTGCTTTTTGCTTCGACACCAAATCCTCCGGTATCGTCTTGTCTGTCAACTCTCTCTCGTCCTGTGTGTGTGAAATATGACTCCTGCTACTCTGAGCTGACTCCTTACGGAGCAGATGCATTCACTTTCAGATTGTAGCGTCCGTCGTCAGACCATCTATTGATAACATGCCGCTGATACGCCAAAATGAACTAAATGTTTTTTATTTATGTAAAAAAGCAAGACGACGGATGTAATGTAATCGGTTTGTGCCTGAGCACCGTGTAACATCGGTAACACCGACTACCGCAATAAGCCTATTTCATATATACAGATATTTATCTTGGTGCATTCAGCACCTGATTTACGGAGGCAGCAGATCAACACACTCCATCATGGCTAGTGGAGACAGTCTGCTGTGATTCTAGCTGGTGCATGTGTGTGTCATTGTGGGTACATTACTGTCAAAGATGATGTCACTGATGATGTCACTGATGGGCTTACCTGAGCAGGTGAGATTCAGGCTGGAGGAATAGTAACCATGTGTTGCACACTCCCTCAGAGCAGATCCAGACTCAACACAGTGAGAGTAGATCCTCCACACAGATCTGTGGTAGTCCTCATCCCTCTGTCCTACAGAAACAGCAGAGCCACAGTCCAACTGTCTGCAGGCAGCAGATGCTTCCCTCAGGGTCCAGAGATCGTATCCCACTGGTCTCCACTCTACCTGATGTTTCACCTCCAGTGTTCCTGCACAGCGACTGTCTCCTCCCACCAACCTGACAGGCTCTGAACAGAAACAAGAGAGTCATCAGTAAAAGAATAAAGTGAGTTTCATTAGAACAGAAATGAACCAGATCAGAGCTGCAGCTCCTCTTCTACCTGAGCAGGTGAGTCCAACAGCTTTGCCAGGTGAGCAGGTGTTTCTATCTGAGCCTGAGCTTCTACAGTCCAGGAGAGCAGACTCAGTTCCTCCACACTGGAACTCTTTGGTCCACGTTGGATCCTCCACTTCTCCATAAAGTGCCCCCTGTAGGACTGAAGGAGCCCCACAGCTAAGCTCCCTACAGACCACCTCTGCATCCTGCTGGTCAAAGTCAGCTTCACACACTGAGGACCACCACTGGTTAGAGTGGTTGGACTTCACCTCCAGTCTGCCTGAGCACAGACTAGTCCCATTCACCAGCCTGACAGAGTCTGGAGAGATGATAGAAGATAAAATAGAGAGAGATAAAAGACACCAGACACAAAATAAAAAGATGTCATGAAACAGCAATTCCAACATGAGTTCATCATCAGGAAACATCTTTTCACTGCTCATTGACAGTGACTAGAAGACGGTCAATAGGAGAGGCAGAGGGATGGATGGGAAACCAGGAAGAGAATACAAATCATGATGCATTCAGCAGCTGATTTACCGAGGCAACAACTCATCAGACTCCATCATGGCTGTCGGAGACAGTCTGCTGCCATTCTAACTGGTGCATGTGTGTTTCAATCTGGGTACATTATTGTCATAGATGATGTCACAGATGATGTCACTGATGGGTTTACCTGAGCAGGTGAGATCCAGGGTGAAGTGAGAGCCTACTTGTTTTGCACACTCCCTCAGAGCAGATCCAGACTGAACACAGTTATAGTTGATCCACCACACAGATCTTTCATAGTGGTGCTCTCTCGGTCCTGCAAAAACAGCAGAGCCACAGTCCAACTCTCTGCAGGCAAAATTTGCTCTCTTCAGGTTCCATGAAGGGTTAGAGTCAGAGTCACCCACTGGTTTCCAGTCTCCCTGATGTTTCACCTCCAGTGTTCCTGCACAGCGACTGTCTCGTCCGACCAACCTGACAGGCTCTGAACAGAAACAAGAGAGTCATCAGTAAAAGAATAAAGTGAGTTTCATTAGAACAGAAATGAACCAGATCAGAGCTGCAGCTCCTCTTCTACCTGAGCAGGTGAGTCCAACAGCTTTGCCAGGTGAGCAGGTGTTTCTATCTGAACCTGAGCTTCTACAGTCCAGGAGAGCAGACTCATTTCCTCCACATTGGAACTCTTTGGTCCACATTGGATCCTCCACTTCTCCATAGAGCGCCCCCTGGAGGACTGAAGGAGCCCCACAGCCAAGCTCCCTACAGACCACCTCTGCATCTTGCTGGTCAAAGTCAGCTTCACACACTGAGGACCACCACTGGTTAGAGTGGTTGGACTTCACCTCCAGTCTGCCTGAGCACAGACTAGTCCCATTCACCAGCCTGACAGAGTCTGGAGAGATGATAGAAGATAAAATAGAGAGAGATAAAAGACACCAGACACTAAATAAAAAGATGTCATGAAACAACAATTCAGTGATTCAAACTGGACTCAGAACAGTTCCAATATCAGTTCATCATCAGGACACATGTTTTCACTGCTCATTGACAGTGACTAACTGGAGAAGTTTAGAGCGGTTCATGCCATCGATTAGCTAAGTTAGCTCAAAACACAAATATCAAAAGCCAAAAGATCAAAAACATATAATTTTTATTCAAACTGGGAGAAGGATTATTTTATTGTTTCCTCATATTCTAACTCGGTCTGTCTCATCTGCAATGTGAGCATGGCTTTACGAAAGAAGGTCAATTTGGAGCGCCATTTCAAAACGCTGCACTAATAGTTTGACGCCGAATAAAGAAGCGTCAGGTGACGGCTCAAGAGGGATAGAGCCACCTGAAAGAGTGTATTATATACAGATTCCCAATATGTAGTTAGGGAAGGACAGGACCAAAACACATGAATTAGATTTGCAGGGTCTCTGTGGCAGCGGATACATGTTGGATCAATATCTGGGTTGATTCTGGGCAATCACCTGTTCCAGTGTGCCCTGTGGATCATTTTGCACTGAATCAGCCCGTGCCTGGCACAAATAGAAGAGTGGTGGACCTTACCTGGATAGCCTCCCAGGTTAAATCATCTTTGCCCTCACCTATTTCCTGAGACCAGGCTGTTCTTAACTTATCAGTTATAGCCTTTAAGGGTCAGACTCTAGAAGAGGGTTAATAGGAGAGGCAGGGGGATGGATGGGAAACCAGGGAGAGAATAAAAATCTTGGTGCATTCAGCAGCTGATTTACCGAGGCAACAACTCATCAGACTCCATCATGGCTGCTGAGACAGTCTGCTGCCATTCTAAATGGTGCACGTGTGTTTCAACCTGGGTACATTATTGTCATAGATGATGTCACAGATGATGTCACTGATGGGCTTACCTGAGCAGGTGAGGTCCAGGATGGAGGAAGAGGAGTGTAGTGTTGCACACTCCCTCAGAGTAGATCCAGACTGAACACAGTCAAATCTGATGCTCCCCACAGATCTTTTTGAGGACTCCTCTCTCCATCTTACAGAAACAGCAGAGCCACAGTCCAACTGTCTGCAGGCAGCAGCTGAGTCCATCAGGTCCCACTGAGAGTATGCCACTGGTCTCCAGTCTCCATTATTCACTTCCAGTGTTCCTGCACAGCGACTGTCTCCTCCCACCAACCTGACAGGCTCTGAAGAGAAACAAGAGAGTCATCAGTAAAAGAATAAAGTGAGTTTCTTTGGAACAGAAATGAACCATATCAGAGCTGCAGCTCCTCTTCTACCTGAGCAGGTGAGTCCAACAGCTTTACCAGGTGAGCAGGTGTTCCTATCTGAGCCTGAGCTTCTACAGTCCAGGAGAGCAGACTCATTTCCTCCACACTGGAACTCTTTGGTCCACATTGGATCCTCCACTTCTCCATAAGTCACCCCCTGGAGGACTGAAGGAGCCCCACAGCCAAGCTCCCTACAGACCACCTCTGCATCCTGCTGGTCAAAGTCAGCTTCACACACTGAGGACCACCACTGGTTAGAGTGGTTAGACTTCACCTCCAGTCTGCCTGAGCACAGACTAGTCCCATTCACCAGCCTGACAGAGTCTGGAGAGATGATAGAAGATAAAATAGAGAGAGATAAAAGACACCAGACACTAAATAAAAAGATGTCATGAAACAACAATTCAGTGATTCAAACTGGACTCAGAACAGTTCCAACATGAGTTCATCATTAGAAAGCTGTCAAGCTGAAGAAGGAGTCCTTTCAGGCTGGGTGCCGGTTGGACGAGGGGACTCCTGAAGCAGCAGACATGTATGTTTCATACTAGTGATGTGACGGTGAGGACATTTTCCCACAGGTTGATCAACTTATGACAACACTGGTGTTACCGATTACACTGGACATTTTACAAGAAAACATGATGGTCAATATGTGTAGCGCGCTGACTGTGATCTTTACCGTCGGATGGTGGTGTGTCTTGCCTCTCCAGTTTAGCTTTTTGCTGAGGGGCTGTAGGGGTCTACCTTGCACCGTGCAACACCAGTAACACCGATTAGCTTGGCAAGCCTATTTCATATCTACAGATATACAGTATATCTCGGTTTATTCAGCACCTGATTTACGGAGGCAGCAGATCAACAGACTCCATCATGGCTGCTGGAGACAGTCTTCTGTGATTCTAGCTCGTGTATGTATGTCATAGATGATGTCACTGATGGGCTTACCTGAGCAGGTGAGGTCCAGGATGGAGGAAGAGGAGTGTAGTGTTGCACACTCCCTCAGAGCAGATCCAGACTGAACACAGTCAGATCTGATGCTCCACACAGATCTTTTTGAGGACTCCTCTCTCCATCTTACAGAAACAGCAGAGCCACAGTCCAACTGTCTGCAGGCAGCAGCTGAGTCCATCAGGTCCCACTGAGAGTATGCCACTGGTCTCCAGTCTCCATTATTCACTTCCAGTGTTCCTGCACAGCGACTGTCTCCTCCCACCATCCTGACAGGCTCTGAAGAGAAACAAGAGAGTCATCAGTAAAAGAATAAAGTGAGTTTCTTTAGAACAGAAATGAACCAGATCAGAGCTGCAGCTCCTCTTCTACCTGAGCAGGTGAGTCCAACAGCTTTGCCAGGTGAGCAGGTGTTTCTATCTGAGCCTGAGCTTCTACAGTCCAGGAGAGCAGACTCATTTCCTCCACATTGGAACTCTTTGGTCCACATTGGATACTCCACTTCTCCATAGAGCGCCCCCTGGAGGACTGAAGGAGCCCCACAGCCAAGCTCCCTACAGACCACCTCTGCATCTTGCTGGTCAAAGTCAGCTTCACACACTGAGGACCACCACTGGTTAGACTGGTTAGACTTCACCTCCAGTCTGCCTGAGCACAGACTAGTCCCATTCACCAGCCTGACAGAGTCTGGAGAGATGATAGAAGATAAAATAGAGAGAGATAAAAGACACCAGACACTAAATAAAAAGATGTCATGAAACAACAATTCAGTGATTCAAACTGGACTCAGAACAGTTCCAACATCAGTCTATAGTTCCAACATCAGTTCATCATCAGGACACATGTTTTCACTGCTCATTGACAGTGACTAACTGGAGAAGTTTAGAGCGGTTCATGCCATCGATTAGCTAAGTTAGCTCAAAACACAAATATCAAAAGCCAAAAGATCAAAACATATAATTTTTATTCAAACTGGGAGAAGGATTATTTTATTGTTTCCTCATATTCTAACTCGGTCTGTCTCATCTGCAATGTGAGCATGGCTTTACGAAAGAAGGTCAATTTGGAGCGCCATTTCAAAACGCTGCACTAATAGTTTGACGCCGAATAAAGAAGCGTCAGGTGACGGCTCAAGAGGGATAGAGCCACCTGAAAGAGTGTATTATATACAGATTCCCAATATGTAGTTAGGGAAGGACAGGACCAAAACACATGAATTACATTTGCAGGGTCTCTGTGGCAGCGGATACATGTTGGATCAATAGTTGGGTTGACTCTGGGCAATCACCTGTTCCAGTGTGCCCTGTGGATCATTTTGCACTGAATCAGCCCGTGCCTGGCACAAATAGAAGAGTGGTGGACCTTACCTGGATAGCCTCCCAGGTGAAATCATCTTTGCCCTCACCTATTTCCTGAGACCAGGCTGTTCTTAACTTATCAGTTATAGCCTTTAAGGGTCAGACTCTAGAAGAGGGTCAATAGGAGAGGCAGGGGGATGGATGGGAAACCAGGGAGAGAATAAAAATCTTGGTGCATTCAGCAGCTGATTTACCGAGGCAACAACTCATCAGACTCCATCATGGCTGCTGAGACAGTCTGCTGCCATTCTAAATGGTGCATGTGTGTTTCAACCTGGGTACATTATTGTCATAGATGATGTCACAGATGATGTCACTGATGGGCTTACCTGAGCAGGTGAGGTCCAGGATGGAGGAAGAGGAGCCTGGTATTGCACACTCCCTCAGAGCAGCTCCAGACTGAACACAGTCAAATCTGATCCACCACACAGATCTTTCTGAGGAGTCCTCTCTCATTCCTACAGAAACAGCAGAGCCACAGTCCAACTGTCTGCAGGCAATAGCTGCGTTCCTCAGGTCCCACTTAGTCCAGTGAGAGTATTCCACAGGTCTCCAGTCTCCCTGAATTTTCAGCTCCATTGCTCCTGCACAGCGACTGTCTCCTCCCACCAACCTGACGGACTCTGAACAGAAACGAGAGTCGTCAGTAAAGAAGATTTGAGTGAATTTAGGAAAAAATGAAACTGAGATTTGACTTTATTTCTTTATTTCTCTTTTTTTATTTACCTGTTGACTTGTGATTTTCTTCAGCCTGGAGTCCTGTAGAAATACACAAATATTTATTGTTTTAAGTCAAATTTTGGAGATTTGACTGAGCTGCTGGCGGGGTGCCTTGAAACCGGCCTTGCTGTCAGTCATGTGAGATAAAAGCTGTTAATATGTCACTTTATCTGCCAAAGGTTATTTATTTTTTATTTTCACCGGCGTTGGTCTGTCTGTCTGTCTGTCTGTCTGTCTGTCTGTCTGTGTGTTAGCAGTATTACTCCAAAAGTTCACGATGGATTTGAATTACATTTTTTGGAGGGGTGGAGTTTGGCACAATGAACAATCCATTAGATTTTGGTGGCAATCCGTATCATGATCATGGTGGTAGATGACGGGAAGAGAGACAACGCAGTGTAACGTTATACAGACATAATAGTGAGCTGTGATCTGTTTTTAAAGTCACGCACCTTGGCGGAGGTCTGCGCTCTCCGTGTGCCATTCTAGTTGTGGTTGTTTTCAGTTTCTTGGTAGTGGCTTTACAACTTGTGTAAATTTGACATCTCTTTGTGGTTGTTTTGAGTCTCTTTGTGGTTGTTTTATAACTTTTTGTGGGTGTTTCTTTGTCGCAGCCTTTGCGTTTGTTAAATTCTGTCCATTAAAGATGATATTTACACTCTGTGAATTGTAGTAGCAGTTGTTAACTTCTCTGAATTGCATGTGTCATTTCCAGGTAAATGTGTGAACCTCAGCGGAGAGTTAATAGTTGATGAATATTTGATTCTGTTTAAAATGACATCTTCAAATGTCTTTTTTGTCCGACCAACAGTCCAAAAGTTTCTTCAGAGCTGTCGATTCCTGTCAGATCGTCCCTAAAACTTTTAGCTGGAAAACGATGGTAAGAAGATAAGACATGGTGCAGGATGATATTTCAGTGTTTCGGTGCGTCTGAAGCTGTGATAAAAAACTTGATGTTGGTGTGTGTGATCAGTTTGTTCTCTGATTTAAAGATCAATATAAATGTGTGAGTAATAACACATCATGTTTAAAGCAGAGTCCTACCTGAGCTCCACAGCAGCAGCAGCAGCACCAACAGGTGATCCATGACGTCCAGGTAGACCGTCTATCTGCTCCGTGTGTGCTGTCCTCACTGGATCGTCTTTAGTTTTACAGTGAAGACTCCTCATCTGACTGAGTCACTGACACATGATCAGGTTTTTCTGCCAAGTTTACAGTTTGACCAGTGGATCAGACAGTTTTCATCCAGTCTGAGCACTATGGAGGACGGAACCTGTCAAAATCTAAAATAAATAAATACATAAATGACTCGATAGATAAATAGGTATGTCATTAAATGTACCAATAATACTATTACAAATAAATGTAGGCATGAATTAATTGATAAAAGGTGACATAAATTTATATTTTAATTTGCTTCTTTATTTATTTACCTTTGTGTTAATCCCCTTATATCCTTATATCTACTCTATTTAATTTTCCCTTTTATTTATTTATTTGTTCATTTATTTATTTTTTCTGTTTTAGTTTTTTCCATTTATTTGTATTTATCCTACATGCATTTTTTTATTATTCATTATTATATTGTATGTATTTATTTGTGTATTTATTTATTTATTTATTTTGCATTTTCTTTCATTTTCTTCCTTATTTACTTCCCCTAACTTATTTATTCCTGTATTCTTTTCTTTATACATTTCTACTTCATTATGAAAAGTAGGGGGCTGTCATTCAACGTGTGTCATCATTGGGTTAGAGTGCATAAAAAAATTCTCAAATCAGAGCCTCAGATGTCACAGTGCTGTTGTCGCTGAGAGGATGCAATACAACAAAAAATACAATTTATTAATTTAAAAATGAATTCATTAATTTAAAATATATGTTTTTTAAAAATACTAAAATTAATAAATAAATTTAAGCGTTAATAAAAATGAATACATAAATACTAGGGCTGTCAATCGATTAAAATATTTTATCATGATTAATCACATGATTGTCCATAGTTAATCGTTATTATTCACACATTTTTTATCTGTTCAAAATGTACCTTAAAGGGAGATTTGTGAAGTATTTAATACTCTTATCAACATGGGAGTGGGCAAATATGCTGCTCTATGCAAATGTATGTATATATTTATTATTTTAAATCAATTAACAACACATCACAATAACAAATATTGTCCAGAAACCCTCACAGGTACTGCATTTAGCATAAAAAATATGCTGAAATCATAACATGGCAAACTGCAGCCCAACAGGCAACAACAGCTGTCAGTGTGTCAGTGTGCTGACTTGACTATGACTTGCCCCAAACTGCATGCGATTATCAACAACGTCCTCAAAGCTGATCCCCGGTCCGTATAATTAACACTTTGGCTAACATAAACTCAGAAAAAAGTTTGGAAACTTGTGTTTGGTGGATTATTTCTCTGTTGTTACAATACTAAGTGGCATTGTATTTTACATCGTTGGAAAGCCTGTTTATTTACCTTCACAATGATGTCCAACTTGTCAGGATCATGCATTTGTGGGATGAGCAGCACAGCTGATTATGTAGGTAATGCCCAAGTGAAATTTGACAAACTTCTCTGCCGATGCTAAACAGTGTATTCTCCTGTTAGTATTGACTCTTGTTTTGAGTTGTTTGGTGGATTGGATGATTGAACTCTCTATCAGTAACAAGGAAAAAACGAGACATGTTGGCAATTTTACACTTTATTAATTTAATACACCGTCAGTAGATCATGCGTGGACCAGATCGCAACTCTCCGAATCATAGTTGAACAGTCATTGGAATGGAATTCTCCGCTGTACATCAACTTCATAGACTATGAGAAGGCATTTGACAGCGTTGACAGAAGCATCCTCTGGAAACTGCTTCGACACCATGGCATTTCAGAAAAAATGGTCAACATAATCATGAACTCTTACGCAGGGATGACCTGCAGAGTTATCCATGGAGGACAGCTCACCAGAAGCTTCCAAGTAAAGACCGGCATCAGGCAAGGCTGTCTACTGTCCCCTTTCCTCTTCCTCCTGGCTATCGATTGGATAATGAAGACCACAACCGCACAGAGGAGAAACAGGATCCAGTAAACACTCACAACACAGCTAGTCGACTTAGACTTTGCTGATGACCTGGCTTTGCTGTCTCACAGTCGACAACAGATGCAAAAAAAGACAAGAATACTGGCAGACACATCATCACAAATAGGCCTCAACATCCATAAAGGGAAAAGTAAAGTCCTCGAGGTCAACACAACCAGCGAAGACTCAGTGACCTTAGAGGGAACAGCACTTGAAGAAGTAGAAGCCTTTACATACCTCGGCAGTGTCATCGATAAGCAGGGCGGAACGGATGCAGATGTCAGAGCCAGAATCGGCAAGGCAAGGGCTTCATTCATACAACTTAAGAACATCTGGAGCTCCAAAGAAATCAGCCGGCGGACAAAGCTCAGACTCTTCAACTCCAACATCAAACCAACAATCCTCTATGGTTCAGAGATGTGGAGGACAACCAAGACCACAATAACAAAAGTACAAATACTCATAAACAACTGCCTGATCTTAAACATCCACTGGCCAGATATCATCAGCAACAATGATCTCTGGCAGAGAACAGGTCAAAAACCTGTGGAAGAAGAGATCAGGAGAAGGAGATGGGGATGGATTGGCCACACATTCCGTAAAATCGGAGTACCAGCATCACCAGGCAGGCTCTTAGATGGAACCCACAAGGCAAAATAAGGAGAGGCCGACCCAAGAACACCTGGTGCAGGGGCCTTGACACGGACATCAAACAGAGCGGGCTGACATGGAAACAATTGGAGAGGAAAGCCCTGGACAGAAGACTCTGGTGGACTGTGGTCAACGGCCTATGCTCCATAAAGGAGAGATAGGCTTTGAATGAAATGAATGAACACTGTCAGGAGCCTCAGTAGCGGGTGGAAGATCCATACGCAGCCACAACAGCCTGGCACCTCCTCCTCATGCTGGTCACCAATCTGGTCACACGTTGCTGTGGGATGGCGTTCCATTCCTCAACCAGGATTCGTTGCAGGTCAGCCAGCGTGGTTGTGTTGATCACTCTAACACGTACAGCACACCGAAGCTGATTCCACAAGTGTTGAATTGTGTTGTGGTCTGGACTCTTGGCAGGACGTTCCATTCTCTCTACTCCCACATTGTGGAGGTAGTCTGTGATAACCCTGGCTCTGTGGGGGCGAGCGTTGTTTCATGGAGGATGAAGTTACGTCCCAGATTGTGAAGATATGGGATCGCCACTGGTTGCAGAATCTCATCCCGATATCTCACTGCATTGAGATGGCCTTCAATGAGATGAAGGCCATCTCTGCATTGAGATGGCCTTCAATGATGACAAGCCTCGTTTTGCCAGTGAGGGAGATGCCGCCCCACACCATGACACTGCCAACACCAAAAGCTGTTACTCGATCGGTGCAACAATCAAGCATAGCAGGAGAATACATTGTTGCATTGGCAGAGAAATTTGGCAAATTTCACTTCCACATAATCAGCTTTGCTGCTCACCTCACAAATGCATGATCGTTACAAGTTGGACATTGTGAAGGTAAATAAACAGGCTTTCCAACGATGTAAAATACAGTGCCAATTAGCTCTGTAACAACAGAGACATAATCAACCAAACACAAGTTCCAAACTTGTTTTTCTGAGTTTATTTAACTCACATTGATTGATGGTCACATACTCTGTGTTTGTAAGAGTCCTTTGCTGTTCACCTGTAACGACGTTAACGTGACTGAGGCGCAAGGTAGGGTCGGTTGTATGATCGAAAAACCCCAATGTGGTGCTCTCGTGGTCCAGGGGACCCACGACGGTGTCTGGGCGGTCGTGGGATCTCACCATTACGTGACAGCCTCTGAAATGTAGTGGAGTAGAAGAATAAAGAGGCAGAAAGTGGAGATAATAATAATAATAATTCACCTGGACATAGTTTGCCATCCGTCCATAGGGAGGCGCTATGAGGCGCTATGAGGTGCTATGAGGCGCTATGAGGCACTGACCCAGCAAACTGGATACAAAGCGCCGAAGAAGAAGCAGAGGAAGCGGAAATTAGTTCCTTTTGATTTGAAAGAGGGACATTTAAAACTGCACAGACAATCAGGAGTAGTACACACAAACAACTGGAATAAATCCTCACAAAACGACACGGAAATGACCGCAATCTGACATTTTCCAGCCCAGAATGTAAAATAGTTTTTTTTATTCAACATTTCATCAGCTGAAGATAAACTCGACTCTTATTTTCTTCTTGTAACGTTTGAACCACAAAGTCTCAGTTGAGCTTCGCTCGACGCTAACAGATCAGTTTTTTTTTTACGGTAAGTTATTTCACTTGACTCAATTGAATTAGCTTAGTTTAGTATTCAATATAACGCCCAGTTTATCTAGTAAACAGTTCTGATAATCGATTAATCGTTTAGTTTTGTGAATATTAACTGGTTTATTATTTATAGTTACACTTTGTCTTCTCTGATACTAAACTGAATATATTTAGGTTTAGTTGGGACAAAACAATACTCACCGTTATAAAATGGCTTTTAATTAGAGTTTTATGCTTTTATTCATTTATTTATTCTAAAGATTTGTATTTATTGTCTTTTATTTATGTTTCTAATTATTGGCTGCATTAAACTTATTCTGATTGATAATTGCACTCACAAAAAAAACCCTGTTTTTTTTAGGTTTTTATGTCTGGGAAGCACTTTGTAAAGTTGCCTTTAAAAAGTGCAATATAAATAAAGTTTACTATTACTATTATTATTATTATTATTATTATTATTATTATTATTATTATTATTTAAAAACGTAACCTTAGACTTTGGGAGATTGTGATGAAGCATTTTTACCATTTTCTGACATTTTATAGATTAATTGATTAATCAAGAAAGTAATTGACAGCGTAATCGATAATGAAAATAATCACAGCTTTAAAACACTTATCTGGTGTGATGTGACGTGATGACAAAATTAATTATCAATTATTTTTAATAGTTGATTAATCGGTTTGAATTGGTTTGGTCTAAATTCTCTGAGTCCAGTTTCTTAAATGTGAATATTTTCTGGTTTCTGTCCTCTATGACAGTAAACTGAATATTTTTGAGACATTTGAGGAGGACATCATCTTGGGCTTTGGGAAACACTGATCCACATTTTTCACCACATTCTGACATTTCATAGACCAAACAACGAATCGATTAATCGAGAAAATAATCTGCAGATTAATCAACAATGAAAATAATTGTTAGTTCCAGCCCTCTAATATATATATTTAAATATTACACTGTTTCTTACTGTTTTTACACGATGCAGTAAAACTGTCCTACTTGTATGTTTTCTGACTGTCCCACTGTTTGTGATTGGTTTTACATGAAGGAACAAAAAAGAATAATGTTAAATTAAAGTCATATTTAATTTCTCAAGTAATAATTATTTACCAAATTTAATGTCATTCTCTCTCTCTCTCTCTCTCTCTCTCTCTATATATATATATACATATAAACATATGTATATATATATATATATATATATATATATATATATTTTAGAAAATGCAAAGGGAAAATCAGGCAGCAATAAATAAATATATACATGAATAAATACATACAATTTAATAATTTATAAATTAATTTAAAATAAATAAAAAACAAATCAGAAAATGAATATATTTTAAAAGTTAATTAAAAAGAATACATAACATGCTCACAACTTATGAGACTTATGTCTCATAAGTTGTTGCAGCAATTTTTGGGTTGATACTATTTGTTTCACAGATTTGGTGCTAAATTTAACCATTTTTTACCACTCGAGAAGTGATAAAAATGATCAATAATCCCTCCAAAATACCACATTAAGACACCAAGACCTTGAGGAAGGGACTTTGACATAGGGATTACTCAAAATGTACACAGCAGAAGTATGTCATAGTACTTGTGCAGGTAGATAGTACTAAGTCCAACAATATTAGACCCATAAAGTACTTATGGAAGAAAGGCATTACTCAAAGAGTATCTGCAAGCAGCCTAAAAAGTACTGAATGCAACAGACACAGAGTGCGGAGAGGAAGAGACTAGACAGAGTGATCAGGAAGGCCAGCTCTGTCCTGGGATGCCCCCTCGACACAGTGGAGATGGTGGGAGAGAGGAGGATGATGGCTAAGCTGTCATCCATGATGGAGAATGACTCCCACCCCATGCAGGACACCATCTCAGCTCTGGAGAGCTCCATCACTGACAGGCTGCTCCACCCAAAGTGTGTGAAGGAGTGCTATCGCAGGTCCTTCCTTCCTGCAGCTGTCAGACTCCACATCCAGCACTGCTCCCAGTAGACCACAACCAGCTCTGCTCCCAGTAGACCACAACCAGCACTGCTCCCAGTAGACCACAACCAGCACTGCTCCCACTAGACCACAACCAGCTCTGCTCCCAGTAGACCACAACCAGCACTGCTCCCACTAGACCACAACCAGCACTGCTCCCAGTAGACCACAACCAGCACTGCTCCCACTAGACCACAACCAGCACTGCTCCCAGTAGACCACAACCAGCACTGCTCCCACTAGACCACAACCAGCACTGCTCCCAGTAGACCACAACCAGCACTGCTCCCAGTAGACCACAACCAGCTCTGCTCCCAGTAGACCACAACCAGCTCTGCTCCCAGTAGACCACAACCAGCACTGCTCCCAGTAGACCACAACCAGCACTGCTCCCAGTAGACCACAACCAGCTCTACTCCCAGTAGACCACAACCAGCACTGCTCCCAGTAGACCACAACCAGCTCTACTCCCAGTAGACCACAACCAGCTCTACTCCCATTAGACCACAACCAGCACTGCTCCCAGTAGACCACAACCAGCTCTACTCCCAGTAGACCACAACCAGCACTGCTCCCAGTAGACCACAACCAGCACTGCTCCCAGTAGACCACAACCAGCTCTGCTCCCAGTAGACCACAACCAGCACTGCTCCCAGTAGACCACAACCAGCTCTACTCCCAGTAGACCACAACCAGCACTGCTCCCAGTAGACCACAACCAGCACTGCTCCCAGTAGACCACAACCAGCTCTACTCCCAGTAGACCACAACCAGCACTGCTCCCAGTAGACCACAACCAGCACTGCTCCCAGTAGACCACAACCAGCTCTACTCCCAGTAGACCACAACCAGCACTGCTCCCAGTAGACCACAACCAGCACTGCTCCCAGTAGACCACAACCAGCATTGCTCCCAGTAGACCACTTACACACCATAAAACTGACAATAACCTGATATTTTCAGGTGGAATTTCATTCATTCATTCATTCTCACTGTGCAATATCATTTTCCACTTGTGCAATTGTGTTAATAGTCTGTTTATTGTCAATACTGTATATACTGCTCCTATTTTTATACTTCCTTCTATTTAAATGGTTCATATTTTGTTACACTTTGTTTAGCTCTTTTTTTACTGTGTTAGCTGATGCATCTTGTTTTTGCACTATCCCCTTTGCTGCTGTACACTGCAAATGTCCCCACTGCTGGACTAATAAAGGAATACCTGATCTTATCTTATCTTAATAACTGCGGTCAAGCTGAAGTGGGTCGTGTCTAGAAGGGAGCCTGCAAATTGTGAAATCTTATCTGAGTTCGGCAAAACTTGCAGAAACTATCGCGAGACTCGCCGACGACCTATCCATGTCTAACCTAAACTATCTCCCGAGAGTTTCCCCCCACTGCCAGTGTGAAGAGTTACGCCACCGTTAGGGGCGTGTCTGACTCTGTGTGTGACAGCTCTCACTTCTCTGCGTGACTCGCTGCTTCTCTCTCAGATGACCGACACACTGTTGAGGCTTTGACTGAATCCTGAGACCCTGACATGAGTTTCTACAGTGATGTGTCCACGGACGAGCTGGAGACTTTGGGGTAAGACCGTCTGGGACTGTAGTCACGTTACTGCCATGTAAGCTTTTCTTCTGTTTTCCCTATCTGGAAATAAACAAGCCCCTATTGACACACTGGACCAGACTCCGTATCAAAATCATGCAATTAAAAGTATTCTTACCGTTTTACAAGCATAATACACTTTTTAGAAAATATCTTCACAAAACAGTAGACTGTCTTGGTGAACTCGGCATGAGTTCCCTGGTGTTACAGCACCATAAATCCTTACTACCACTTCTCAATTGTTTCCAAGGAACTACTTAGCTGAATAGAAAGCATATTAGGTTACATAGAGACTACTGAGGAGTAAAATAGTTTCACTGTTTGCAGTCTCTATGGACTTCATAAATATCATTTAATAGAGAAAATAGTTTTTTGTTGTTTTTTACATTTATCCTTTGATATTGCACTATATTGTTATTTATTGTTTTTTATTTGTTTGTTTGTTTTTTTGACACAACAAACATTAATTACTTCTTTATTGTTTTCTTCCATTTACAGCGCCACCATGTGGTGGATTTGGGTCATATTTCTTAGGAAGCATTTGCACATCATTTCCAGTTATTGTACCAAGTTTTATGTTTTTAGCTCATTCCAGCTCACGACAATTTGAGACGCGGCATAAGACTACAAACAATAATAATAATAATAATAAATTCACACAAACTCAATAGGGTTCTGCCCCTACGGGGCTTGAACCCTAATAATGAATAAATTCAGCGCATAATGTAATAATTTTAAGAAAGAGTACTCTCCTTGTCTTCTTAAAGCAGAGGAACCCTCTAGTTCAGGGGTCAGCAACCTGTGGCTCCGGAGCCACATGTGGCTCTTTAGCCCCTCTCCAGTGGCTCTCTGTGGATTTTTAAAAAAAATAGTGGAAATATCTTGTAAAGTTATGACTTTATACTACAACTTTTTTCTCGTTAAGTTATGACTTTATTCTTGTAATATTACAACTTTTTTTCTAATTAAGTTATGACTTTATTCTCGTAATATTACAACTTTTTTTTCTCGTAATAAAAAAGAAATCAATATTTTGACACAAAAACGGTCCGCCAGAGTCTGACATCAGAACTGTGCAGACCGTTGCTATGGGCGCAGTTCTGATGTTGGACTCTGGAGGACCGTTTTTGTGTCAAAATATTGATTTCTTCAGTAAGTAGCCGTGTAATAAGCGGGATAATGTACAGCTAGCCGGTCATTGTTGTGCAGCATCGCCCTGTCGGGGATTCTTTCACAATGAACAATGTACTTATTACGTTTGAGTTGCTACAACACCTCTGTGACACTGAACACTAAGCTGTCGAAGGTTAAATGCATGGTAGTTATATTGATTTGATTTGGAAGTGCTGAAAGATGATACTTAGAGCTTAAATTAGATCTAAACAGTGATTTGCTGGGTGCATGTAAAGCATGAATAAATTCACTCATGAACACACAGAGCATCCACACAATCACTCCGCTGTCCATAATCTTCTATGCTGTGTTTACAGACTTCCCAAGATGCTTTTTTTTTTATGCACTCTCAGCTACTTTTAATGCAAATTGTAAAATAGGCGTTGGTTTAATGAATACCAAACTTGTGACCTTAGTGATGCTGATTGAATGAACCCTTAGATGATGGTTCTATGAATGTCATTTACAATCTCCACAGGTTGTCCGGTAAGAACATGTAGATGATGGTGATGTATCAATTAGTCCAGGTCACACACACACTCTCTTTGAGATACCACTCATTTATTAATTGAAGATTGTTTGTAAATCTTTGTTTGAATAGTGGTTACTAAATACAGAAAATAAAATAGAAAACATGTGCAGACATTAGTAACATGTAGAAATAATAAACAAACAGTATTGTATGAAATTCAATGTAAGCTAAACAGTTTAAACAGGAGTAAAAGGAGGAGAACACAGCCTTCTTAACTATAAGGGAGCGTCAACAAATAGCAGACTCAGGCTCTCATGCAGTAAAATGAGCATAGTGCACACAGAGGGTGATATGATGAATTGCTGCTCTAACTTAAATGATTGTTGACACAGAAACACACAACTTATCATTCAAACTATTATAGAAACACGAGCATGAGCATTATAACATGATACATGTGACTTTATAATTATTATAGCGATGTAGATACTGAACAATAGACAACTATAACAAATACTCACATTCTCATGGACGCACAGGAAAGACCATATCAATAAATGAAGAGAAAAGAGTCCAAAAGTTTCAGCACTGATGCTGAGCTGAGTTGGAGGACAAATGAGGCTTGTGATCTGCAGAAGGTGATTGGAATCACAGCACTCTCTGATCATGTGAAGACCATGCGCCAAGCCACAGACTATTGGTCCTTGCATGTGAACAATGCATGGGCTGGTGAGGGGATGCTTTTGGGTTAAACTGCTGCACCTTCTGAACACAAATGATGAACTTTCACATCCCTTTACTGATTTCCTTTGCATCTGTCTTACAGTCTGAGGCTTGTTTAACTGCAAAAATCATCCCCATTTCCCCTCTTGAAAGTCACGTTCCTGCTAGGGCTGCAGTATTGTAGCTTATTAATTAATTAATTATTATTATAATAAAGAGGCATTGTAGTATGATGATATCCCGTCAAACAGGTCTGGGTATCATCGGATAATCCGTTATTCCTTTTGAATTCAGAAAGGAAAAAACGTTTTTTTATTTTTTCGTTTTAAACCAAAAACGAAAAACGAACCCAAACCGGGCCGTTTTTTGTTTTTGCGAATTCCTTTTCTCATTATTTGTTTTTAATTGAATAACGGAAGTCACGTGGGTTTTTCGTTTTTTCGTTTTAAACCACAAACGAAAAATGGAATCACGTGGTGCTCTGTTTGTTTTTTGTTTCCAAACGAAAAACGAAAAAACCAAATTAAAAAAACGATCCGATTTAGTCTCTTCAAGTTTCTTTCTGTCATTTTCTCTTTTGAATTGAAGAGCGGAGAACGGCAGTCACGTGACCAGGAAGTGAAGGCAAACATGTCAAAATAAAAGCCAAGAAGATAGTTTGGTCATTCTATAAAAGTGTAACATTATTTAAGCACAGGATCAAAGTAACAGTAGAAGATAAATAGGCTAAATAAATACACAAATAAATACATACTGTACATAGCTACGTAAATAGATATTTTTTTTGTTTTGTTCTTTTCATTAACACACGAATGTCTTTTATCCAAAAAGAGTGTGATAAATTACAGGGAGGGTCTCTACAGATGTTATACAACAGGGAGGGTCTCTACAGATGTTATACAGAACTCTCACATAATTGACAATTTTCTCTCTCACACCCTTACTATGGGCTGTTTCTTTATGTCGGCAGGTGAGAAGCACTATGTGGCTAATCCTTTCAACACACCTGACACTTCCACCTGATCCCTTCACTCCATTAGGAAGGCTGTAGCCGAGTAGTTCTACACCATGATAATGCTGATTTTTCAACCAGCGATTATGACATTAATGCCAGCTAGACAGAATAAAACTCTGTCTGTCATGACAATAGCACTGTACTGAAGGCCACTTCATCACTCCAGATACTGTAGATTTAACAGATACCTGCTGTCTTCAGATGGCTGTAAAGAGTCACCAGAATAAAGGAAAGGCCTTCAGTACAGTTCTATTGTCATGACATACAAAGCTTTATTCTGTTTAGCTGGCATTAATGTCATAACCACTGGTTGAAAAATCAGCATTATCATGATGTCGAACAAATGAACTAAATTACGTATTATACCAAATAGGCTAGAAATGATTGAAAAGCATCATAAACCACCAAACAGAATACAGAAAGTTAGTGATTTCAGTTTTTTAGTGAACTCAGGCTGATTAATCATCATATTAGACTATGATGTCTGAAGGTTGGCAAACATGCTGATCAACCATACTGATCTACCATTGACCATGATTATTGACTTGACTTTTCATCTTTAAATGCGTCAAAATTGAAAATTTGACTGAAAAGAAAATCCTTGGGGATTGAGGAGTGGTGACCTCTGACCCCTGTGGTGGGTAACGTCACAGAAGGCCTACTCATAAAATGCACTGACTTCACTGATACCGAATCTCCCTCCAAACTAAATTGTAAAGCTGACGGCCCCTCAATATGATCTGATCAATACAATACAATCAAACTTTATTGTCCACCAGGGTGGAAATTTGTCTTCGTCTCACAAAACACAGAAAACAACAGACATTAAAAACCAGACAGCAGTTAGTAAAAAACAGAGACAGGTTATGCTACACATTAAAAACAGTTCATGTCAGTGTCTGTGGCTCAAATCTGCTCAGTCACTGTGTTGAGGTAAGAATATTGATGGCACTAGTTGGGATGAAAGACTTTTTAAACACATGTTTAGTTGCCAGAGGGGCTCTATAGCGCCTCCCGACTGGCTGAAGAGAGGCTGGGAGCTATCTGCCAAGATGCTCCTCGCTTTCTTCCTCGTCCTTTCTGTAAAAAGTTGAGTCAAGGGCTTTTGGGGTTTACCACCTATTTTGCCTGCCATTGACACAATCCTAAACAGTTTATTCTTCTATCTACAGTGTAGGTGACCATACCCTGCAGGAAGGTTACAATAGTTTTGTACACTAATTCTAAACTCTTCTGGCTGACACCGAGGCCACTAAGTTTCCTTAGAAGATAAAGTTGCTGTGAGCATCTCTTGAAAATATACTCTGTATTTTCAGAGAAGCTCACCTGGGAGTCCAGGACTGTACCGAGGTATTTAAAGTGTTCCACAGTTTCAACATGTTGGCCATCAAGTGAAACTGGCTCTGTGATCAAATGTTGTCTTGTGCAGCACATGATTAATTCTTTCTTCTCGGCCACATTGATTTCTAGCTGGTTAGTGTGACACCATGTCTGAAGGGTGTCACACTAGCCACCTAGAAATCTGTAAAAAAAAGCTGTAGTGTGGGCCAGATAGGCAACTTCACCTAGTGGGCCTGTTTCCTGTAAAAGGCCAACTAAGGCCATGTCATCCACATACTTAAACAGTCTAAAATGTTTCTCATTGATCATAAATTCATTAGTAAAAAGAGAGAATAGCACAGGGGAAAGAACACAGCCTTTGGCAGCCTGTGCTCACAGTGAGCATCTCTGACATGTTCTCCCTGACACAGACCCTCTGATCCACAGAACTAACCCTGTGTTGATGTTGAGATCAATGAGCCTTTTCAGGAGAATATGCGTCTTCACTGAGTTAAAAGCTGAGCTAAAATCCACAAATAAAGCTCTGGCATAACCTTTAGGATGCATAAGGTGTTTTGTGGACTGTGTTAAGCAGAGTCAGCACAGCGTCATCTGGGCCTCTGTCGCTCTTATTTAAGCGAACTGGAGCAGATCTAGCTTAGTAGCCACTGTGCTGGTCAGGTGGCTGGCAAGAACTCATTCCATGGTTTTATTGTGATAGGCTGAAGATCATTTGGCTTAATTGCGCCTGGCTTTTTTAGCACAGGCCTAATTATTGAGAATTTCCATGATTTTGGCACAGTGCATGTGTCTAGGATATATAATTAATTTGGCTTTTTTAGGTACAGTATGTATTTATTTAGCCTATTTATCTTCTACTGTTACTTTGATCCTGTGCTTAAATAATGTTACACTTTTATAGAATGACCAAACTATCTTCTTGGCTTTTATTTTGACATGTTTGCCTTAACTTCCAGGTCACGTGACTGCCGTTCTCCGCTCTTCGATTCAAAAGAGAAAATAACAGAAAGAAACTTGAAGAAACTAAAATCGGATCGTTTTTTTAATTTGTTTTTTTCGTTTTTCGTTTGGAAACAAAAAACAAACAGAGCACCACGTGATTCCATTTTTCGTTTGTGGTTTAAAACGAAAAAACGAAAAACCCACGTGACTTCCGTTATTCAATTAAAAACGAATAATGAGAAAAGGAATTCGCAAAAACAAAAAACGGCCCGGTTTGGGTTCGTTTTTCATTTTTTGATTCAGAAACCAAAAACGAAAAAATAAAAAAAAGTTTTTTCCTTTCTGAATTCAAAATGAATAACGGATTATCCGATGATACCCAGACCCAAACATAATTCTTCTGTCCAAATTCATATTTCTGAGCAAACCGTTATTAAAAGCTTTTTTTCCAGAGCTTTCAACCTCATCTCATGGTCTTCATCAGTGGAATTTGCTTAATGAATTCTATATATGTATATATATATGTTTTTGTTTTTATTTTTATTTATTATTGAATTGACGCTTTGGCAATATTGTTCACCTGACAGTCATGCCAATAAAGCAAATTGAATTGAATTGAATTGAATTGAAAAATACTGGGAAATAGGATGTTATGAACACTCAGTGAGAAACACCTTTCTGATCCAATGTAATAATATGCAAAACAATAGCTCAGCTATGAATTCTATTAAGCTTATAATGTTCAATTGGTGTTGAGATGTGCCTAATATTCTGCCCCCTCATGCATGTAGCCTAGATGGGGGTGGACAAAACATTAGAAACGCCTCTCAGTATATGACAGTCCAATATAACACCACCACTAACTACAACTCAGTGATAGAGATATAGCTGAATGAACATTTGCAGCAACTCATAATGTAATAACTGCTCATAATGTAATAACTGAGCAAATTGTAATAATTTGAAAGTAATAAAAGCTCATGATGTAATAATCAGCACATAATGTAATAAAACCTTGAGCACATAACATAATAACAGCTGTTTGTGTGTTGTGTTATGAGATCATTATTACATTATAAACTAAGCAAAAAAAAGTTGAATAATGAATAAATTCAGCGCATAATGTAATAATTTTAAGAAAGAGTATTCTCCTTGTCTTCTTAAAGCAGAGGAACCCTCTAGTTCAGGGGTCAGCAACCTGTGGCTCCGGAGCCACATGTGGCTCTTTAGCCCCTCTCCAGTGGCTCTCTGTGGATTTTAAAAAAAAATAGTGGAAATAAATAACTGTTTTTTGTTTACATTTTCATTTTTATTTATCATTATTGTAGGTCTATGGTACGACGGAGTATTAGGGCCACATTGAGGAAAAAAAATAAATCTGAGATTTCGAGAATAAAGTCGTAATATTATGAGAATAAAGTCATAATATTATAAAGTAGTAATTTTGCGTGTTGTTTTCTTTTTTCTCTTAAAGTTATGACTTTATTCCCGTACTATTACGACTTTTTTCCTTTTAAAGTTATGACTTTATTCTCGTAATATTACAACTTTTTTTTCTCCTAAAGTTATGACTTTATTCTCGTAATGTTACTACTTTTTTCTCGTAATAAAAAAGAAATCAATATTTTGACACAAAAACGGTCCGCCAGAGTCTGACATCAGAACTGTGCAGACCGTTGCTATGGGCGCAGTTCTGATGTTGGACTCTGGAGGACCGTTTTTGTGTCAAAATATTGATTTCTTCAGTAAGTAGCCGTGTAATAAGCGGGATAATGTACAGTTAGCCGGTCATTGTTGTGCAGCATCGTCCTGTCGGGGATTCTTTCTCAATAAACAATGTACTTTAATTTAATTACGTTTGAGTTGCTACAACACCTCTGTGACACTGAACACTAAGCTGTCAAAGGTTAAATGCATGGTAGTTATATTGATTTGATTTGGAAGTGCTGAAAGATGATACTTAGAGCTTAAATTAGATCTAAACAGTGATTTGCTGGGTGCATGTAAAGCATGAATAAATTCACTCATGAACACACAGAGCATCCACACAATCACTCCGCTGTCCATAATCTTCTATGCTGTGTTTACAGACTTCCCAAGATGCTTTTTTTTTATGCACTCTCAGCTACTTTTAATGCATATGATGAACTTTCACATCCCTTTACTGGTTTCCTTTGCATCTGTCTTACAGTCTGAGGCTTGTTTAACTGCAAAAATCATCCCCATTTCCCCTCTTGAAAGTCAAGTTCCTGCTAGGGCTGCAGTATTATAGCTTATTAATTAATGAATTATTATTATAATAAAGAGGCATTGTAGTATGATGATATCCCGTCAAACATAATTCTTCTGTCCAAATTCATATTTCTGAGCAAACCGTTATTAAAAGCTTTTTTTCCAGAGCTTTCAACCTCATCTCATGGTCTTCATCAGTGGAAGAGTCAATCCGCTGATGAAGGCTGTGAAGTAATAAATAGTAAGTGGACCTTGTGTTAAGATTATTTTGTCAAGAATGAACTTTATTGCTCGACATGCTGATTGTTTTGTTTTATGCATTTGGATAGTTTTATCAGATTCAGGCTAACACATGCAACACTGGAACATAATTCGTTACACTGCACCTCACTTTGATTATTTTATATGCAATGTTAATTGTTGCATCCCTATTTTTTGTGATCTATATATGAATACCCCAAACCATTTTCTACCCTGATATCGACTATGCACATACTCAGACTGAGGGTGAGTAGCAATATGATACCAGCGGTCTTTTTTCCCAAACTTTAAAATCTCTCAACCTTTCTGTGTGGAACTGATTAAGATCATCTTTTGTGAGCAGGGTCTGAAATAAAAACTTTCTTCAGTGTCTGCCACTGTGGCAGACAAGTACTTTTTTTTGTCTGCCACTCAGAAATTGTATCTGCCACTTTTGAAATCTCTGTGCTAAATGAAGGAATAACATTTTAGATCTGATGTCATTCAATGTTCAATATATTTTACACAAAAAACATCATATGCATGGTAAATTACAGTGTTCGATTTACACCGTAGCTTCTGGAGCAGGGAGGTTACTGTACACAGTACTGTACTGTACTTTGTTATTGTGATCTATAGTGGTTGTTTGCATAAAAACAAACAATTCAAATGATTATGATTATTTAAATATTTGCTTTGATTAAAAAAATCTTGGCAAGCTGCTTAGAGCTAGATTTAGGAAGTTAAACAAGTCATAATTCTCTCTCTAATATCTATTTTATATTGCTGTGAAAACATCTCCTTCAAACAACTGGATTTACTTGCCAACAACTTAATTTTACGAGATTACATTTGAACACATCATGATAACGTTGTAATTTACCTTCGCCCAATTGTCATTTTTCCTGAGCAGAGTTTGAACGCCTCATAATTGTAACTCAATGGCACCTCCGGTAACGCTAGTAGCTCCGTTATTTATCCAAGCAGGACTGTGCTGCCAACCGGCTGCTAACAGCTAACATTACTAACTTTCCTCCCGTTGATTTCAACACTGATTTGTTGTTCACAGTGTCACTTTATCAGGAAAAAAAACAGGGTGCGACCCCTCAGGTTTATAAGGTCATGTTGTTGAGTGCTTTTTTTTCTCTCTGCCATGGCTCCGGTCCAAAACAAACATGAATGAAAACATGATACAGCGTGCGTATGCGTAATTGCGTAACTGTGGGAAAGCATCAATACAGAGGAATCGATTGTCACGGAAGCATGAAATGCCAAGGAATTGGACAAGTAAAATCCGTTCTTAACGGGAACTGGTTCTCTATACCCATCTCTAGCGTTTTCCCTGCCTGCCAAAGTGGCAGATGGCCTGCCCATTTTAACCGCTACTGCCAACAATTTACCCGCATTTGGCAGGTGACGGGTGTTAATTTCAGACCCTGTTTGTGAGCTAATGTAATGCAAGTCTGTAACTACTCATCACTTCTTAACCCCTTAACACTCCGACGGACGCTATTCTGTCTTCCAGAGGTTGTAGGGGGCTCAGTTTCCGAACTAGAGTAAATATACTGATATCATATGATACTAAAAACCTTTCCTAAACCTAAGGAATCCAGTGGTACCAACCATGACATGTTAGCTGATCAGGAAGAATGCTAAATAACGCTACAAAGTTGAGCAAAATTTTGGAGAGTAACAGCTGGCAAGGCGATTTTCAAAGGGGTCCTTTGACCTCTGACTTCAAGATATGTGGATGAAAATGGGTTCTATGGGTACCCACGAGTCTCCCCTTTCACATACATGCCCACTTTATGATAATCACATGCTGTTTTTTGCATACAGTACAAATGTGTTATTTTTGCTGATACTAAAATAGTGTATTTGAATATTTCAGCATACTGGCGTCCCTAAAGTAAATAAATTGGGTATCACTGTAAAGCTGAGACTCTTGTCGATCCAATGAGCCCAACTGTATTCATGTTTGATGATGTTAGTCCCCATAGTAGCCATTTCATTGTAGTGAGACCATTTTTTTAAAACTTGACCTCACTGTATAAAATGACCTGTGGTGACCTCTAGGATCATCACAGCCTCATGAAACTTTACAGCCACAAACTAGAGACCTAGAGCATTCAGAGGATGGATGGCTTTCCTAGCTAGATTGAAATTAAGGGGGTTTCTGAGCATTTTACACAACACAAGTGCTGGCAATCACCGAGAAATACAAAACCAGAAATCTCCAAATGTCAAAAGTTTTTGATGCCAAATTACAGCATGGCTTTTTTTCTATGGTGTTCCTCAAAGTCTTGGTGTCTTAATGTGGTATTTTATAATTTTTCTTATCAATTCTCGAGTGGTAAAAAATGGTTAAATTCAGCACCAAATCTGTGCAACAAATGGTATCAACCCCAAAATTGCTGCAACAATTTATGAGACATAATAGAGCATGGGAATGGCCATCATATACTTCTATCATAATGTTCTAAGCCCCTTATACACTTTCACAATGTATTTTAATACATTTTTTAATTAATCTCTATTTTGTACTTGACATACAATCTCAAATTAATCTTCAGGTTCCCAGCTTTCAGTTGATGCACAACACTTATATGTGGCATCTACTGTTGACTTTTTACCCCTTCCCTCACATGTGAAACTATCAAGTTGGTGCTGCTTTTTAAGGCTGTGTAAAAAAAAGTCAAAGACAACTTTTGAAAAAAACACTTTCCATTAGAGTTTCAGTTCAGTTTATGATGTTCAGTTCAGTTCAGTTCAGTTCAGTTCAGTTCAGTTCAGTTCAGTTCAGTTCAGGACATGAATGCTTGCAGCTCACCCTATTGCAAATGAATGTGGTAGTTCCTGTTTCTCATCTCAGTGTTCAAGTGATTGGTGTGGACCAGTGTGGATTCCACACAGAGCAGTGAAAGCTTTGGAGCACCCTAGATCTCTCTCAGAAAATGAAGAATAGGGAGAGAAAGCCCAGAGGAACCACATGACTGGGCCTTTTCAGACACACCGTGGGGGTTCCAAACTGTCGAATCATGCTGGTGTAACTGCATCATGTTTTCCTTTAAGAATATGGCACTGTAGATAGAAGGTCTAGATCAAAATTGCCTCTCAGTTCACCACAATATTGAGTTACAGGTTATTTCTTGTTTCATTTGTTGAAGGTGGTACCACTATGACCTGTCCCGCCATGCTGCAGAGGCCCTTCTCTTGTCTAATGGGACTGATGGAAGTTATCTCCTGAGAAACAGTAATGAGGGACCAGGCTGCTTCGCCCTGTCTGTCAGGTCAGTCTGCTTAACACCATCATTCCAAATGAAAGAAGTATACACCATGGTTTTGGTCCGTTTGATTGCTAAGTGATGACGCAGTAGATCCCGTATGTTTTCATGTATGAAAAGACCCCAAATGAACACTGCAGGTGGACTACTGGATTACTATAGGCAGATTATTTAAACAGCATTTGTAGAGGAATGATTCCCAAGCAGTTTGGTCACTATCAGCTGTTGATCACTTTATTATTACTCTACTGTTTATATTGAAAATGAGGACGTAAGCAGCAGGTTAAACCACTGTTCATTTAACTTGAATAGAAGTTGGTTTATTTATTTATTGTTAAATATTACACTGCCTTGTATCTTGAGAACTGAAGCAGCAGGTCCTGCAGTTTCACTTTATATTATTTTCTAATTAAAGGTGTATGTATTAGTCATTAATCGTTGTTTACTTGTTTATATCCATAATTCATTTATCCCTGATTCCCTTACAAGAAAAACTTTAAGGAATCGTGACCTGCTCTGTCCAGTATCCAGCTATTTATTTCACAGTCACACTGATTGCATTTTTTGCAAAAAAATTACTGTATCGATTTCAAATCATTGAATCGTATCGTATCGTAACGCATCGCTCCAAATGAGCCAAATATCGTCCTTGAATCGATCGGAACCATGGAAATCGTATTGTTGTAAAAATGTATCGTTACACCCCTACTGGTGTTAGAACACAGTGTGGAACCTACTTTAAACAGATGCTCAAGTGAATTACCTTAATCTAGGGCTGGCTATAATGAATGGGCTGCATTTATATACAGTATAGCCCTTATCTAGTCTACTGACCACTCAAAGCACTTTACAACACATGCCAACTCCTACAAAATTACGTTCCCATACAACTAAACTGCATTCTCAATTACGTTTCAAGGGAAACATATTTTGTCCTGGATTACGGCTGCAGTTTTGAACAGTTTCAAACAGTTTTAGACATATGGTTAATGTTGTAAATTGAAATAAAACAAAACAAAAACATCTATCTACTATCATTACACATGTATTTGTGATACGTCAAAAACAAACGTAAACAACGACAAAATAGGTTTTCCTCGAAACAGTTTTGTTGTATGGGAACGTAATTTTGAGAAGACAGGGCCGTTTGGCTACATATAGCCTATATGTGCTGTTAACAGCAAGCATGTCACAAGCCTCAGCCATTACCAAGACGGTAAACTATCTAACGCACTTATATAATACTGAGATTGCTGTATTTTTGCATGTTAATAACTTTGAAAATGCAACATTAAATGTTGTTTGTTTGTAATTTGACACATAGGGCAAAGGATTCTGTCAAGCATTTTCACGTGACACGCAAAGACAACGGCTATGTGTTTTGGTTTAATGAGTTTGCAACCCTTCATGACTTTGTCAACCACTTTGCTAACCAGCCTCTCCTGGGCAGTGACACAGGTATGCAGAACTTCAGATCTTCTAACTAACAAGCTTACTGCATGTTACCAGCTCAACCAACACATTGCTCTGTAAGCTATTGTTCTGGTTCAACCATAGCGTGAGAGATGACTTGGTGCAGCAAGTTTGTGTTACAAATGTTTGGGTGTGAAAAAGGTGTGCCTCTGGGGATCCTACTACAGTAGTTTTGAGTTGTTGAAGAAATCTTCAGCAACAATTTAGAAACAGGCAGTAGTTTGAAATTGTCAAAAGTTGAGTTTAGAAGTGCTTAACATTGAACCTATCCTCCCAAGCCGAGCTTCCAGCCTGGCTGTGTACTGTACTCAACAAATCCTTAAACACATTAGGTTGGGGGAATCCAGCCACTCCCCTGGGGGCCTGTGTGTCAACTGGTTCGTGATCATTTGGTTAAAATGTATCCCCAAACCACTTTTTTCAGCTGAAAACCAATGTATATGGGTATTTAGTCGAGTTACTGATGGACTCAGGTCCAAATCGAAGGTTACGCTATTGTAACCCTAGTTCTATAAGCACAGGTGGAGCCCTCTACTGGACTCTATGGGTGGATATTGTCCTTCAATCACACGGACTTTCAAATAGAAAATAGATATTTTATGTCTATGTAATAGTTTGTGTAATAGGTATTAGAGGATTGCTTAAAACCCACTACATCATTTGGAAGCTGTTGATTTTCCAGTGTTGCATGGTGCACACGACACATGAAACATTGCAACACACATTGTTATAAAATCCCCACACATGTCCGCTGTGTTGATGGATGTTGTATTTCTTCTTCTGTGTTTTAATGTGTGAGGTAGTCAGGCCTGTAACCCCCCCTCTGCCTCTGCCTCTGAACCAGGAACCCTCATCGTGCTGAAGTGTCCGTATCCGTGGCGTGTGGAGGAGCCATCCATCTACGAGTCTGTACGAGTTCACACAGCCATACAGACAGGCCGCACGGAAAATGATCTGGTGCCTAATGCCCCATCGGTATGACACCTACTGCACACTCATACCAATGAGCAGCTGATATCAAAGTACATCGCAATACCTCTATGATGTGATGTGACCAAAGTAACGTACAGGAGAGGTCAAAGTCACCTTTCTTCAAGTCAGCCTTGAAAGATAGTTTCTGGATTATTACAACGTGCATATTATATTTATAGTTTTGGCCATTATCAACTGTTCTGAAAACATTCTACTCAGAGATTGTCCAATCATAGCTTACAATGGACAGAGTTATGTGGTATGCACCTTTAACCATTTGGCGAGACAGGAAGGCAATCCGGGCACTCCAAAATACTAAACCAAGTGGCAACGAGGAATGAAATATATTACAAAGCCTCTATTGTAGTGGCTAAATCATTAAAAAAGCCCACATGTTTTGACCACAGTAGGTCTTCGTCAGGCCATTTAACCGTTTGGCTATTGGGGCACTCCAAGCTGGAGCTGAGCATTCAACCACATCTCAGTCTTCACCAGGGAATGGAGTTTTGAACTCATCGTACTGGCTTACAAGAGCATTAAAGCCTCGGCCACACCAGGAACTTCAGGAGCGCGTGGCAGCAGCGTTACCTGTTGTTTTTTATTTTGGCGACCATGTTAACAGGTTCGAGCAGGGGCTCGGCTCTTGTAGAGAATAGAGGTCTCGCCTATTTTTGACGCGAGCTGCACGGTTCACAGCAACAACAGACAGTGAAAGTGATCTATTGACTGTATATGGACATCATATCAGCGACATTACTACAGTTTTGATGTCTGTATCTGTAGAAAATGTTACGGAGATAAAAAAAAGTAAAGATTTATTTTTAAATCAATCACAATTTTCTTTGTTTTTATTTTACTATTATCTGACATTTTAAAGACCAAATAATCCTTAAAATAATCAACAGACTAATGGATAATGAAAATAATTGTTAGCTGGAACCCTCTTCAGAAATAAAGTATTATATAACTGAATATGAACAACCACACAAATATATGATAAAATAAAGAGGTATAAATATGCAAGATGGGCATGGATACCAAAAGAAAAATATGTGCAGATGACACCAACGATACAGAGAAAAAGCAAACAGAATCAGAAGAGTCGCAAACAGAAGAGTCAAAGCACGGTGAGTTGTACTTCCTCATGGCAGCAAAATGGGACATTTGTGTTGTTTGAAAAAGGGAAGTGTGAACAGAAGGAAACAGGGGAGGGAAGGAGAAGTGCCCATGACCTGAAAGGCAGCGGCGGCTTTAGAGGATACAACCACTTTACCCTTTACACAAACTTCAATGCTGCACACTTAGAGTAGATATCAATCCAAACAGGAAGTGTGTAAGTAAACAGGTGATGTATAGAATCAGCTCTGTTCATTTTAACTGCAGCAGCAAAGTGAATAGTTCTGATTATGTTATGCTAGAACCCAGACTGTATGGCTCTGATTTGTTGGCAACAGCAACGGCCGGAGGCATTGCATTTCCGGGTCTGTCCATCCCATTCTCGTGAATGCGATACCTCAGGAACGCCTGGAGGGAACGTCCAGGATGAACTGATTAGGTTTTGGTGGTCAAAGGTCACTGTGACCTGACAAATCATGTTTTTTTGCCATAACTAAGAAGAATAAGAATTCATATGCTTATTTGGACAGATATTGATGTATAGGTGGGTGATAACTGTTTATGTCACAGTCCACAGTCATTTCCAAATCCAAATGCCAAGCAGTTTTATGGAAAGAAGTTTTATGTGATTTGAAACTAACTACAGGGAGAAAGAGACTGAGAGTCGTTTTTTAATCAGAGTACAGCAGCTCATCTGAACACAATTACTTAATGGCCAGGATGAACAGGAGGAATGCTTAATGCAAAACCTGTTTTTCAGTGTGCACATGGATTAACTATTGTTGTAGGACAATAAACCACACCCTAACTATGAAACCAAACTCTGGCAAGGTTTCTTAGAAATGACAGTTTAAAAACAACAACAAGAGATGAAATCAAATGTCCTGTGTCTGCTTTTTAATGCACAACATTGCTCTCCTTATCTCTTTGGGTCCACAGCCTGGTGTTTCCTGAGAGGACATTTTATCTTTGTGCAAAGACGGGAGTGGAGGCTGATGAGTGGATCAAGATCCTGAGGTGGAAACTGGTGAGTTTGTTCAGACTGCATGTTTTACACAGTGCTGGCAGGAAGTGAGATATTTTACCAGTAAGTCACAGTGCTGGAGGGCCTCCACTCTTCACTCTTCACTCAAAAAAAAACAAACACTTAAAGAACTATTGATAATGTGCTGCGATCTCTGGACGTATAGCAAGGTCCTGACTCCTATGGGGATTGTTGAAAAGCATTCTGGGAAACAAAGGGAATCACCAATTGAGGTTCAGTAGAAGAAGACAGCGTAGATTAAATCGGCAGTAGGCAGTATATTTTTGGCATCACTGGACAAAAATTCCGTAATACCCTTTCAGCATATTATAATTCAAGTGTTCTGAGAGAAAACTAGACTTCTGCTCCTCCTCATGGCTCTGTTTTCAGGCTTTAAAAAATCAAGCCTGTGATGGGAGACTTTGACTAATCACAGGTCATTTCATTGAGAGAGCGTTCCTATTGGCTGTGGTCTGGTCATGTGGCCGGTACTTGGCGTTCCAAGCAATATGATGCCTGCATGCTGATGATACAGAGGAGACTAACATTGGTCCACGGGGCTCCGCAACGAGTTACATTATCCTCTCTGACCGGGTGCAGGTGTCTCCCTCCGGCCGCTGTCGGGAGGCTGAGGCAGGAAAAGCCAACACTAGGATCAGCACTGATTCATGGAGAGACCTCCGTCTGGTCAGCTAACATTACTGCCAAGCAGGTGAAATATAGAGTGATATTGTGGTTTTAGCTGACGTGTGTCGCCTCACTGTTTTGAGCGAT
Source organism: Sebastes umbrosus (assembly GCF_015220745.1). Lineage (NCBI taxonomy): Eukaryota > Metazoa > Chordata > Actinopteri > Perciformes > Sebastidae > Sebastes > Sebastes umbrosus. The sequence goes on from NC_051284.1 coordinate 4,149,503, forward strand.
GCTCGTTCATGTCTATTTACAGCAAGCACAAGCGTGAGCTCGACGCTGACTTTCATTGACTTAACAGCCACAGGTGTCGCTGTTAACAAGACATTTCTGATTCTTACAAACAGTCACTTTAAGTTTAACATTTTTTACCGTATGTTATTACACAAGTATGTATTCTTTTACTGTTTGTTGTCATGACACAAGCATATGTGCCACAGAGAGACACTCCAGTCTATATAACAAAACTTGTCTGTGTTATTAGAGGTTCAACTGGGTTTTTAAGACACATTTCTCTTTCATAACTATATCATGTACATATTCCTCAAAGTATGTGGTCTGTGTTAAATAAAACACTTTAAACTTCCATGTTTTTTTCCTGTTATCCTTCTTTTGTTTAGCTATTTCCCGCCTACAGTCACTGCATTTCCAACTTGACATTTTTGAATGCGAGGTGTCAAGTTTTAAACAACTTCTGTGGATATACTGTCTTTTACAGATCCCTGATTTACACTCAAGTATATCTTCATTCTGCAGGACAGGCAGCCCACAGTAACAGCCCTTGCTTTCAGATGGTTTGCTGGTATCATGGGATGTTGGTAGAACAGGAGCTGTAAACACTTTTGCTACTAGCTCTGGAATGACACATTTCTGGACAAAAATGTGAACCTTTTCACACATGGTGTCAAAAAAGTCAGTGTCAGGCAGTATTCTCTCAATGTGGATTTCCCCTTTGCCTTCTTTCCCTGGTCCCCAGACAGCAAAATCGCAGTAGCTTGCCTGTGTCAGGTGAATTTGAGTCTGCACCTGACAAAAGTACTGATGGTCCCTCTTCAATGAAAGCTTCCCCTCAACCTCTTGGAGACAAAACATGCTGTCCTGTTTGCATTTCTCCATCAAAGTGCTATTCTGAAGGCTGCTGGGTGCCTTTACCTCCAGCACACCCATCTCATGGCAGTCACATGTTAGTATGCCATCTGGGGATGCCCCTAACCATGGGTACTGGGGGTTGATGATCAGCCCTGCCTTCTTGACAGTGAGATTGGTGTGGAACTTTTCCATCATCTTGGTGTACTCCTCAACTACTTTTCTCTCGTTTTCAATGCCCCACCTAAACACAGAAAAAATGATATACACCTTAAATATAAAATGACAGTAAGAAATTATTACCATAACAATGTACACTTATCATATCACAGTAACATTACTTTCAGAAGTCCAAATAACATCTTTATTTGCAGATGTGTTATTTATCTTGATCATTTGTATATTACCAGCAAGATGATAAGTGAATGTAAATTACAAAAGTGATGGGGAGAAAAGTTTTTAATATAGCCTTAAAACACTCATCCTTTCACTGCCTGTTCTGTCTGAAACTCACATGCAAACCACTTGTATGGCAGTTTGTTTTGAGCTGCACTCTTTTCAGGAGGCAACTCTTTTTCAGGCACCAAAGATTGCTGCCTGAAAAGTGTGCAACTCGAAACGTGTTGCTGTGCTAGTGGTCTGCATGTACAGTAGATTTAAGGAGTGTTTTTGTAAAAGCCTGAACGCTGTGAAAGAAGAGTGTTTTAAGGCTGTATTCAAAAACTTTTGTGCGCATTGCCATATAACAAAACCATAAGAGTGACAGGGAGGGTCCCTGTCACTCTTATGGTTTTGTTATATTTGGGAATTCAGATTATTACATTTTTGTGTGAAGCTTTCATTGAGTGAAAAGTAGATATGAATACCTGAGAGAATGTGGTGTGTTGTTGTTTGGGTCCTTGAAGGCCACAGGATAGCACAGCTTCTTCAGCAAGGAGACAGCTGGTTTGTCTGGGTCCGTGTGGCAGGCTGCTCGGATGTTTGACGCAGTCACCCTTCCTGCCTTCTGGTCAAACCACATGGCACATTTTGATTGTAGTATTGTCTCCTTTTGTATGACACGGCACTAAAATTGAATAAGGTTGATATAATTTTGTGATATGTGACAAAACAAAACAGTGATTAATTAAATCTTATTGAAGGAAAATGTGAAAAAGACAACTTTAATGAATTCCGTGGAAAAAAATGTTTTCTAAACTTGAGCTATCCTATTTACTTGTCCCTGTGATATTCCTGACATGCACGTCTTCAACCATATTTACTGTCTGACCTGTTCTTCTGTTATGCTCAACTCTGTAAAGATCTCTTCACTCTTTGCCTGCAGTTCTTGGTGTGACAGTGACCTGTACTGGGGCTTGTACATCTTGTTAAAGGATGCAGGGATGTTCAGCTGCACTGCCCGAGGAATGTACCTCTTTGCATGGCCAGGGACAACAGACAAAATGGAGCTTTTGACAGGTTCCCTTTCAGTGTCTTCTGATACACATAGCATATTGTACAATGCTGTGCATTCATCAGGGGTTGAAGGTGGAATCTTGGCAGGGGGAAGGTCACCGCAACCATCAGCAGATCTCTTTCTCTGGGCCTTTGTGAAAGCTATCTGGCTCCCTGGTGCATACCCTACTGTCCTTACGGCTGCCATACTAGGCTCATTCCAGGCACAGGCTTCATCTGTGCATGCAGTGCCACTCAGTTTGTTAACAGCTGCTAGCAAAGCGTAGAGTATGGCACCCACATGTGAACACACCTCTCCTAAACCTGCCATACAGGTGCAGTGGCCAAATCGCACCAGTCCCTCCTTCTCCACAACAACCCAGGCTGTCAGTGGCGGCTCATTTAATTTGTAGGAATGGTTTACCTGACATCGAAAACAAAAGTTTTCATTAGACTTATATGTCATTAGACACTGTGTTATGTGACACTTGTGCAGCATTATTGACCCATCCAGATCGAAAATACATATAACTGTCGGTACTTTTGTAGGCTTTCATCCTGGCGGCCGTGTAAGGTGAGGGAGTCTCCACAAGATAAATGTAAACATCGCCAAAGTGGAGTTCTGGCAGCGACTTCGCTGTTTTTAGTGAAATAAATACTGCGGCGGCTGTATATGGATCACAAGTCCCCAAAACCTGTAGTTTGTGCTCGTATCTTCGTTTTTCAGATGTTGATAGATGATCTAAATATTCGTGGCTTTGAACAGATGGAAAATTGACAGGCTTGTGCTTCCCTGCTACGGAGAATTCACTGTGAGCCACCATCTTGGTCCATTGTTTTGCCCTCCAGATAGCGGCGCGTGTCATGTGACTGAAAACTATGAATAGGCATCTTTCTGTGTGGAATAACAGTGGTCCAGTGTGGCACCGCCTCTTGTGTTGCATTTGAATGTTGGTAAAACTTTACAGTCTCGTGTTTCCCGTTGAAACTCAATCCTGGCCCGCATATCATCCAGTTTGTTGTTCAAGGACTGTGCATTGCACAAAAATATGCTTGGCATTGCAGTACAATGAGGTCTTGTTTTGTTCCTCACCTGGACGCCGGCTCGCTTACCGCGTCTCGCCCGGTGTCGGCGTTTTGTAGGCAACGGGACAAATGCAGGCAGACTGCATTGGGTAGGCAAACTGTTCCTTCCAATGTCCAGTAAAGTTTGTCTATCATAAGTGATGACAGCAGGTTTAATAAACATACTGCTATGAAGAAAACAATCGAAAGACAATCTAAAGACTAAAACAAATCTAAAGACTAAAAAAAAAGTAAAACAGCAAGAGAGAGGGAGAGAGTAGTCAGGAGGCGTGCTGCTGCGTTGAGCGCTACCATGGCTCTTTAATGGCATGGCATTTTAATCCAGTCGATGAAGAGATTGTAGTACATGTACGTACAGTATATGCTGAGTGTGCACATTTATCTATAAAAAAAGTCAGAGCGGGGAAAAGTGTCAATTATATAATAAAGTTTTATTCAGTGTTGTCCATTAATTCATCTTTTACCAGACTTACATTTCCTTAATGACAAAGTGGTGGAATCTGACTGTGTATTAGACTGTAGCCTACATTAACATCTACAATATATTTTTTCAGCTCTGATGGGGACAAAACACAGGAGCAGCAACTGAAGATGACAAATATAGTTGAAGATTTAAAAATATATATTTAAACATAGAGGCATGATTGTAAACTCACAGTCTGATCCAGTATTAATGTGTTTGGTGATTTAAAGGTTAAATATAGGCTATTTGGAGCTTGGCTCAACAGCATTCAGTGGCTTTATTTCAGTTACTTCAACAAATGTAGTCAATTTAAACAGTCAGTGAAATGCTGTTAAAACATGTTCAGACTATACGCAACCTATTTAAAACTCACTTTCTAACTCCATTCTGCAGCTGCACACATACATATATTCTTCTCACACATACATATATTCTTCTCACTCGTACATATATTATTCTCACACATACATATATTCTTGTGCGAGTGAAAGTATATGTATGTGAAAGGAGAATGTATGTGTGTGTGAGTGCAAGAATGAAGTATGCCTTGTACTGCCCCTCATATATAATGGTTAGTTGCAGCTGTAGTTCAGTCTCCTCTGAACGACTCTCTGCTGAGGTTAACACATTTACCTAGAAATGAGAAAAACACTCTGACGGCATTAATCTGATAGGAACTCTCAGCCTGCCCTGGTTGTCATGGTAACAGAAACCACAGTCCTAGAATCTGTGATCTGTCAGCAGCTTTTTATCAAAATATCAGTTTCACAGAAATATCAAATTCCACTACGCAGAGATCCAGTGAGGACAGCATACACAGAGCAGACAGACGGTCTACCTGGACGTTGGTGCTGCTGCATTTATTACATATCATTGATATAATTAGACGTATGGAAAGCCGTTTGAGCATTTATTCCATATCCTTGATATCAGACGTCAGTGTCCTCCACTAGTTCGGTCTTTGTCAGCACTAGTTGGACATTTGATCGCACTAGTTGAACAAAAACTCTTACTAGTCACTGTTTTTCAGCAACTAGTGGCACTTTTATCCAACTAGTTCCAACAGAAGCCTTACTAGTGAGACTGTGCACCACACTAGTAGGACCAAAGTCCAGACTAGTCAGCTTTTTAACGCACTAGTGGACCCCTGGACCAAACTAGTAACACTGACAGTCAACTAGTTAACTAGTAAGCTGCAACTGTCATACATGTTAGCTAGTGAAATTTTACAACATCACTAGTTAACTAGTAAGGTAAAAAAAAGACCCTCACTAGTGCAACTAGTGGACATTTTTTCCCTTACTAGTTAACTAGTAAACATTTTGAGCCTCACTAGTTAACTAGTAAGGTCAAAAAGGCTTTAACTAGTTAACTAGTGGACATTTTGGCCCTCACTAGTTATCATTTAAGGTGCAACATGCAGCCACTAGTTAACTTGTTGCAATCCCTCAGGCCAACATGTTAACTAGTGCACAACATGCAAATGAAGCAGGCGGGGTAATGACAAAATCCTGAGTCTTGATTGGTTTGTATTTTTTATTTTGAGCTGGAATGCCAATAGAAAGCCTCGGAGTATGCTTCTTCCCCAGCTCCTCATTAGCATTTAGTGCAACTAGTGTGACTAGTGCACATGCTGGCCCTTACTAGTTAACTAGTGGCTCTTTTTTTGCCCGCACTAGTAAGGTAAAAAAGACCTTCACTAGTGCAACTGTTTTTCAGTTTCACACTTCGTCATATTAAACCTGTCCAAATACAACACACTGGTCTGTTCCTTGGAGGAAGAATATGGGAAGAGTTTAGCTGACTGCAACGCCTAATATAGGACACAGAGTTGACATTAGGTCTGAGCAGAACAATGTGAAAGGAGAATATATGCATGCGAAAGGAGAAATGCTGATCATAAATGGTGTGGGATGATATTTTACTGTTTCAGTGTGTCCTCTCCTTGTTAACTGCTGCTTGTTTAACTGACTGTGTCTCCCTCGGTTCACTGACATCATGTTTCTGTGTTGTTTGACTTGAATGAGTCCTTCAGAAAGCTGCAAGTGCCAAATTAAGTAAATCTCTTATGTACAAAAATAAGTCAAATTCTACTGAAATAAGATTTAGTAAAATTCTTATGTAATAAGAAAATTCCTCAATCACAAAATTAAGCAAAATTCTTAATAAATAAGTACTTAATCATGACTGATTTGCGAAATCCTTTAATAAAACATTATGTAAAATTCTTATGAAATAAGCAAAATCCAAAACATTGTGTGTTATAAATCCATCTGGATGTGAGATGAGCTTCTTGGAGGTGCTACTCTGCTCCCTGAGCTCCTTCCTCTCCAGTCGGCCCTCATTCAGCTGCAGGAACACCCATTTTATAATAAACCAGCTCAGTGTTCATTCGTCTGACCGAGTTCTGCCCCCTGGTGGCCTGGAGACACATGACAACACACAGATGTGACTTCCTGCATCACTTCTCTCTCTTCATTTCAATAAACACAGACTGAGTGCTTCATGTCAGTTAGTGGTCTAAACAACAGACGTGTGTCAGTACCTTATAGTAGAAGTAAAGGCCAGTGGTCACCAACAGCAGAATCAGCACCAGGACGACCACTCCGATGATAAGAGGCTTTGGATCTGATCAAACACATGGACAGTCATCACATCACATCACATCACATCACATGACTTCATGAGTCCAACAGCTCCCATTAAACACAAACTGTAGTGACCTGAAATCTAAAATCACTTCTTGAATCTTCTTTATGTGAATCGAGGCTCTGAGGACGGAGACTGTTCTTTGTTGGACAGATTATAAAGTCCTCTGAGATTAATCTGTAGAAATACAACTGACGTGACTTTAGTGAGACTTTTATATGTTTATAACCAAACATGCTCTGTCCTACAGTAGATTGTTTGCTGTTGACATTTATATATGACACGTGTAACACAATGACAGTAGTCACAGTGTCATTCCAGAAACAACAACATGCATGGGCTTATTATGACTGAATATGTCATAACCCTTAAAGTACTTTGCTAAAGTGGCACTAGTACTAAATATCTCTCTTTAGTTGGTTGTGTGCAGATGTCCTAAAGTGACGTCATCTCCACGTAGAATAAACCTCTAATTTTTAGTCATGTTTTAATCTCCATGATCTCTGAAGGCTCAAACAAAATTGATCAAACTTCTTAAATACAAAATTATGTAAAAATCTTACAAAATAAAAAAAATCCTTAAATAGAAAATTAAGTAAAATTTTTAAAAATGAAAAAAATTATTCAGTATAAAGAAATGCAAAATTCTCACGAAAAAAAATCCTTAAATACAAAATTAAGTAAAATTCTTATGAAATAAGCAAAATTCTTCATTACAAATTAAGTACAATCCTTAATTATTAAAAAAAGTAAAACTCTTAATGACAAGTATAAAAGTATAAAAACATCCAAATTTCTTGCGAAATAATAAAATTTTAGGTTCAAAATTAATTAAAATTCTTACGAAAGAAGAAAATGTGTTAAGTACAAATTAAGTGAAATTCTTATGAAATAAGAAAATTCCTCATGTACAAAATTAAGTAAAAATCTTATTAAATAAGAAAATTCCATAAGTACAAAATTTAGTAAAATTCTTGTGAAATAAGCAAAGTCCTTAATTATAAAACTAAGCACAATACTTCACTACAGAATTAAAGCTTCTCTGTTGTCAGCTGATCATTTTCACTCCGTTCGGACCAATCACATTTTCCAAACCTGCATGTAAACAGTCAGTTTACCTGTGACAGTGAGAGAGAGCAGACGGCTCTCAGAGAAGAAGTCATGAGAAAAAACATAGACGTGATAAACACAGCTGTAGCTTCCTTGGTGGGCGGGCTCTGCAGCAGGAAACAGGAAGTGGGCGGAGTGATTGACAGCTGGCTGGGTGTAGTTGAGTGCTGAGGTGGAGGAGGTGAAGGTGAGCTGGAAGGAGCCTCCTGGGTACTGTGGCTGGGTGGAGCAGCTGATGGTGAAGGTGGAGCCCCTGAGCACCTGAAACCCCTGCTGCTGGGCCTCGGAGACCCCGTCCACGGAGGAGGACGCAGAGATGTTGGGCTGAAGCAGCATGTCTGTAAACACAGAGAGATGATTGGCTGAGAGCTGGGTCACGTTCAGTCTGAAAACAGTGTGCGCTGGTTTGCTACGGTTTCCGGGTTGAACGGCGTGTCCCCTTGAAATCGTAGGTTTTTCAGAGGTGCAACATGCATGGACTTATTATGACTGAATATGTCATAACCCTTAAAGTACTTTGCTAAAGTGGTACTAGTACTAAATATCTCTCTTTAGTTGGTGGTGAGCAGACGTCCTAAAGTGACGTCATCTCCACGTAGAATAAACCTCTAATTTTTATTCATGTTTTAATCTCTATGATCTCTGAAGGTTCAGACAAAAATTATTAACCTTCTTAAATACAAAATTAAGGAAAATTATTATGAAATAAAAAAAATCCTCATTACAAAATTATGGAAAATTCTTATGAAATAAGCAAAACCCTTCATTACAAATTAAGTAAAATCCTTAATCATAAAAAGCAAAATTCTTAATGATACAATTACGTACATTCATGAAGTACAAAAACATGCAACTTTCTTAAGAAATTATAAAATTCCTTAAGTACGAAATTAAGTAAAATTCGTATTAATAAGAAAATTCCTTGAGTACAAAATTAAGTAAAATTCCTGTGAAATAAGCAAACTCTTTAATTATAAAACTAAGCAAAATACTTCACTACAGAATTAAAGCTTCTCTGTTGTCAGCTGATCATTTTCACTCCATTCGGACCAATCACATTTTCCAAACTTGCATGTAAACAGTCAGCTTACCTGTGACAGTGAGAGAGATCAGACGGCTCTCAGAGAAGAAGTCATGAGAAAAAATGTAGACGTGATAAACACAGCTGTAGCTTCCTTGGTGGGCGGGCTCTGCAGCAGGAAACAGGAAGTGGGCGGAGTGATTGACAGCTGGCTTGGTGTAGTTGAGTGCTGAGGTGGAGGAGGTGAAGGTGAGCTGGAAGGAGCCTCCTGGGTACTGTGGCTGGGTAGAGCAGCTGATGGTGAAGGTGGAGCCCCTGAGCACCTGAAACCCCTGCTGCTGGGCCTCGGAGACCCCGTCCACAGAGGAGGACGCAGAGATGTTGGGCTGAAGCAGCATGTCTGTAAACACAGAGAGATGATTGGCTGAGAGCTGGGTCACGTTCAGTCTGAAAACGGTGTGCGCTGGTTTGCTACGGTTTCCGGGTTGAACTGTGTGTTTCCTTGAAATCGTAGGTTTTTCAGAGGTGCAACATGCATGGACTTATTATGACTGAATATGTCATAACCCTTAAAGTACTTTGCTAAAGTGGTACTAGTACTAAATATCTCTCTTTAGTTGGTGGTGAGCAGACGTCCTAAAGTGACGTCATCTCCACGTAGAATAAACCTCTAATTTTTATTCATGTTTTAATCTCTATGATCTCTGAAGGTTCAGACAAAAATTATTAACCTTCTTAAATAAAAAAATAAAGGAAAATTATTATGAAATAAAAAAAATCCTCAATTACAAAATTATGGAAAATTATTATGAAATAAGCAAAACCCTTCATTACAAATTAAGTAAAATCCTTAATCATAAAAAGCAAAATTCTTAATGATACAATTACGTAAATTCATGAAGTACAAAAACATGCAAATTTCTTAAGAAATTATATAATTCCTTAAGTACGAAATTAAGTAAAATTCGTATTAAATAAGAAAATTCCTTGAGTACAAAATTAAGTAAAATTCCTGTGAAATAAGCAAACTCTTTAATTATAAAACTAAGCAAAATACTTCACTACAGAATTAAAGCTTTTCTGTTGTCAGCTGATCATTTTCACTCTGTTCGGACCAATCACATTTTCCAAACTTGCATGTAAACAGTCAGCTTACCTGCGACAGTGAGAGAGAGCAGACGGCTCTCAGAGAAGAAGTCATGAGAAAAAACATAGACGTGATAAACACAGCTGTAGCTTCCTTGGTGGGCGGGCTCTGCAGCAGGAAACAGGAAGTGGGCGGAGTGATAGAAAGCTGGCTTGGTGTAGTTGAGTGCTGAGGTGGAGGAGGTGAAGGTGAGCTGGAAGGAGCCTCCTGAGTACTGTGGCTGGGTGGAGCAGCTGATGGTGAAGGTGGAGCCCCTGAGCACCTGAAACCCCTGCTGCTGGGCCTCGGAGACCCCGTCCACGTAGGAGGACGCAGAGATGTTGGGCTGAAGCAGCAGGTCTGTAAACACAGAGAGATGATTGGCTGAGAGCTGGGTCACGTTCAGTCTGAAAACAGTGTGCTCTGGTTTGCTAGGGTCTCTGGGTTGAACGGCATGTTTCCTCGAAATCGTAGGTGTGTCAGAGGTGTTACCCAATCGGCAGCGACGTGCACAAACCCTGTCGTATTATAAAGGCACTGCATTTGCGTAGCACAACAGAGTGTTCAATGCACCACCGTTTCTGTTTACATGTTTTTCTATGTTTTGTTGACCCTTTGTTTAACAAAATGGACCTGATTTTGTGCCTCCTTGTCTCCTATCAAGCCGATCATCGATGCTCCGGCTTGTGATCCGGAAATCGATCTCAGCACTCCATCTTTAAAGACATCCCAATTCTTAAAATGCATCTGGAGGAGCGAGAAGGCTTGCCGAAGGAGCTATATGCAACACTACATCTGTGTAGACTTTGCGTAAGTCTTCTCGGCACACGTTTTTTTTAGTTTGTTTTTAACAACTTTATTGAGGCAGTTATCAAGTTTAAATCACTTGTGTATACAACTCAAGTCTACAATTACAAACACGCCAGGAGGACTAAAGGTTGTAATAAAAAATATTAGATAAATATCTTGTAAAGCTTACAGTGGTTTATATGTTTTAACAGCTTTTTTGTTTGTACATTCAGATATAGAGGTGCAGCTCAAAAAATTAGAATATCGTGAAAAAGTTCAATATTCTTCGTCGGTTATTTAAGAAAGTGAAAATTTGATATATTCTAGACTCATTACACGAAAACTAAAACGTTTCAAGCTATTTTTTCATTTTCATTTTGATATTTACAGCCTACAGCTCTAAAAAGAAAGAAAAAGGTATCTCAAAATATTAGAATATTTCATTTAGAGTTTGAGTATATTACTATTCATACAGTATAAATACCGTATATCTCTCGGTCTAGTTCAGTACACGCAACCACAATCATGGGGAAGGCTGCTGACTTGACAGTTGTCCAGAAGACGATCATCAACACCCTCCACAAGGAGGGTCAGTCACAGAAGGTCATCGGTCATGGCTGTTCGCCGAGTGCTGTATCGAAGCACTATTGAAATTCATGGAAAGTTGACGGGAAGGGAAAAGTGTGGTAGGAAAAGGTGCTCAAGCAACAGGGATGACCACAGCCTTGAGAAGATTGCCAAGCAAAGCAGATTCAAGAACTTGGCAGAGCTTCACAAGGAGTGGACTGAGGCTGGAGTCAGTGCATCAAGAGCCACCACTCACAGACGCCTTCAGGAAATGGGCTACAGCTGTCACATTCTTCATATCAAGCCACTGCTGAACCAGAGACAACGTCAGAAGCATCTTAACTGGGCTAAGGAGAAGAAGAACTGGACCATTGCTCAGTGGTCCAAAGTCCTCTTTTCAGATGAAAGTAAATTTTGCATTTCATTTGGCAATCAAGGTTCCAGAGTCTGGGGGAAGAGTGGAGAGGCACAGAATCCAAGTTGCTTGAAGTCCAGTGTGAAGTTTCCACAGTCGGTGATGATTTGGGGTGCCATGTCATCCGCTGGTGTTGGTCCACTGTGTTTTATCAAGTCCAAAGTCAACGCAGGCGTCTACCAGGACATTTTAGAGCACTTCATGCTTCCATCTGCTGAAAAAACTTTATGGAGATGCCAATTTCCTATTCCAGCAGGACTTAGCACCTGCCCACAGTGCCAAAACTACTACTAACTGGTTTGCTGACCATGATGTTACTGTGCTTGATTGGCCAGCCAACTCGCCTGACCTGAACCCCATAGAGAATCTACGGGGTATTGTCAAGAGGAAGATGAGAAACATCCAACCCAACAATACAGATGAGCTGAAGACCACTATCAAAGCAACCTGGGCTTCAATAACGCCTCAACAGTGCCACAGGCTGACCGCCTCCATGCCACGCCGCATTGATGCAGCAATTCGTGCATTTATTCACTCAATACCAAGTATTGAGTGAATAAATGCACATACTTTTCAGAAGTTGGACCTTTCTTTATTGTAAATCCTTGTTTTGGTTGATCTTATGAAATATTCTAATATTATGAGATACCCTTTTCTTTCTTTTTTGAGTTGTAGGCTGTAATTATCAAAATTAAAATGAAAAAATGCTTGAAACATTTTAGTTTATGTGTAATGAGTCTAGAATATATACAATTTTCACTTTCTTAAATAACTGACGAAGAATATTGAACTTTTTCGCAATATTTTAATTTTTTGAGCTGCACCTGTAGAGGACATATACAGTATTGTCTGACATGGTCATGAATGAAGAATTTGGATTTGTGAGTATAGAATTTAGTTAAAATAACACGCAAATTAATGAGATAGAAGTGCGAACAGAGACACCTGTGACGTATCAAAGAGGCGTGACAATGTGCCACACGTCATACTTAATTGATGTGGCTTTAAAATGACGGCTCCGAGGCAAGGATGTCTCATTTTGTTAAAAGCCTGTTGCCTTAACTCCTCTCTTCTCGCGTCTCTTCCTCGCCTCTTCAGTTCGCATCTCTGTGGGCGGGACTAAGACGCTAGGAGAGGAGGCGAGGAACGGAATCGAGGATGTACAAACTGGGAAATGGGAAGGCCTACAGACAGACAGGTGTGTCCTGTCAGGTGAAGCTCAGCAGTCTGTGGAGAGTTTGAAGCATTCAGAAACAAGCCCACTTCTATGGCAAGCTGTTTTAACATTTAATAGCTAGACAGGAGATTCATTAGAGATATCTGCAACGTTGTTTTGCCTAGTCATAACTCTAATGGGGACGGGAGGTGAAGCTATTCAAACCTACTATTGCGCTGCACTGCAGCCGTATGGGTTTATAAAGTGTGTCTGGAGACAATAAATCTACAATACGCTGTAAATTTCTACCACAACTCTCTAGTGAACAAAGCTCTCATTGGCCACAGATTCCTTGATGATGAGCTCTTTCCATTTCATGTCATTTTCTAACTATCTGATCCAAAGCGGTCCCCGACCACTCGTCTCACAGCCGGCTGCAAATAGAGACCGATGTTACGTGTCCAGCTCGGAGGACGGCTCGTTGTGATTAAAATGAGGTTGTAGCTCGTTGTTTACCTTACTACGGTTAGAAAGAGAACTCTTTTATGTTTCTCTTATGAGCTATTGATCCGGGAAGTTTGAATCTGTGAATATCTTTCCAACTTTACCAAATATATTCAAGTTAGCAAAAGCTTCTGCTAACACTGTTCAGATGCATTGTTCGGCCAATATCCAATGCGAAGCCTTGATGAGCAACGTCATGACAACAACTCTGACTAGTCATAATGAGGTTTGAGATATCTGTCACTGTTATTTAGGAAAGTCAGAACTGAATTACAGACATCTCTAACTGTCGTTTTGACTAGTAACAATGACTAGAATAAGAATTCTGACTAGTCACAATATAATTCTGACTAGTCAAAATGTAATTGTAGATATCTCTAATGTTAATTCTGGATAGTCAAGCTGAGCTATTAAATGTTAAAATGGCTTGCCATACACTTCTCTACACTTTAGGATGTCATTGTCCTGGATAACTTTACAGTTCAGTCCAATGGAAACCACCGACTGTCACTGTGACGGAGGAAGGAACATACTGGAAACATTACTGTCATAGATGATGTCACTGATCGGCTTACCTGAGCAGGTGAGATCCAGGATGTACTTAGAGGAATGTGATGCTGCACACTCCCTCAGAGCAAATCCGGACCGAACACAGTCAGTCCTGATCCACCACACAGATGTGGAGGAGTACTCATCCCTCTGTCGTACAGAAACAGCAGAGCCACAGTCCAACTCTCTGCAGGCAATAGCTGCTTCCTTCAGGGTCCAGCTAGCATAAAAGTCACCCACTGGTCTCCAGTCTCCATGATACAACTCCAGGTTTCCTGCACAGCGACTGTATCCTCCCACCAACCTGACAGGCTCTGAACAAAAACAAGAGAGTCATCAGTAAAAGAATAAAGTGAGTTTCATTAGAACAGAAATGAACCAGATCAGAGCTGCAGCTCCTCTTCTACCTGAGCAGGTGAGTCCAACAGCTTTGCCAGGTGAGCAGGTGTTTCTATCTGAGCCTGAGCTTCTACAGTCCAGGAGAGCAGACTCAGTTCCTCCACACTGGAACTCTTTGGTCCACATTGGATCCTCCACTTCTCCAAAGAGCGCCCCCTGGAGGACTGAAGGAGCCCCACAGCCAAGCTCCCTACAGACCACCTCTGCATCCTGTTGGTCAAAGTCAGCTTCACACACTGAGGACCACCACTGGTTAGAGTGGTTGGACTTCACCTCCAGTCTGCCTGAGCACAGACTAGTCCCATTCACCAGCCTGACAGAGTCTGGAGAGATGATAGAAGATAAAATAGAGAGAGATAAAAGACACCAGACACTAAATAAAAAGATGTCATGAAACAACAATTCAGTGATTCAAACTGGACTCAGAACAGTTCCAACATCAGTTCATCATTAGAAAGCTGTCAAGCTGAAGAAGGAGTCCTCTCAGGCTGGTTGCTGGTTGGCTGAGGGGACTCCTGAAGCAGCAGACATGTATGTTTCATATTAGTGATGTGACGGTGAGGACATTTTTCCACCGGTTAATAAACTTATGACAACACCGGTGTTACCGATTACACTGGACATTTTACAAGAAAAGATGACGGTCAATATGTATAGCGCGCTGACTCTGATCTTTACCGTCGGGTGGCAGTGTGTCTCGCCTCTCCAGTAGAGCTTTTGCTGAGGGTCTGTAGGGGTCTACTTTGCGCCGCTGCACCGCACACACCGGCTGTGAGCGTTCCGTCCTCCTCACGGCGATTACCTCATTAATGTTTTGGTTCCCTCATAGCATTTGGGTTTAAATCTGAAATATTGCCAAATAGGTGCGTTTGCTTTTTGCTTCGACACCAAATCCTCCGGTATCGTCTTGTCTGTCAACTCTCTCTCGTCCTGTGTGTGTGAAATATGACTCCTGCTACTCTGAGCTGACTCCTTACGGAGCAGATGCATTCACTTTCAGATTGTAGCGTCCGTCGTCAGACCATCTATTGATAACATGCCGCTGATACGCCAAAATGAACTAAATGTTTTTTATTTATGTAAAAAAGCAAGACGACGGATGTAATGTAATCGGTTTGTGCCTGAGCACCGTGTAACATCAGTAACACCGACTACCGCAATAAGCCTATTTCATATATACAGATATTTATCTTGGTGCATTCAGCACCTGATTTACGGAGGCAGCAGATCAACAGACTCCATCATGGCTAGTGGAGACAGTCTGCTGTGATTCTAGCTGGTGCATGTGTGTGTCATTGTGGGTACATTACTGTCATAGATGATGTCACTGATGATGTCACTGATGGGCTTACCTGAGCAGATGAGATCCAGGATGGAGGAAAAGTGATCTGGTGTTGCACACTCCCTCAGAGCAGATCCAGACTGAACACAGTGAGAGGTGATCCACCACACAGATCTGTCTGAGGACTCATCCCTCCGTCCTACAGAAACAGCAGAGCCACAGTCCAACTGTCTGCAGACAATAGCTGCTTCCTTCAGGGTCCAGTGAGTGTATTTAACTTGTCTCCAGTCTCCATGATACACCTCCAGTGTTCCTGCACAGCGACTGTCTCCTCCCACCAACCTGACAGGCTCTGAAGAGAAACAAGAGATTCATCAGTAAAAGAATAAAGTGAGTTTCATTAGAACAGAAATGAACCAGATCAGAGCTGCAGCTCCTCTTCTACCTGAGCAGGTGAGTCCAACAGCTTTACCAGGTGAGCAGGTGTTTCTATCTGAGCCTGAGCTTCTACAGTCCAGGAGAGCAGACTCAGTTCCTCCACACTGGAACTCTTTGGTCCACATTTGATCCTCCACTTCTCCATAGAGCGCCCCCTGTAGGACTGAAGGAGCCCCACAGCGAAGCTCCCTACAGACCACCTCTGCATCCTGCTGGTTAAAGTCAGCTTCACACACTGAGGACCACCACTGGTTAGAGTGGTTGGACTTCACCTCCAGTCTGCCTGAGCACAGACTAGTCCCATTCACCAGCCTGACAGAGTCTGGAGAGATGATAGAAGATAAAATAGAGAGAGATAAAAGACACCAGACACAAAATAAAAAGATGTCATGAAACAGCAATTCCAACATGAGTTCATCATCAGGACACATCTTTTCACTGCTCATTGACAGTGACTAGAAGACGGTCAATAGGAGAGGCAGAGGGATGGATGGGAAACCAGGAAGAGAATAAAAATCTTGATGCATTCAGCAGCTGATTTACCGAGGCAACAACTCATCAGACTCCATCATGGCTGTCGGAGACAGTCTGCTGCCATTCTAACTGGTGCATGTGTGTTTCAATCTGGGTACATTATTGTCATAGATGATGTCACAGATGATGTCACTGATGGGTTTACCTGAGCAGGTGAGATCCAGGGTGTAGTGAGAGGTACTTGATCTTGCACACTCCCTCAGAGCAGATCCGGACTGAACACAGTCAAACCAGATCCACCACACAGATCTGGATGAGGACTCATCCCTCCGTTCTACAGAAACAGCAGAGCCACAGTCCAACTCTCTGCAGGCAACAGTTGCTCTCTTCAGGTTCCATAAAGGGTCATGGCCAGAGTATGCCACTGGTCTCCAGTCTCCATTATTCACTTCCAGTTTTCCTGCACAGCGACTGTCTCCTCCCATCAACCTGACAGGCTCTGAAGAGAAACAAGAGAGTCATCAGTAAAAGAATAAAGTGAGTTTCATTAGAACAGAAATGAACCAGATCAGAGCTGCAGCTCCTCTTCTACCTGAGCAGGTGAGTCCAACAGCTTTGCCAGGTGAGCAGGTGTTTCTATCTGAGCCTGAGCTTCTACAGTCCAGGAGAGCAGACTCATTTCCTCCACACTGGAACTCTTTGGTCCACATTGGATCCTCCACTTCTCCATAGAGCGCCCCCTGGAGGACTGAAGGAGCCCCACAGCCAATCTCCCCACAGACCACCTCTGCGTCCTGCTGGTCAAAGTCAGCGTCACACACTGAGGACCACCACTGGTTAGAGTGGTTGGACTTCACCTCCAGTCTGCCTGAGCACAGACTAGTCCCATTCACCAGCCTGACAGAGTCTGGAGAGATGATAGAAGATAAAATAGAGAGAGATAAAAGACACCAGACACTAAATAAAAAGATGTGATGAAACAACAATTCAGTGATTCAAACTGGACTCAGAACAGTTCCAACATCAGTTCATCATCAGGACACATCATTTCACTGCTCATTGACAGTGACTAACTGGAGAAGTTTAGAGCGGTCCATGCCATCGATTAGCTAAGTTAGCTCAAAACACAAATATCAAAAGCCAGAAGATCAAAAACATATAATTTTTATTCAAACTGGGAGAAGGATTATTTTATTGTTTCCTCATATTCTAACTCGGTCTGTCTCATCTGCAATGTGAGCATGGCTTTACGAAAGAAGGTCAGTTTGGAGCGCCATTTCAAAACGCTGCACTAATAGTTTGACGCCGAATAAAGAAGCGTCAGGTGACGGCTCAAGAGGGATAGAGCCACCTGAAAGAGTGTATTATATACAGATTCCCAATATGTAGTTAGGGAAGGACAGGACCAAAACACATGAATTAGATTTGCAGGGTCTCTGTGGCAGCGGATACATGTTGGATCAATATCTGGGTTGACTCTGGGCAATCACCTGTTCCAGTGTGCCCTGTGGATCATTTTGCACTGAATCAGCCCGTGTCTGGCACAAATAGAAGAGTGGTGGACCTTACCTGGATAGCCTCCCAGGTCAAATCATCTTTGCCCTCACCTATTTCCTGAGACCAGGCTGATCTTAACTTATCAGTTATAGCCTTTAAGGGTCAGACTCTAGAAGAGGGTCAATAGGAGAGGCAGGGGGATGGATGAGAAACCAGGGAGAGAATAAAAATCTTGGTGCATTCAGCAGCTGATTTACCGAGGCAACAACTCATCAGACTCCATCATGGCTGCTGAGACAGTCTGCTGCCATTCTAACTGGTGCATGTGATTTTCAACCTGGGTACGTTATTGTCATAGATGATGTCATAGATGATGTCCCTGTAAGGCTTACCTGAGCAGGTGAGGTCCAGGATGGAGGAAGAGGAGTATGATGTTGCACACTCCCTCAGAGTAGATCCAGACCGAACACAGTCAGATCTGATAATCCACACAGATCTGCGTGAGGACTCCTCTCTCATTCCTACAGAAACAGCAGAGCCACAGTCCAACTGTCTGCAGGCAATAGCTGCGTCCCTCAGGTCCCACTGATTCATGGGAGAGTATTGCACTGGTCTCCAGTCTCCATGATTCACTTCCAGTGTTCCTGCACAGCGACTGTCTCCTCCTACCAACCTGACAGGCTCTGAAGAGAAACAAGAGAGTCATCAGTAAAAGAATAAAGTGAGTTTCTTTAGAACAGAAATGAACCAGATCAGAGCTGCAGCTCCTCTTCTACCTGAGCAGGTGAGTCCAACAGCTTTACCAGGTGAGCAGGTGTTTCTATCTAAGCCTGAGCTTCTACAGTCCAGGAGAGCAGACTCAGTTCCTCCACACTGGAACTCTTTGGTCCACATTGGATCCTCCCTTTCTCCATAGAGCGCCCCCTGGAGGACTGAAGGAGCCCCACAGCCAAGCTCCCTACAGACCACCTCTGCATCCTGTTGGTCAAAGTCAGCTTCACACACTGAGGACCACCACTGGTTAGAGTGGTTGGACTTCACCTCCAGTCTGCCTGAGCACAGACTAGTCCCATTAATCAGCCTGACAGAGTCTGGAGAGATGATAGAAGATAAAATAGAGAGAGATAAAAGACACCAGACACTAAATAAAAAGATGTGATGAAACAACAATTCAGTGATTCAAACTGGACTCAGAACAGTTCCAACATCAGTCTATAGTTCCAACATCAGTTCATCATCAGGACACATCTTTTCACTGCTCATTGACAGTGACTAACTGGAGAAGTTTAGAGCGGTTCATGCCATCGATTAGCTAAGTTAGCTCAAAACACAAATATGAAAAGCCAAAAGATCAAAAACATATAATTTTTATTCAAACTGGGAGAAGGATTATTTTATTGTTTCCTCATATTCTAACTCGGTCTGTCTTATCTGCAATGTGAGCATGGCTTTACGAAAGAAGGTCAATTTGGAGCGCCATTTCAAAACACTGCACTAATAGTTTGACGCCGAATAAAGAAGCGTCAGGTGACGGCTCAAGAGGGATAGAGCCACCTGAAAGAGTGTATTATATACAGATTCCCAATATGTAGTTAGGGAAGGACAGGACCAAAACACATGAATTAGATTTGCAGGGTCTCTGTGGCAGCGGATACATGTTGGATCAATATCTGGGTTGACTCTGGGCAATCACCTGTTCCAGTGTGCCCTGTGGATCATTTTGCACTGAATCAGCCCGTGTCTGGCACAAATAGAAGAGTGGTGGACCTTACCTGGATAGCCTCCCAGGTCAAATCATCTTTGCCCTCACCTATTTCCTGAGACCAGGCTGTTCTTAACTTATCAGTTATAGCCTTTAAGGGTCAGACTCTAGAAGAGGGTCAATAGGAGAGGCAGGGGGATGGATGGGAAACCAGGGAGAGAATAAAAATCTTGGTGCATTCAGCAGCTGATTTACCGAGGCAACAACTCATCAGACTCCATCATGGCTGCTGAGACAGTCTGCTGCCATTCTAAATGGTGCACGTGTGTTTCAACCTGGGTACGTTATTGTCATAGATGATGTCACAGATGATGTCACTGATGGGCTTACCTGAGCAGGTGAGGTCCAGGATGGAGGAAGAGGAGCCTGGTTTTGCACACTCCCTCAGAGTAGATCCAGACTGAACACAGTCAGATCTGATAATCCACACAGATCTGTATGAGGACTCCTCTCTAATTTCTATAGAAACAGCAGAGCCACAGTCCAACTGTCTGCAGGCAATAGCTGCGTCCCTCAGGTCCCACTTAGTCCAGATAGAGTATTCCACTGGTCTCCAGTCTCCATGATTCACTTCCAGTTTTCCTGCACAGCGACTGTCTCCTCCCACCAACCTGACGGACTCTGAACAGAAACGAGAGTCGTCAGTTAAAGAAGATTTGAGTGAATTTAGGAAAAAATGAAACTGAGATTTGACTTTATTTCTTTATTTCTCTTTTTTTATTTACCTGTTGACTTGTGATTTTCTTCAGCCTGGAGTCCTGTAGAAATACACAAATATTTATTGTTTTAAGTCAAATTTTGGAGATTTGACTGAGCCGCTGGCGGGGTGCCTTGAGACCGGCCTGGCCGTCAGTCATGTGAGATAAAAGCTGTTAATATGTCACTTTATCTGCCAAAGTTATTTATTTTTTATTTTCACCGGCGTTGGTCTGTCTGTCTGTCTGTCTGTCTGTCTGTCTGTTAGCAGTATTACTCCAAAAGTTCACGATGGATTTGAATGAAATGTTTTGGAGGGGTGGAGTTTGGCACAATGAACAATCCATTAGATTTTGGTGGCAATCCGTATCATGATCATGGTGGTAGATGACGGGAAGAGAGACAACGCAGTATAACGTTATACAGACATAATAGTGAGCTGTGATCTGTCTTTAAAGTCACGCACCTTGGCGGAGGTCTGCGCTCTCCGTGTGCCATTCTAGTTGTGGTTGTTTTGAGTCTCTTTGTGGTTGTTTTATAACTTTTTGTGGGTGTTTCTTTGTCGCAGCCTTTGCGTTTGTTAAATTCTGTCCATTAAAGATGATATTTACACTCTGTGAATTGTAGTAGCAGTTGTTAACTTCTCTGAATTGCATGTGTCATTTCCAGGTAAATGTGTGATCCTCAGCGGAGAGTTAATAGTTGATGAATATTTGATTCTGTTTAAAATGACATCTTCATATGTCTTTTTTGTCCGACCAACAGTCCAAAAGTTTCTTCAGAGCTGTCGATTCCTGTCAGATCGTCCCTAAAACTTTTAGCTGGAAAACGATGGTAAGAAGATAAGACATGGTGCAGGATGATATTTTAGTGTTTCGGTGCGTCTGAAGCTGTGATAAAAAACTTGATGTTGGTGTGTGTGATCAGTTTGTTCTCTGATTTAAAGATCAATATAAATGTGTGAGTAATAACACATCATGTTTAAAGCAGAGTCCTACCTGAGCTCCACAGCAGCAGCAGCAGCACCAACAGGTGATCCATGACGTCCAGGTAGACCGTCTATCTGCTCCGTGTGTGCTGTCCTCACTGGATCGTCTTTAGTTTTACAGTGAAGACTCCTCATCTGACTGAGTCAGGTTTTTCTGCCAAGTTTACAGTTTGACCAGTGGATTAGACAGTTTTCATCCAGTCTGAGCACTATGGAGGACGGAACCTGTCAAAATCTAAAATAAATAAATACATAAATGACTCGATAGATAAATAGGTATGTCATTAAATGTACCAATAATACTATTACAAATAAATGTAGGCATGAATTAATTGATACAAGGTGACATAAACTGATATTTTAATTTGCTTCTTTATTTATTTACCTTTGTGTTAATCCCCTTATATCCTTATATCTACTCTATTTAATTTTCCCTTTTATTTATTTATTTGTTCATTTATTTATTTTTTCTGTTTTAGTTTTTTCAATTTATTTGTATTTATCCTACATGCATTTTTTTACTATTCATTATTAAATTGTATGTATTTATTTGTGTATTTATTTATTTATTTTGCATTTTCTTTCATTTTCTTCCTTATTTACTTCCCTTAACTTATTTATTCCTGTATTCTTTTCTTTATACATTTCTACTTCATTATGAAAAGTAGGGGGCTGTCATTCAACGTGTGTCATCATTGGGTTAGAGTGCATACAAAAATTATCAAATCAGAGCCTCAGATGTCACAGTGCTGTTGTCGCTGAGAGGATGCAATACAACAAAAAATACAATTTATTAATTTAAAAATGAATTTATTAATTTAAAATATATGTTTTTTAAAAATACTAAAATGAATAAATAAATTTAAGCGTTAATAAAAATGAATACATAAATACTAGGGCTGTCAATCGATTAAAATATTTTATCATGATTAATCACATGATCGTCCATAGTTAATCGTGATTATTCACACATTTTTTATCTGTTCAAAATGTACCTTAAAGGGAGATTTGTCAAGTATTTAATACTCTTATCAACATAGTATTGGGCAAATATGCTGCTCTATGCAAATATATGTATATATTTATTATTTTAAAACAATTAACAACACATCACAATAACAAATATTGTGCAGAAACCCTCACAGGTACTGCATTTAGCATAAAAAATATGCTGAAATCATAACATGGCAAACTGCAGCCCAACAGGCAACAACAGCTGTCAGTGTGTCAGTGTGCTGACTTGACTATGACTTGCCCCAAACTGCATGCGATTATCAACAACGTCCTCAAAGCTGATCCCCGGTCCGTATAATTAACACTTTGGCTAACATAAACTCGGAAAAAAGTTTGGAAACTTGTGTTTGGTGGATTATTTCTCTGTTGTTACAATACTAAGTGGCATTGTATTTTACATCGTTGGAAAGCCTGTTTATTTACCTTCACAATGATGTCCAACTTGTCAGGATCATGCATTTGTGGGATGAGCAGCACAGCTGATTATGTAGGTAATGCCCAAGTGAAATTTGCCAAACTTCTCTGCCAATGCTAAACAGTGTATTCTCCTGTTGGTATTGACTCTTGTTTTGAGTTGTTTGGTGGATTGGATGATTGAACTCTCTATCAGTAACAAGGAAAAAACGAGACATGTTGGCAATTTTACACTTTATTAATTTAATACACCGTCAGTAGATCATGCGTGGACCAGATCGCAACTCTCCGAATCATAGTTGAACAGTCATTGGAATGGAATTCTCCGCTGTACATCAACTTCATAGACTATGAGAAGGCATTTGACAGCGTTGACAGAAGCATCCTCTGGAAACTGCTTCGACACCATGGCATTTCAGAAAAAATGGTCAACATAATCATGAACTCTTACGCAGGGATGACTTGCAGAGTTATCCATGGGGGACAGCTCACCAGAAGCTTCCAAGTAAAGACCGGCATCAGGCAAGGCTGTCTACTGTCCCCTTTCCTCTTCCTCCTGGCTATCGATTGGATAATGAAGACCACAACCGCACAGAGGAAAAACAGGATCCAGTAAACACTCAGCTAGTCGACTTAGACTTTGCTGATGACCTGGCTTTGCTGTCTCACAGTCGACAACAGATGCAAAAAAAGACAAGAATACTGGCAGACACATCATCACAAATAGGCCTCAACATCCATAAAGGGAAAAGTAAAGTCCTCGAGGTCAACACAACCAGCGAAGACTCAGTGACCTTAGAGGGAACAGCACTTGAAGAAGTAGAAGCCTTTACATACCTCGGCAGTGTCATCGATAAGCAGGGCGGAACGGATGCAGATGTCAGAGCCAGAATCGGCAAGGCAAGGGCTTCATTCATACAACTTAAGAACATCTGGAGCTCCAAAGAAATCAGCCGGCGGACAAAGCTCAGACTCTTCAACTCCAACATCAAACCAACAATCCTCTATGCTTCAGAGATGTGGAGGACAACCAAGACCACAATAACAAAAGTACAAACACTCATAAACAACTGCCTGAGGCGGATCTTAAACATCCACTGGCCAGATATCATCAGCAACAATGATCTCTGGCAGAGAACAGGTCAAAAACCTGTGGAAGAAGAGATCAGGAGAAGGAGATGGAGATGGATTGGCCACACATTCCGTAAAAACGGAGTACCAGCATCACCAGGCAGGCTCTTAGATGGAACCCACAAGGCAAAAGAAGGAGAGGCCGACCCAAGAACACCTGGTGCAGGGGCCTTGACACGGACATCAAACAGAGCGGGCTGACATGGAAACAATTGGAGAGGAAAGCCCTGGACAGAAGACTCTGGCGGACTGTGGTCAACGGCCTATGCTCCATAAAGGAGCGATAGGCTTTGAATGAAATGAATGAACACTGTCAGGAGCCTCAGTAGCGGGTGGAAGATCCATACGCAGCCACAACAGCCTGGCACCACCTCCTCATGCTGGTCACCAACCTGGTCACACGTTGCTGTGGGATGGAGTTCCATTCCTCAACCAGGATTCGTTGCAGGTCAGCCAGCGTGGTTGTGTTGATCACTCTAACACGTACAGCACGCCGAAGCTGATTCCACAAGTGTTGAATTGTGTTGTGGTCTGGACTCTTGGCAGGCCGTTCCATTCTCTCTACTCCCACATTGTGGAGGTAGTCTGTGATAACCCTGGCTCTGTGGGGGCGAGCGTTGTCATCTTGGAGGATGAAGTTACGTCCCAGATTGTGGAGATATGGGATCGCCACTGGTTGCAGAATCTCATCCCGATATCTCACTGCATTGAGGTGGCCTTCAATGAGATGAAGGCCATCTCTGCATTGAGATGGCCTTCAATGATGACAAGCCTCGTTTTGCCAGTGAGGGAGATGCCGCCCCACACCATGACACTGCCAACACCAAAAGCTGTTACTCGATCGGTGCAACAATCAGCATAGCAGGAGAATACATTGTTGCATTGGCAGAGAAATTTGGCAAATTTCACTTCCACATAATCAGCTGTACTGCTCACCTCACAAATGCATGATCCTTACAAGTTGGACATTGTGAAGGTAAATAAACAGGCTTTCCAACGATGTAAAATACAATGCCAATTAGCATTGTAACAATAGAGACATAATCAACCAAACACAAGTTCCAAACTTGTTTTTCTGAGTTTATTTAACTCACATTGATTGATGGTCACATACTCTGTGTTTGTAAGAGTCATTTGCTGTTCACCTGTAACGACGTTAACGTGACTGAGGCGCAAGGTAGGGT
The DNA here is from genome assembly GCF_015220745.1 of Sebastes umbrosus. NCBI lineage: Eukaryota > Metazoa > Chordata > Actinopteri > Perciformes > Sebastidae > Sebastes > Sebastes umbrosus. The sequence continues at coordinate 4,174,503 of NC_051284.1, forward strand.
CGGTTGTATGATCGAAAAACCCCAATGTGGTGCTCTCGTGGTCCAGGGGACCCACGACGGTGTCTGGGCGGTCGTGGGATCTCACCATTACGTGACAGCCTCTGAAATGTAGTGGAGTAGAAGAATAAAGAGGCAGAAAGTGGAGATAATAATAATAATAATTCACCTGGACGTAGTTTGCCATCCGTCCATAGGGAGGCGCTATGAGGCGCTATGAGGTGCTATGAGGCGCTATGAGGCACTGACCCAGCAAACTGGATACAAAGCGCCGAAGAAGAAGCAGAGGAAGCGGAAATTAGTTCCTTTTGATTTGAAAGAGGGACATTTAAAACTGCACAGACAATCAGGAGTAGTACACACAAACAACTGGAATAAATCCTCACAAAACGACACGGAAATGACCGCAATCTGACATTTTCCAGCCCAGAATGTAAAATAGTTTTTTTTATTCAACATTTCATCAGCTGAAGATAAACTCGACTCTTATTTTCTTCTTGTAACGTTTGAACCACAAAGTCTCAGTTGAGCTTTGCTCGACGCTAACAGATCAGTTTTTTTTTTACGGTAAGTTATTTCATTTGACTCAATTGAATTAGCTTAGTTTAGTATTCAATATAACGCCCAGTTGATCTAGTAAACAGTTCTGATAATCGATTAATCGTTTAGTTTTGTGAATATTAACTGGTTTATTATTTATAGTTACACTTTGTCTTCTCTGATACTAAACTGAATATATTTAGGTTTAGTTGGCACAAAACAATACTCACCGTTATAAAATGGCTTTTAATTATTAATTAATTATGTTTCTAATTATTGGCTGCATTAAACTTATTCTGATTGATAATTGCACTCACAAAAAAAACCCTGTTTTTTTTAGGTTTTTATGTCTGGGAAGCACTTTGTAAAGTTGCTTTTAAAAAGTGCAATATAAATAAAGTTTACTATTATTATTATTATTATTATTATTATTATTATTATTATTATTATTATTTAAAAATGTAACCTTGGACTTTGGGAGATTGTGATGAAGCATTTTTACCATTTTCTGACATTTTATAGATTAATTGATTAATCAAGAAAGTAATTGACAGCGTAATCGATAATGAAAATAATCACAGCTTTAAAACACTTATCTGGTGTGATGTGACGTGATGACAAAATTAATTATCAATTATTTTTAATAGTTGATTAATCGGTTTGAATTGGTTTGGTCTAAATTCTCTGAGTCCAGTTTCTTAAATGTGAATATTTTCTGGTTTCTGTCCTCTATGACAGTAAACTGAATATTTTTGAGACATTTGAGGAGGACATCATCTTGGGCTTTGGGAAACACTGATCCACATTTTTCACCATATTCTGACATTTCATAGACCAAACAACGAATCGATTAATCGAGAAAATAATCTGCAGATTAATCAACAATGAAAATAATTGTTAGTTCCAGCCCTCTAATATAGATATTTAAATATTACACTGTTTCTTACTGTTTTTACACGATGCAGTAAAACTGTCCTACTTGTATGTTTTCTGACTGTCCCACTGTTTGTGATTGGTTTTACATGAAGGAACAAAAAAGAATAATGTTAAATCAAAGTCATATTTAATTTCTCAAGTAATAATTATTTACCAAATTTAATGTCATTCTCTCTCTCCCCCCTCTCTCTCTCTCTCTCTCTCTCTCTCTCTCTCTCTCTCTCTCTCTCTCTATATATATATATAAACATATGTATATATATATATATATATTAGAAAATGCAAAGGGAAAATCAGGCAGCAATAAATAAATATATACATAAATAAATACATACAATTTAATAATTTATAAATTAATTTATTAATTTAAAATAAATAAAAAACAAATCAGAAAATGAATACATTTTAAAAGTTAATTAAAAGGAATACATAAATACTAGGGCTGTCAATCGATTAAAATATTTAATTGTGATTAATCACGATTGTCTATAGTTAATTGTGATTAATCGCAAATTAATCACACATTTTTCATCTGTTCAAAATGTACCTTAAAGGGAGATTTGTCAAGTATTTAATACTCTTATCAACATGGGAGTGGGTGAATGTGTTAAATCAACTAAAATGATTCTACGACAAACTGAGACTTTCTGGACTCTTAAAATTATCTTTTAAATTGATATCTATGTGTGATTCATGGCGCATTTAAAAAAAATATTTGTCTCTCTCCATTGACTACCGTTCATTTTTTTTCCGAAATAAAGTCCGTGGTCACAGGAAGGGGCGGGACGTCGTCTCTCTATTGAGTGCTGACGGGATGTAAAGAGAATTTCAACAAATATAACAAAAAATGTTTGTGAAGAACATTACCAACCCTAGCTTTAACACAAAACATGTTGCACTGCGTTTGATTTTACAGCCTGGCTCTTTTCTTTCATAAAATTAGCTTTAATTATTTACAATTGAACATGGGAAGCTTCCACCTATTAGATATTACAGAAAAGAATAAAGAGCGAGGTGTTAGATGTGATAAAATAATATAAATCACATTATATTCTCATTTATCCTATCAAGTCAACTAACGTCTGACCTCAAAGGTTTAATCTATCCAGCCCACTTGGTCTGGGAGAAAGATCTTTTCGGAAAAGTTTTTATGAGACAAAAAGGAGAAACTGGACAATATGTTGATAGACATGCAGTTTGATGAATGTGATTGTGTGCTCTCTGCAGGCTCAGTGACGATGACCCGGCCATGTTTGGGGAAAAGTCACACTCAAAGAGCACAAACTCTCTGCTCACTTCTTCTGTTTGGTAAGTGTGTGTGTGTGTGTTCTCATAGGTCCGTACTTTATCAATTATAATTCATCCCATATCAGTAGATGTCACATATAAGTGGTGTACATCATCTGAAAGCTGGGAACATGAATATTAATTGGACATGAAGCTCAGCACTGTGTCAAGTTGTTCTAGTCATAAATCAGAAATAAACATGAATTAATTATATAAAATAAATAATGAAAGTGTAAAAGTGTTTAGAACATTATGAAAGAAGTATATGATGGTCATCCCCATGCTGTATTATGTCTCATAAATTGTTGCAGCAATTTTTGGGTTGATACTATTTGTTTCACAGATTTGGTCCTAAATTTAACCATTTTTTACTATTCGAGAAGTGATCAATAATCCCTCCAAAATACCACATTAAGACACCAAGACCTTGAGCAAGGGACCTTTACATAGGGATTACTGAAAATGTACACAGCAGAAGTATGTCATAGTACTTGTGCAGGTAGATAGTACTAAGTCCAACAATATTAGACCCATAAAGTACTTATGGAAGAAAGGCATTACTCAAAGAGTATCTGCAAGCAGCCTAAAAAGTACTGAATGCAACAGACACAGAGTGCGGAGAGGAAGAGACTAGACAGAGTGATCAGGAAGGCCAGCTCTGTCCTGGGATGCCCCCTCGACACAGTGGAGATGGTGGGAGAGAGGAGGATGATGGCTAAGCTGTCATCCATGATGGAGAATGACTCCCACCCCATGCAGGACACCATCTCAGCTCTGGAGAGCTCCTTCACTGACAGGCTGCTCCACCCAAAGTGTGTGAAGGAGGGCTATCGCAGGTCCTTCCTTCCTGCAGCTGTCAGACTCCACATCCAGCACTGCTCCCAGTAGACCACTGTAGGGACCCAGCATCTGGCTGGTTTTAAGTGACCTCATGAACTCAGTAACATGATCCTTGACCACAGGACTCAGCTCAGTCCTCATTGGCTACAGTAACATTTCACACAGAGGTGTGAAATTCACACAGAACAAAACCAGAGGAATGTCCTTTGTTCCTCCTCTTTCTACTCATCTGCTCATCTCTCCTGACACGCGAGAGGTGAGCTGCTGCGCTCTTTCTACTCATTCTCCTCAACAAGCTAACCTGTTTGAGGTGAGATGCTGCGCTCCAGACCGGAAGCAGCTCTGCTCTCTGATTCTATGTTCTGTTAGGAAACAGTCACAGCAACAAAAGGAACCAAAAGGCGGACGACGCGAGTGCCTGCCTTTCACCAGCTAACTTCAAGCTATCAAGCTACTGGAGAGTTAGCACCAAGCTAACCAAAGACGACATCTTTGATTTGGAACCACAACTTCAACACATGGAATTACAAACCCTGTTCTTCCATCGGTAACGTACTGGGCCTTAGCATTAGCAATCGCACAGGGCTGAGCAAGGCTGTTCAACTTTGATTTCTAGAAAGTACTTGTATTGATTTGGTTTAATGTTATTCATTGAGTTTGACTGTGTTGATTTATCTGTATTTGATATTTGGGTAGGTGGCTTCGCCACATCTGATGTGTTTAGTTTATGCTTCACATAGACAAGGTCTTGCATGCAAACTAACCATCTTCTCTAACCCACTGCATATCTAACACACATTACGATCACATACAGAAACTGTGAATTAGTTAAACATAAACATACAGCTTCAGATAATCTTAACCCCCACATCACCCCCCTCTCTGTCCTTCCTGAGCACGTGTTCCGAAGAACAAAGAGGTCATGTGATGACATACTGACGGCCATCTTTGATTCCGCCATCTTTGATTCCGCCATCTTTGTAGTTTTACAGTGCTCGCCATTTTGTTTGTAGGCCATACATACATTTTGAGACAAGAACCCATCTTGTCCCCCCCCTCTCTCTCTCTCTCACACACACACACACACACACACACACAATGCGTTTGGTTTGTTTAGTTTAGTTATTTAGTTAGATTAATATTGTGTTTTGAACCTTTATTATCTTGTAAATAAATGTTTGTGGAATATACACGCTGGTCTCTTTTAATGTTGCACAAGAGTGAATAATGCCAACCTCTGCTATGTCAAGAACTCCGATATCCTTCAACCTTTACTATCTATTTTGGTTATAGTTATTAATTTAATTATTAATCAATGTTCCAAATTGATAGTTTAGCATATATAATGAGACTATATTAACATTTTGGTCATTGGTCCCTGATTCCAGGGTGGTGCCCCGTTTATTATTAATGTTTATTGATAATCTTTATTAATATTAATAATCCTATTATTATTTATTAATTAATTTGCTAATAACCAAAACCTACTAAAGTAGAATCCCTACACCACAACCAGCACTGCTCCCAGTAGACCACAACCAGCACTGCTCCCATAGACCACTTACACACCATAAAACTGACAATAACCTGATATTTTCAGGTGGAATTTCATTCATTCATTCATTCTCACTGTGCAATATCATTTTCCACTTGTGCAATTGTGTTAATAGTCTGTTTATTGTCAATACTGTATATACTGCTCCTATTTTTATACTTCCTTCTATTTAAATGGTTCATATTTTGTTACACTTTGTTTAGCTCTTTTTTTACTGTGTTAGCTGATACATCTTGTTTTTGCATTATCCCCTTTGCTGCTGTACACTGCAAATTTCCCCACTGCAGGACTAATAAAGGAATACCTGATCTGATCTGATCTTAATAACTGCGGTCAAGCTGAAGAGGGTCGTGTCTAGAAGGGAGCCCGCAAATTGTGAAATCTTATCTGAGTTCGGCAAAACTTGCAGAAACTATCGCGAGACTCGCCGACGACCTATCCATGTCTAACCTAAACTATCTCCCGAGAGTTTCCCCCCACTGCCAGTCAAGTGTTACGCCACCGTTTGGGGCGTGTCTGACTCTGTGTGTGACAGCTCTCACTTCTCTGCGTGACTCGCTGCTTCTCTCTCAGATGACCGACACACTGTTGAGGCTTTGACTGAATCCTGAGACCCTGACATGAGTTTCTACAGTGATGTGTCCACGGACGAGCTGGAGACTTTGGGGTAAGACCGTCTGGGACTGTAGTCACGTTACTGCCATGTAAGCTTTTCTTCTGTTTTCCCTATCTGGAAATAAACAAGCCCCTATTGACACACTGGACCAGACTCCGTATCAAAATCATGCAATTAAAAGTATTCTTACCGTTTTACAAGCATAATACACTTTTTAGAAAATATCTTCACAAAACAGTAGACTGTCTTGGTGAACTCGGCATGAGTTCCCTGGTGTTACAGCACCATAAATCCTTACTACCACTTCTCAATTGTTTCCAAGGAACTACTTAGCTGAATAGAAAGCATATTAGGTTACATAGAGACTACTGAGGAGTAAAATAGTTTCACTGTTTGCAGTCTCTATGGACTTCATAAATATCATTTAATAGAGAAAATAGTTTTTTGTTGTTTTTTACATTTATCCTTTGATATTGCACTATATTGTTATTTATTGTTTTTTATTTGTTTGTTTGTTTTTTTGACACAACAAACATTAATTACTTCTTTATTGTTTTCTTCCATTTACAGCGCCACCATGTGGTGGATTTGGGTCATATTTCTTAGGAAGCATTTGCACATCATTTCCAGTTATTGTACCAAGTTTTATGTTTTTAGCTCATTCCAGCTCACGACAATTTGAGACGCGGCATAAGACTACAAACAATAATAATAATAATAATAAATTCACACAAACTCAATAGGGTTCTGCCCCTACGGGGCTTGAACCCTAATAATGAATAAATTCAGCGCATAATGTAATAATTTTAAGAAAGAGTACTCTCTTTGTCTTCTTTAAGCAGAGGAACCCTCTAGTTCAGGGGTCAGCAACCTGTGGCTCCGGAGCCACATGTGGCTCTTTAGCTCCTCTCCAGTGGCTCTCTGTGGATTTTTAAAAAAAATAGTGGAAATATCTTGTAAAGTTATGACTTTATACTACAACTTTTTTCTCGTTAAGTTATGACTTTATTCTCGTAATACTACAACTTTTTTCTCGTTAAGTTATGACTTTATTCTTGTAATATTACAACTTTTTTTTCTCGTAATAAAAAATAAATCAATATTTTGACACAAAAACGGTCCGCCAGAGTCTGACATCAGAACTGTGCAGACCATTGCTATGGGCACAGTTCTGATGTTGGACTCTGGCGGACCGTTTTTTTTTTTTGTGTCAAAATATTGATTTCTTCAGTAAGTAGCCGTGTAATAAGCGGGATAATGTACAGTTAGCCGGTCATTGTTGTGCAGCATCGCCCTGTCGGGGATTCTTTCACAATGAACAATGTACTTATTATGTTTGAGTTGCTACAACACCTCTGTGACACTGAACACTAAGCTGTCAAAGGTTAAATGCATGGTAGTTATATTGATTTGATTTGGAAGTGCTGAAAGATGATACTTAGAGCTTAAATTAGATCTAAACAGTGATTTGCTGGGTGCATGTAAAGCATGAATAAATTCACTCATGAACACACAGAGCATCCACACAATCACTCCGCTGTCCATAATCTTCTATGCTGTGTTTACAGACTTCCCAAGATGCTTTTTTTTTATGCACTCTCAGCTACTTTTAATGCAAATTGTAAAATAGGCGTTGGTTTAATGAATACCAAACTTGTGACCTTAGTGATGCTGATTGAATGAACCCTTAGATGATGGTTCTATGAATGTCATTTACAATCTCCACAGGTTGTCCGGTAAGAACATGTAGATGATGGTGATGTATCAATTAGTCCAGGTCACACACACACACTCTCTTTGAGATACCACTCATTTATTAATTGAAGATTGTTTGTAAATCTTTGTTTGAATAGTGGTTACTAAATACAGAAAATAAGATAGAAAACATGTGCAGACATTAGTAACATGTAGAAATAATAAACAAACAGTATTGTATGAAATTCAATGTAAGCTAAACAGTTTAAACAGGAGTAAAAGGAGGAGAACACAGCCTTCTTAACTATAAGGGAGCGTCAACAAATAGCAGACTCAGGCTCTCATGCAGTAAAATGAGCATAGTGCACACAGAGGGTGATATGATGAATTGCTGCTCTAACTTAAATGATTGTTGACACAGAAACACACAACTTATCATTCAAACTATTATAGAAACACGAGCATGAGCATTATAACATGATACATGTGACTTTATAATTATTATAGCGATGTAGATACTGAACAATAGACAACTATAACAAATACTCACATTCTCATGGACGCACAGGAAAGACCATATCAATAAATGAAGAGAAAAGAGTCCAAAAGTTTCAGCACTGATGCTGAGCTGAGTTGGAGGACAAATGAGGCTTGTGATCTGCAGAAGGTGATTGGAATCACAGCACTCTCTGATCATGTGAAGACCATGCGCCAAGCCACAGACTATTGGTCCTTGCATGTGAACAATGCATGGGCTGGTGAGGGGATGCTTTTGGGTTAAACTGCTGCACCTACTGAACACAAATGATGAACTTTCACATCCCTTTACTGGTTTCCTTTGCATCTGTCTTACAGTCTGAGGCTTGTTTAACTGCAAAAATCATCCCCATTTCCCCTCTTGAAAGTCACGTTCCTGCTAGGGCTGCAGTATTATAGCTTATTAATTAATTAATTATTATTATAATAAAGAGGCATTGTAGTATGATGATATCCCGTCAAACATAATTCTTCTGTCCAAATTCATATTTATGAGCAAACCGTTATTAAAAGCTTTTTTCCAGAGCTTTCAACCTCATCTCATGGTCTTCATCAGTGGAAGAGTCAATCCGCTGATGAAGGCTGTGAAGTAATAAATAGTAAGTGGACCTTGTGTTAAGATTATTTTGTCAAGAATGAACTTTATTGCTCGACATGCTGATTGTTTTGTTTTATGCATTTGGATAGTTTTATCAGATTCAGGCTAACACATGCAACACTGGAACATAATTGGTTACACTGCACCTCACTTTGATTATTTTATATGCAATGTTAATTGTTGCATCCCTATTTTTTGTGATCTATATATGAATACCCCAAACCATTTCCTACCCTGATATTGACTATGCACATACTCAGACTGAGGGTGAGTAGCAATATGATACCAGCGGTCTTTTTTCCCAAACTTTAAAATCTCTCAACCTTTCTGTGTGGAACTGATTAAGATGATCTTTTGTGAGCAGGGTCTGAAATAAAAACTTTCTTCACTTCCTGCCACTGTGGCAGACAAGTACTTTTTTTTGTCTGCCACTCAGAAATTGTATCTGCCACTTTTGAAATCTCTGTGCTAAATGAAGGAATAACATTTTAGATCTGATGTCATTCAATGTTCAATATATTTTACACAAAAAACATCATATGCATGGTAAATTACAGTGTTCGATTTACACCATAGCTTCTGGGGCAGGGAGGTTACTGTACACAGTACTGTACTGTACTTTGTTATTGTGATCTATAGTGGTTGTTTGTATAAAAATAAACAATTCAAATGATTATGATTATTTAAATATTTGCTTTGATTAAAAAAATCTTGGCAAGCTGCTTAGAGCTAGATTTAGGAAGTTAAACAAGTCATAATTCTCTCTCTAATATCTATTTTATATTGCTGTGAAAACATCTCTTTCAAACAATTGGATTTACTTGCCAACAACTTAATTTTACGAGATTACATTTGAACACATCATGATAACGTTGTAATTTACCTTCGCCCAATTGTCATTTTTCCTGAGCAGAGTTTGAACGCCTCATAATTGTAACTCAATGGCACCTCCGGTAACGCTAGTAGCTCCGTTATTTATCCAAGCAGGACTGTGCTGCCAACCGGCTGCTAACAGCGAACATTACTAACTTTCCTCCCGTTGATTTCAACACTGATTTGTTGTTCATGGTGTCACTTTATCAGGAAAAAAAACAGGGTGCGTCCCCTCAGGTTTATAAGGTCATGCTGTTGAGTGCTTTTTTTTCTCTCTGCCACAAACATGAATGAAAACATGATACAGCGTGCGTATGCGTCATTGCGTAACTGTGGGAAAGCATCAATACAGAGGAATCGATTGTCACAGAAGCATGAGATGCCAAGGAATTGGACAAGTAAACCCGTTCTTAACGGGAACTGGTTCTCTATACCCATCTCTAGCGTTTTCCCTGCCTGCCAAAGTGCAGATGGCCTGCCCATTTTAACCGCTACTGCCAACAATTTACCCGCATTTGGCAGGTGGCGGGTGTTAATTTCAGACCCTATTTGTGAGCTAATGTAATGCAAGTCTGTAACTACTCATCACTTCTTAACCCCTTAACACTCCGACGGACGCTATTCTGTCTTCCAGAGGTTGTAGGGGGCTCAGTTTCCGAACTAGAGTAAATATACTGATATCATATGATACTAAAAACCTTTCCTAAACCTAAGGAATCCATTGGTACCAACCATGACATGTTAGCTGATCAGGAAGAATGCTAAATAACGCTACAAAGTTGAGCTAAATTTTGGAGAGTAACAGCTGGCAAGGCGATTTTCAAAGGGGTCCTTTGACCTCTGACTTCAAGATATGTGGATGAAAATGGGTTCTATGGGTACCCACGAGTCTCCCCTTTCACATACATGCATGATAATCACATGCTGTTTTTTGCATACAGTACAAATGTGTTATTTTTGCTGATACTAAAATGGTGTATTTGAATATTTCAGCATACTGGCGTCCCTAAAGTAAATAAATTGGGTATCACTGTAAAGCTGAGACTCTTGTCGATCCAATGAGCCCAACTGTATTCATGTTTGATGATGTTAGTCCCCATAGTAGCCATTTCATTGTAGTGAGACCATTTTTTTAAAACTTGACCTCACTGTATAAAATGACCTGTGGTGACCTCTAGGACAATCACAGCCTCATGAAACTTTACAGCCACAAACTAGAGACCTAGAGCATTCAGAGGATGGATGGATCAAACTAGAGACCTAGAGCATTCAGAGGATGGATGGCTTTTCTAGCTAGATTGACAATACGGGGGTTTCTGAGCATTTTACACAACACAAGTGCTGGCAATCACCGAGAAATACAAAACCAGAAATCTCCAAATGTCAAAAGTTTTTGATGCCAAATCACAGCATGGCTTTTTTCTATGGTGTTCCTCAAAGTCTTGGTGTCTTAATGTGGTATTTTATAATTTTTCTTGTCAATTCTCGAGTGGTAAAAAATGGTTAAATTCAGCACCAAATCTGTGCAACAAATGGTATCAACCCCAAAATTGCTGCAACAATTTATGAGACATAATAGAGCATGGGAATGGCCATCATATACTTCTATCATAATGTTCTAAGCCCCTTATACACTTTCACAATGTATTTTAATACATTTTTTAATTAATCTCTATTTCGTACTTGACATACAATCTCAAATTAATCTTCAGGTTCCCAGCTTTCAGTTGATGTACACCACTTATATGTGGCATCTACTGTTGACTTTTTACCCCTTCCCTCACATGTGAAACTGTCAAGTTGGTGCTGCTTTTTAATAAGGGTGTGTAAAAAAAAGTCAAAGACAACTTTTGAAAAAAACACTTTCCATTAGAGTTTCAGTTCAGTTTATGATGTTCAGTTCAGTTCAGTTCAGTTCAGTTCAGTTCAGTTCAGGACATGAATGCTTGCAGCTCACCCTATTGCAAATGAATGTGGTAGTTCCTGTTTCTCATCTCAGTGTTCAAGTGATTGGTGTGGACCAGTGTGGATTCCACACAGAGCAGTGAAAGCTTTGGAGCACCCTAGATCTCTCTCAGAAAATGAAGAATAGGGAGAGAAAGCCCAGAGGAACCACATGACTGGGCCTTTTCAGACACACCGTGTGGGTTCCAAACTGTCGAATCATGCTGGTGTAACTGCATCATGTTTTCCTTTAAGAATATGGCACTGTAGATAGAAGGTCTAGATCAAAATTGCCTCTCAGTTCACCACAATATTGAGTTACAGGTTATTTCTTGTTTCATTTGTTGAAGGTGGTACCACTATGACCTGTCCCGCCATGCTGCAGAGGCCCTTCTCTTGTCTAATGGGACTGATGGAAGTTATCTCCTGAGAAACAGTAATGAGGGACCAGGCTGCTTTGCCCTGTCTGTCAGGTCAGTCTGCTTAACACCATCATTCCAAATGAAAGAAGTATACACCATGGTTTTGGTCCGTTTGATTGCTAAGTGATGACGCGGTAGATCCCGTATGTTTTCATGTATGAAAAGACCCCAAATGAACACTGCAGGTGGACTACTGGATTACTATAGGCAGATTATTTAAACAGCATTTGTAGAGGAATGATTCCCAAGCAGTTTGGTCACTATCAGCTGTTGATCACTTTATTATTACTCTACTGTTTATATTGAAAATGAGGACGTAAGCAGCAGGTTAAACCACTGTTCATTTAACTTGAATAGAAGTTGGTTTATTTATTTATTGTTAAATATTACACTGCCTTGTATCTTGAGAACTGAAGCAGCAGGTCCTGCAGTTTCACTTTATTTTATTTTCTAATTAAAGGTGTATGTATTTGTCATTAATCGTTGTTTACTTGTTTATATCCATAATTCATTTATCCCTGATTCCCTTACAAGAAAAATTTTAAGGAATCGTGACCTGCTCTGTCCAGTATCCAGCTATTTATTTCACAGTCACACTGATTGCATTTTTTGCAAAAAAATGACTATCGATTTCAAATCATTGAATCGTATCGTATCGTAACGCATCGCTCCAAATGAGCCAAATATCGTCCTTGAATCGATCGGAACCATGTAAATCGTATCGTATCGTTGTAAAAACGTATCGTTACACCCCTACTGGTGTTAGAACACAGTGTGGAACCTACTTTAAACAGATGCTCAAGTGAATTACCTTAATCTAGGGCTGGCTATAATGAATGGGCTGCATTTATATACAGTATAGCCCTTATCTAGTCTACTGACCACTCAAAGCACTTTACAACACATGCCAACTCTTACAAAATTACGTTCCCATACAACTAAACTGCATTCTCAATTACGTTTCAAGGGAAACATATTTTGTCCTGGATTACGGCTGCAGTTTTGAACAGTTTCAAACAGTTTTAGACATATGGTTAATGTTGTAAATTGAAATAAAACAAAACAAAAACATCTATCTACTATCATTACACATGTATTTGTGATACGTCAAAAACAAACGTAAACAACGACAAAATAGGTTTTCCTCGAAACAGTTTTGTTGTATGGGAACGTAATTTTGAGAAGACAGGGCCGTTTGGCTACATATAGCCTATATGTGCTGTTAACAGCAAGCATGTCACAAGCCTCAGCCATTACCAAGACGGTAAACTATCTAACGAACTTATATAATACTGAGATTGCTGTATTTTTGCATGTTAATAACTTTGAAAATGCAACATTAAATGTTGTTTGTTTGTAATTTGACACATAGGGCAAAGGATTCTGTCAAGCATTTTCACGTGACACGCAAAGACAACGGCTATGTGTTTTGGTTTAATGAGTTTGCAACCCTTCCTGACTTTGTCAACCACTTCGCTAACCAGCCTCTCCTGGGCAGTGACACAGGTATGCAGAACTTCAGATCTTCTAACTAACAAGCTTACTGCATGTTACCAGCTCAACCAACACATTGCTCTGTAAGCTATTGTTCTGGTTCAACCATAGCGTGAGAGATGACTTGGTGCAGCAAGTTTGTGTTACAAATGTTTGGGTGTGAAAAAGGTGTGCCTCTGGGGATCCTACTACAGTAGTTTTGAGTTGTTGAAGAAATCTTCAGCAACAATTTAGAAACAGGCAGTAGTTTGAAATTGTCAAAAGTTGAGTTTAGAAGTGCTTAACATTGAACCTATCCTCCCAAGCCGAGCTTCCAGCCTGGCTGTGTACTGTACTCAACAAATCCTTAAACACATTAGGTTGGGGGAATCCAGCCACTCCCCTGGGGGCCTGTGTGTCAACTGGTTTGTGATCATTTGGTCCAAACCACTTTTTTCAGCTGAAAACCAATGTATATGGGTATTTAGTCGAGTTACTGATGGACTCAGGTCCAAATCGAAGGTTACGATATTGTAACCCTAGTTCTATAAGCACAGGTGGAGTCCTCTACTGAACTCTATGGGTGGATATTGTCCTTCAATCACATGCACTTTCAAATAGAAAATAGATATTTTATGTCTATGTAATAGTTTGTGTAATAGGTATTAGAGGATTGCTTAAAACCCACTACATCATTTGGAAGCTGTTGATTTTCCAGTGTTGCATGGTGCACACGACACATGAAACATTGCAACACACATTGTTATAAAATCCCCACACATGTCCGTTGTGTTGATGGATGTTGTATTTCTTCTTCTGTGTTTTAATGTGTGAGGTAGTCAGGCCTGTAACCCCCCCTCTGCCTCTGCCTCTGAACCAGGAACCCTCATCGTGCTGAAGTGTCCGTATCCGTGGCGTGTGGAGGAGCCATCCATCTATGAGTCTGTACGAGTTCACACAGCCATACAGACAGGCCGCACGGAAAATGATCTGGTGCCCAATGCCCTATCGGTAAGACACCTACTGCACACTCACACCAATGAGCAGCTGATATCAAAGTACATTTTATATCAAAATACCTCTATGATGTGATGTGACCAAAGTAACCTACAGGAGAGGTCAAAGTCACCTTTCTTCAAGTCAGCCTTGAAAGATAATTTCTGGATTATTACAACGTGCATATTATATTTATAGTTTTGGCCATTATCAACTGTTCTGAAAACATTCTACTCAGAGATTGTCCAATCATAGCTTACAATGGACAGAGTTATGTGGTATGCACCTTTAACCATTTGGCGAGACAGGAAGGCAATCCGGGCACTCCAAAATACTAAACCAAGTGGCAACGAGGAATGAAATATATTACAAAGCCTCTATTGTAGTGGCTAAATCATTAAAAAAGCCCACATGTTTTGACCACAGTAGGTCTTCGTCAGGCCATTTAACCGTTTGGCTATTGGGGCACCCCAAGCTGGAGCTGAGCATTCAACCACATCTCAGTCTTCACCAGGGAATGGAGTTTTGAACTCATCGTACTGGCTTACAAGAGCATTAAAGCCTCGGCCACACCAGGAACTTCAGGAGCGCGTGGCAGCAGCGTTACCTGTTGTTTTTTATTTTGGCGTCCATGTTAACAGGTTCGAGCAGGGGCTCGGCTCTTGTAGAGAATAGAGGTCTCGCCTATTTTTGACGCGAGCTGCACGGTTCACAGCAACAACAGACAGTGAAAGTGATCTATTGACTGTATATGGACATTATATCAGCGACATTACTACAGTTTTGATGTCTGTATCTGTAGAAAATGTTACGGAGATGAAAAAAAGTAAAGATTTATTTTTAAATCAATCACAAGTTTCTTTGTTTTTATTTTACTATTATCTGACATTTTAAAGACCAAATAATCCTTAAAATAATGAACAGACTAATGGATAGTGAAAATAATTGTTAGCTGGAACCCTCTTCAGAAATAAAGTATTATATAACTGAATATGAACAACCACACAAATATATGATAAAATAAAGAGGTATAAATATGCAAGATGGGCATGGATACCAAAAGAAAAATATGTGCAGATGACACCAACGATACAGAGAAAAAGCAAACAGAATCAGAAGAGTCGCAAACAGAAGAGTCAAAGCACGGTGAGTTGTACTTCCTCATGGCAGCAAAATGGGACATTTGTGTTGTTTGAAAAAGGGAAGTGTGAACAGAAGGAAACAGGGGAGGGAAGGAGAAGTGCCCATGACCTGAAAGGCAGCGGCGGCTTTAGAGGATACAACCACTTTACCCTTTACACAAACTTCAATGCTGCACACTTACAGTAGATATCAATCCAAACAGGAAGTGTGTAAGTAAACAGGTGTTGTGTAGTATCAGCTCTGTTCATTTTAACTGCAGCAGCAAAGTGAATAGTTCTGATTATGTTATGCTAGAACCCAGACTGTATGGCTCTGATTTGTCGGCAACAGCAACGGCCAGAGGCATTACATTTCCGGGTCTGTCCGTCCCATTCTCGTGAATGCGATACCTCAGGAACGCCTGGAGGGAACGTCCAGGATGAACTGATTAGGTTTTGGTGGTCAAAGGTCACTGTGACCTGACAAATCATGTTTTTTTGCCATAACTAAGAAGAATAAGAATTCATATGCTTATTTGGACAGATATTGATGTATAGGTGGGTGATAACTCTTTATGTCACAGTCCACAGTCATTTCCAAATTCAAATGCCAAGCAGTTTTATGGAAAGAAGTTTTATGTGTACACATGGATGAACTATTTTTGTAGGACAATAAACCACACCCTAACTATGAAACCAAACTCTGGCAAGGTTTCTTAGAAATGGCAGTTTAAAAACAACAATAAGAGATGAAATCAAATGTCCTGTGTCTGCTTTTTAATGCACAACATTGCTCTCCTTATCTCTTTGGGTCCACAGCCTGGTGTTTCCTGAGAGGACATTTTATCTTTGTGCAAAGACGGGAGTGGAGGCTGAGGAGTGGATCAAGATCCTGAGGTGGAAACTGGTGAGTTTGTTCAGACTGCATGTTTTACACAGTGCTGGCAGGAAGTGAGATATTTTACCAGTAAGTCACAGTGCTGGAGGGCCTCCGCTCTTCACTCTTCACTCAAAAAAAAAACAAACACTTAAAGAACTATTGATAATGTGCTGCGATCTCTGGACATATAGCAAGGTCCTGACTCCTATGGGGATTGTTGAAAAGCATTCTGGGAAACAAAGGGAATCACCAATTGAGGTTCAGTAGAAGAAGACAACGTAGATTAAATCGGCAGTAGGCAGTATATTTTTGGCATCACTGGACAAAAATTCCATAATACCCTTTCAGCATATTATAATTCAAGTGTTCTGAGAGAAAACTAGACTTCTGCTCCTCCTCATGGCTCTGTTTTCAGGCTTTGGAAAATCAAGCCTGTGACGGGAGACTTTGACCAATCACAGGTCATTTCATTGAGAGAGCGTTCCTATTGGCTGTGCTCTGGTCATGTGGCCGGTACTTGGCGTTCCAAGCAATATGATGCCTGCATGCTGATGATACAGAGGAGACTAACATTGGTCCACGGGGCTCCGCAACGAGTTACGTTATCCTCTCTGACCAGGTGCAGGTGTCTCCCTCCGGCCGCGGTCGGGAGGCCGAGGCAGGAAAAGCCAACACTAGGATCAGCACTGATTCATGGAGAGACATCCGTCTGGTCAGCTAACATTACTGCCAAGCAGGTGAAATATAGAGTGATATTGTGGTTTTAGCTGACGTGTGTCGCCTCACTGTTTTGAGCGATGCTCGTTCATGTCTATTTACAGCAAGCACAAGCGCAAGCCCGACATTGACTTTCATTGACTTAACGGCCACAGGTGTTGCTGTTAACAAGACATTTCTGATTCTTACAAACAGTCACTGTAAGTGTAACATTTTTTACCGTATGTTATTACACAAGTATGTTTTTTTTTACTGTATGTTGTCATGACACAAGCATATGTGCCACAGAGAGACACTCCAGTCTATATAACAAAACGTGTCTGTGTTATTAGTGGTTCAACTGGGTTTTTAAGACACATTTCTCTTTCATAACTATATCATGTACATATTCCTCAAAGTATGTGGTCTGTGTTAAATAAAACACTTTAAACTTCCATGTTTTTTTCCTGTTATCCTTCTTTTGTTTAGCTATTTCCCGCCTACAGTCACTGCATTTCCAACTTGACATTTTTGAATGTGAGGTGTCAAGTTTTAAACAACTTCTGTGGATATACTGTCTTTTACAGATCCCTGATTTACACTCAAGTATATCTTCATTCTGCAGGACAGGCAGCCCACAGTAACAGCCCTTGCTTTCAGATGGTTTGCTGGTATCATGGGATGTTGGTAGAACAGGAGCTGTAAACACTTTTGCTACTAGCTCTGGAATGACACATTTCTGGACAAAAATGTGAACCTTTTCACACATGGTGTCAAAAAAGTCAGTGTCAGGCAGTATTCTCTCAATGTGGATTTCCCCTTTGCCTTCTTTCCCTGGTCCCCAGACAGCAAAATCGCAGTAGCTTGCCTGTGTCAGGTGAATTTGAGTCTGCACCTGACAAAAGTACTGATGGTCCCTCTTCAATGAAAGCTTCCCCTCAACCTCTTGGAGACAAAACATGCTGTCCTGTTTGCATTTCTCCATCAAAGTGCTATTCTGAAGGCTGCTGGGTGCCTTTACCTCCAGCACACCCATCTCATGGCAGTCACATGTTAGTATGCCATCTGGGGATGCCCCTAACCATGGGTACTGGGGGTTGATGATCAGCCCTGCCTTCTTGACAGTGAGATTGGTGTGGGACTTTTCCATCATCTTGGTGTACTCCTCAACTACTTTTCTCTCGTTGTCAATGCCCCACCTAAACACAGAAAAAAATGATATACACCTTAAATATAAAATGACAGTAAGAAATTATTACCATAACAATGTACACTTATCATATCACAGTAACATTACTTTCAGAAGTCCAAATAACATCTTTATTTGCAGATGTGTTATTTATTCATTGTCATTTGTATATTACCAGCAAGATGATAAGTGAATGTAAATTACAAAAGTGATGGGGAGAAAAGTTTTTAATATAGCCTTAAAACACTCATCCTTTCACTGCCTGTTCTGTCTGAAACTCACATGCAAACCACTTGTATGGCAGTTTGTTTTGAGCTGCACTCTTTTCAGGAGGCAACTCTTTTTCAGGCACCAAAGATTGCTGCCTGAAAAGTGTGCAACTCGAAACGTGTTGCTGTGCTAGTGGTCTGCATGTACAGTAGATTTAAGAAGTGTTTTTGTAAAAGCCTGAACGCTGTGAAAGAAGAGTGTTTTAAGGCTGTATTCAAAAACTTTTGTGCGCATTGCCATATAACAAAACCATAAGAGTGACAGGGAGGGTCCCTGTCACTCTTATGGTTTTGTTATATTTGGGAATTCAGATTATTACATTTTTGTGTGAAGCTTTCATTGAGTGAAAAGTAGATATGAATACCTGAGAGAATGTGGTGTGTTGTTGTTTGGGTCCTTGAAGGCCACAGGATAGCACAGCTTCTTCAGCAAGGAGACAGCTGGTTTGTCTGGGTCCGTGTGGCAGGCTGCTCGGATGTTTGACGCAGTCACCCTTCCTGCCTTCTGGTCAAACCACATGGCACTTTTTGATTGTAGTATTGTCTCCTTTTGTATGACACGGCACTAAAATTGAATAAGGTTGATATAATTTTGTGATATGTGACAAAACAAAACAGTGATGAATTAAGAGTTATTGAAGAAAAATGTGAAAAAGACAACTTTAATGAATTCCGTGGAAAAAAATGTTTTCTAAACTTGAGCTATCCTATTTACTTGCCCCTGTGATATTCCTGACATGCACGTCTTCAACCATATTTACTGACTGACCTGTTCTTCTGTTATGCTCAACTCTGTAAAGATCTCTTCACTCTTTGCCTGCAGTTCTTGGTGTGACAGTGACCTGTACTGGGGCTTGTACATCTTGTTAAAGGATGCAGGGATGTTCAGCTGCACTGCCCGAGGAATGTACCTCTTTGCATGGCCAGGGACAACAGACAAAATGGAGCTTTTGACAGGTTCCCTTTCAGTGTCTTCTGATACACATAGCATATTGTACAATGCTGTGCATTCATCAGGGGTTGAAGGTGGAATCTTGGCAGGGGGAAGGTCACCGCAACCATCAGCAGATCTCTTTCTCTGGGCCTTTGTGAAAGCTATCTGGCTCCCTGGTGCATACCCTACTGTCCTTACGGCTGCCATACTAGGCTCATTCCAGGCACAGGCTTCATCTGTGCATGCAGTGCCACTCAGTTTGTTAACAGCTGCTAGCAAAGCGTAGAGTATGGCACCCACATGTGAACACACCTCTCCTAAACCTGCCATACAGGTGCAGTGGCCAAATCGCACCAGTCCCTCCTTCTCCACAACAATCCAGGCTGTCAGTGGCAGCTCATTTAATTTGTAGGAATGGTTTACCTAACATCGAAAACAAAAGTTTTCATTAGACTTATATGTCATTAGACACTGTGTTAAACATACCAAATGAATACTGCCTGTCACTACTGTCCTACCAACGCTGACTACAGTGACCCTGAAACTAACCACACACGAATCAACGTCAGATAGCTAGCTAACATTAACGTTAGTTAATTAGCACTCACCTTTGCTTTGACAATGAAGAATTTCTTGTCCTTCACCTCCCAAACGGCAGCATTATTGACCCATCCAGATCGAAAATACATATAACTGTCGGTACTTTTGTAGGCTTTCATCCTGGCGGCCGTGTAAGGTGAGGGAGTCTCCACAAGATAAATGTAAACATCGCCAAAGTGGAGTTCTGGCAGCGACTTCGCTGTTTTTAGTGAAATAAATACTGCGGCGGCTGTATATGGATCACAAGTCCCCAAAACCTGTAGTTTGTGCTCGTATCTTCGTTTTTCAGATGTTGATAGATGATCTAAATATTCGTGGCTTTGAACAGATGGAAAATTGACAGGCTTGTGCTTCCCTGCTACGGAGAATTCACTGTGAGCCACCATCTTGGTCCATTGTTTTGCCCTCCAGATAGCGGCGCGTGTCATGTGACTGAAAACTATGAATAGGCATCTTTCTGTGTGGAATAACAGTGGTCCAGTGTGGCACCGCCTCTTGTGTTGCATTTGAATGTTGGTAAAACTTTGGAAGTACGCTCTTCAGATTCGCCCTATTTAAGTCTCCGGTTACTATGACAGCAGCACTTGGATGTTTTGATTCTAGTGCTGAGATGGTTTTGTGTAGCACCTTCATAGCTGACGTGATGTTGGCGCATGGGGGGACATACACAGTAGTCAAGGCAACAGCGCAGAATTCTCTGGGGAGGTAATGAGGGCGGCACATTAAAATCATGAACTCTAAGTCTCACATAGTCGCCTTGATAGTAACATTACTACCGTTGCACCAGGAATAGTTGATCATCACACACAGACCACCTCCTTTAGATTTCCCACTGTCCAAAGTCCTATCATGTCGGAAAGGTGAAAAGCCTGTTAATCCGATGGCTGCATCAGGAGTGTTTTCATTCAACCAGCTCTCTGTGAAACAAAGAACCTTACAGTCTCGTGTTTCCCGTTGAAACTCAATCCTGGCCTGCATATCATCCAGTTTGTTGTTCAAGGACTGTGCATTGCACAAAAATGTGCTTGGCATTGCAATATGATGAGGTCTTGTTTTGTTCCTCACCTGGATGCCGGCTCTCTTACCGCGTCTCGCCCGGTGTCGGCGTTTTGTAGGCAACGGGACAAATGCAGGCAGACTGCATTGGGTAGGCAAACTGTTCCTTCCAATGTCCAGTAAAGTTTGTCTATCATAAGTGATGACAGTAGGTTTAATAAACATACTGCTATGAAGAAAACAATCGAAAGACAATCTAAAGACTAAGACATTGAGCGCTACCATGGCTCTTTAATGGCATGGAATTTTAATCCAGTCGATGAAGAGATTGTAGTACATGTACGTACAGTATATGCTGAGTGTGCACATTTATCTATAAAAAAAGTCAGAGCGGGGAAAAGTGTCAATTATATAATAAAGTTTTATTCAGTGTTGTCCATTAATTCATCTTTTACCAGACTTACATTTCCTTAATGACAAAGTGGTGGAATCTGACTGTGTATTAGACTGTAGCCTACATTAACATCTACAATATATTTTTTCAGCTCTGATGGGGACAAAACACAGGAGCAGCAACTGAAGATGACAAATATAGTTGAAGATTTAAAAATATATATTTAAACATAGAGGCATAATTGTAAACTCACAGTCTGATCCAGTATTAATGTGTTTGGTGATTTAAAGGTTAAATATAGGCTATCTGGAGCTTGGCTCAACAGCATTCAGTGGCTTTATTTCAGTTACTTCAACAAATGTAGTCAATTTAAACAGTCAGTGAAATGCTGTAAAAACATGTTCAGACTATACGCAACCTATTTAAAACTCACTTTCTAACTCCATTCTGCAGCTGCACACATACATATATTCTTCTCACACATACATATATTCTTCTCACACATACGTATATTCTTTTCACACATACATATATTCTTGTGCGAGTGAAAGTATATGTATGTGAAAGGAGAATGTGTGTGTGTGAGTGTGTAGGGATTCTACTGTAACAGGTTTTGGTTATTAGCAAATTAATTAATAAATAATAATAGAATTATTAATATTAATAAAGATTATCAATAAACATTAATAATAAACGGGGCACCACCCTGGAATCAGGGACCAATGACCAAAACGTTAATGTAGTCTCATTATATATGCTAAACTATCAATTTGGAACGTTGATTAATAATTAAATTAATAACTATAACCAAAATAGATAGTAAAGGTTGAAGGATATCGGAGTTCTTGACATAGCAGAGGTTGGCATTATTCACTCTTGTGCAACATTAAAAGAGACCAGCGTGTATATTCCACAAACATTTATTTACAAGATAATAAAGGTTCAAAACACAATATTAATCTAACTAAATAACTAAACTAAACAAACCAAACACAGTGTGTGTGTGTGTGTGTGTGTGTGTGTGTGAGAGAGAGAGAGAGAGAGAGACACACAAGATGGCTTCTTGTCTCAAGATGTCTGAGTGGCCTACAGACAAAATGGCGAGCACTGTAAAACTACAAAGATGGCCGTCAGTATGTCATCACATGACCTCTTTGTTCTTCGGAACACGTGCTCAGGAAGGACAGAGAGGGGGGTGATGTGGGGGTTAAGATTATCTGAAGCTGTATGTTTATGTTTAACTAATTCACAGTTTCTGTATGTGATCGTAATGTGTGTTAGATATGCAGTGGGTTAGAGAAGATGGTTAGTTTGCATGCAAGACCTTGTCTATGTGAAGCATAAACTAAACACATCAGATATGGCGAAGCCACCTACCCAAATATCAAATACAAATAAATCACCACAGTCAAACTCAATGAATAAAATTAAACCAAATCAATACAAGTACATCCTAGAAATCAAAGTTGAACAGTCTTGCTCAGCCATGTGCGATTGCTAACTAAGGTAAGCCCAGTACGTTAACGATCCATGGAAGAAAAGGGTTTGTGATTCCATGGGTTAAAGTTGTGGTTCCAAGTCAAAGAGGTCGTCTTTGGTTAGCTTGGTGCTAACTTCTTTGCGGTTGCTGCTTGAAGTTAGCTGGTGAAAAGGACAGGCTCTCGCGTCATCTGCATTTTGGTTCCTTGTGTCTTATGACTGTTTCCTAACAGGACATAGAATCATAGAGCAGAGCTGCTTCCGGTCTGGAGCGCAGCAGCTCACCCCTCGCAGGTCAGGAGAGATGAGGAGATGAGCAGAAAAAGGGGGAACAAAAACATTCCTCTGGTTTTGTTCTGGGTGAATTTCACACCTCTGTGTGAAATGTTACAGTAGCCAATGACGAGTGAGCTGAGTACACAGCCAATGAGAGCATACCTCAAGGATCCTGAGAGACAGTTCACTGTCTCTGCCACCAGAAATGGCAGGTCCCTACAAGTGCAAGAATGAATTATGCCTTGTACTGCCCCTCATATATAATGGTTAGTTGCAGCTGTAGTTCAGTCTCCTCTGAACGACTCTCTGCTGAGGTTAACACATTTACCTGGAAATGATAAAAACACTCTGACGGCATTAATCTGATAGGAACCCTCAGCCTGCCCTGGTTGTCATGGTAACAGAAACCACAGTCCTTGAATCTGTGATCTGTCAGCAGCTTTTTATCAAAATATCAGTTTCACAGAAATGCAATTCAGAGGAGTATAAATATCATCTTTAAAACTAAAGAGAACTAAATCATGAGTAAAGCTGCAGCTCTTCCACTACGCAGAGATCCAGTGAGGACAGCATACACAGAGCAGACAGACGGTCTACCTGGACGTCATTGATCACCTGTTGGTGCTGCTGCATTTATTACATATCATTGATATAATTAGACGTATGAAAAGCCGTTTGAGCATTTATTCCATATCCTTGATATCAGACGTCAGTGTCCTCCACTAGTTCGGTCTTTGTCAGCACTAGTTGGACATTTGATCGCACTAGTTGAACAAAAACTCTTACTAGTCACTGTTTTTCAGCAACTAGTGGCACTTTTATCCAACTAGTTCCAACAGAAGCCTTACTAGTGAGACTGTGCACCACACTAGTAGGACCAAAGTCCAGACTAGTCAGCTTTTTAACGCACTAGTGGACCCCTGGACCAAACTAGTAACACTGACAGTCAACTAGTTAACTAGTAAGCTGCAACTGTCATACATGTTAGCTAGTGAAATTTTACAACATCACTAGTTTACTAGTAAGGTAAAAAAAAAAAAGACCCTCACTAGTGCAACTAGTGGACATTTTTTCCCTTACTAGTTAACTAGTAAACATTTTGAACCTCACTAGTTAACTAGTAAGGTCAAAAAGGCTTTAACTAGTTAACTAGTGGACATTTTAGCCCTCACTAGTTATCATTTAAGGTGCAACATGCAGCCACTAGTTAACTAGTTGCAATCCCTCAGGCCAACATGTTAACTAGTGCACAACATGCAAATGAAGCAGGTGGGGTAATGACAAAATCCTTGATTGGTTTGTATTTTTTATTTTGAGCTGGAATGCCAATAGAAAGCCTCGGAGTATGCTTCTTCCCCACCTCCTCATTAGCATTTAGTGCAACTAGTGTGACTAGTGCACATGCTGGCCCTTACTAGTTAACTAGTAAGGTAAAAAAGACCTTCAGTAGTGCAACTAGTGGACAAAAGGCGCTGCTTCCCCTCGTGCGTTATTAAATTTTGTTTTTCAGTGACAGGCTGTCCCAACCTTTTGAATCAACAGCCACCACTGGTGAGAGTAAAGAATACATGTGTGTATGTGTAAATATGTGTTTGTGAGAGTGAAAATATATGTATATGTTGAAAAGTAATGTATGTATGTAATGGACTTGCACCTTTTTTGAAGCAATTACTACCACCCAGTGTTATGTTTTGGTAGTGCAGTTTTCGCACAGTATATAATGAGCACATGTGACAGGAAATAGTATTCTTCTTCTCTTCCTGTTTTGCAACAAGATGGCACTGTTTTGCCAGAGTGAGCATACAATTCTATCCATATCCATCCTGCATTTTCTGGCCCTCTGAGTGGCAATGCCAGTGTAGGGACCTCACGAGACAAAGAGCCTTGGCCTACATGGGAAACCAGAAGCCTGATCACAGCAGGGGACCCAACGGCCAGCTCTGAAAATCTCTCACCTACATGCGAGATTTCATGTTGAATCCAAAACAAGGACTCCCATTGGATGAGGCTAACAGGAAATGTGGGGTCTTTCCGGTGAAACGCGCACTATCTCACAGGAGATAAAAGCACGCTCACCTGAATCTCATTCCCTTTCCACTGCAACTTCACGTTGCTACAGGAGGTACCCAACGCTGCGGCGTTCACCTTAAGACTCGAGCCACAATTTCCTGACCTCGCTGGACGAGTTTAAGAAATTGTTGTGTCCATCAGACTTTGATCCACATCCCTGCAGAAGGAAGAATACAGCCCGGCTTCACCAAGGAAGCCGAGGACAACCGTTCTTCATCAAAGGAAACGAGCGCACCGCCTTTTCCTTCATTTCTGGCTGCTTCCCCCTCCGCTGCCACATGGAGGTCCAGCCTGCCGTTCATCAGCTGACGAGCATCATAACGGCCCGTTATTGTCCGAGCCTGCCACACCGCCGGACCAATTAACGACGATATACTCCACTATTGCTCCGAAGAAGCGATTCAAGTAAGAGGCTTGTGTCTGGGCAGAGACTAGTGAGATTGTATATTCCAATGAGTTAATAACTATTGTTGATTTATACTGAACGTACGGACCGCCGAGTCCGTCTGTTTGCTTTGTTTATTTTACTTGCTTTGCTCTGCTTTGCTTGTTTATTTTGCTTTGTTTACTATTGCTGACTGTCTGATTACTGTGTGCTCCTTGTGTTAGCTCCTGCCAAACGTGAAGATCTGTAGCTGTAGTTTATTATTAAAAGACCAGTGCACGGCTGACAAACGTGAGTTTGCCTGCCGAGCATCTGAGTAATAATAACCCAGCTATTACATCTCTCGCGCGGCAGTTAGGATTCCTGCTGCTGCGGTGTTTACTGTTTTGACTGTGATACTGTTTTGAGGCGCTCCCCGCCTTTCTTTCCCTCCACTTCTACCACATACAAACAAACACTTTGCCGACACGTGGGACTTAAACCTCCCGTTCGTACGCAGTCGGTAATTTCCGTGGCGCTTCCGCCACCAGAGCACCTCCTCCCTCGTGACGTAACCACTTACGTGGTGACGGCGCCTCGGGGTTTCCCTTGCTCCTCCCACACACGCACACCCATAGACACGCCTCCTCACGTAGGCTCATACACGTTCCCACCTTACTGATCACGCGGGAGTCACACCCCGTTTGTGCGTGATCTGTAACGTTCGAGCAACTCCTCCCTCACGTGACATAACCACTTACGTGGTGACGTCCACCGCGGGCGTCCTTTGCTCCTCCCACACCACACACACACATAGACACGCCTCCTCACATACGCTCACCCCATTACCTTACAGGACACGCGGGAGTCACACCCCGTTTGTGCGTGATCTGTAACGTTCGAGCAACCCCTCCCTCACGTGACGTAGCCACTTACGTGGTGACGCCACCTCGAGCGTCCTTTGCTCCTCCTCCACACACACACTCCCATTTCACGTCTCCTCTCATACTCACACACACTCACTCACACACATACACACACACACACACACATTTTCTTTCGCTTTGTGTTTTGTTTAATTCTAGTTTAGTGCTTAGAGCTGCATTGTAGAACATCCATTTGTTTATTAAAAGTGTTGTTAATTAGTAATTACTGCTGTAATAACCATTGATTTAGATTAATGTTGTTAGAGTGTTTATTGTTGATTGAGATCACTATATTTAAATAAATGGTCTTACTTTAAATAGCAGTTGTCTGTGTTTATTGTGCATTCATATTGTAATAACGGCTGGTTATGAGAGTTAGTGCTCGGATTCACCCTTCACCGTTCATCTCCTAAGTGTAAAGTAGTGCTTAAATACTGGCATTTGGAGTGAACAATCCCCTTATGAGACTGGATTAACGTTTTGGTTATTGGTCCCTGATTCCAGGGTGGTGCCCCGTTCATTATTAATGTTGATTAATAATTCTTATTAATAATAATAATTCTATGAATATTATTTATTAAATTAGCTGATAACCAAACCTGTTCCATTTGTAAATCCCTTACACCAGTGAGTATGATTTAATTTATGGCTTGAAGTATATTTTTGAGTGTTTAGTTTGATGGTTTGTTACAATTAGAAAGACTTTGGCAACATGTGCTACATGTAATTAATTGAAAATGGACACATGGCAGATGGATGTATGTTTACATTACAGTGTATCACATTGACTTTAAGTAACTTGTTTATATTTGCTAGAATGCTCACTTTTGTTAATATTCGATTGTATGTTTTTTGACCGTTTTTCAGTTTCACACTTCGTCATATTAAACCTGTCCAAATACAACACATAGGTCTGTTCCTTGGAGGAAGAATATGGGAAGAGTTTAGCTGACTGCAACGCCTAATATAGGACACAGAGTCGACATTAGGTCTGAGCAGAACAATGTGAAAGGAGAATATATGCATGTGAAAGGAGAATATATGCATGCGAAAGGAGAAATGCTGATCATAAATGGTGTGGGATGATATTTTACTGTTTCAGTGTGTCCTCTCCTTGTTAACTGCTGCTTGTTTAGCTGACTGTGTCTCCCTCGGTTCACTGACATCATGTTTCTGTGTTGTTTGACTTGAATGAGTCCTTCAGAAAGCTGCAAGTGCCAAATTAAGTAAATCTCTTATGTACAAAAATAAGTCAAATTCTACTGAAATAAGATTAAGTAAAATTCTTATGTAATAAGAAAATTCCTCAATCACAAAATTAAAGGGACTATTTGTAACTTTGTACGCGCATAAATGTAGCGGGTCTTCACACATGCGTGCTCGCATATGCGCATTCGCGTGTAGCCGCTGTACCCTCCTCCTCTGCCTGCTCGCCTTCACTCAGACAGCTCAGCTCGCTCCACCTCTAGACGTGAACGCACGTTCACTACACACTGCAGAAGAGTTAGTTTAGCTCTGAGAATATCTAGTGAATGTACAGGGGACGTTTGTGCAGAAATAACTGCTGCAGCTCCTCCAGACCAACAGAGGTTTTCCGTGTCTTGTGAAGTGACGGAGCTCTACAGAGATTTACGTTGTCTTCTCGTTACCGACCGGGTGCCGGTGTCTCCTCTGCTCTCTCCGGCTGCGGGCGGAGAGAGCAGGGAGACACGCTGGAGAGCCCCGCTGCCTCAGCCTGCACTTAGGCAGGAAAAGCCAACACTAGGATCAGATCTAAATCATGTTCATGGAGAGACCTTCGTCTGGTCAGCTAACATTACTGCCAAGCAGCTGAAATATTATATATATATAGTGATATTGTGGTTTTAGCTGACTTGTGTCGCCTCACTGTTTTGAGTGATGCTCGTTCAGGTATATTGAGAGCGAACAAGTGCGAGCCCGACGCTGACTTTCGTTGATTTCACGGCCACAGGTGTCGCTGTTAAGAAGCATTTCTGAAAGTTACAAATAGTCCCTTTAAGTAAAATTCTTAATAAATAAGTACTTAATCATGACTGATTTGCAAAATCCTTTAATAAAACATTATGTAAAATTCTTATGAAATAAACAAAATCCCCAAAATTGTTTGTTATAAATCCATCTGGATGTGAGATGAGCTTCTTGGAGGTGCTACTCTGCTCCCTGAGCTCCTTCCTCTTCAGTCGGCCCTCCTTCAGCTGCAGGAACACCCATTTTATAATAAACCAGCTCAGTGTTCATCCGTCTGACCGAGTTCTGCCCCCTGGTGGCCTGGAGACACATGACAACACACAGATGTGACTTCCTGCATCACTCCTCTCTCTTCACTTCAAATAAACACAGACTGAGTGCTTCATGTCAGTCAGTGGTCTGAACAACAAACGTGTGTCAGTACCTTACAGTAGAAGTAAAGGCCAGTGGTCACCAACAGCAGAATCAGCACCAGGACGACCACTCCGATGATGAGAGGCTTTGGATCTGATCAAACACATGGACAGTCATCACATCACATCACATCACATGACTTCATGAGTCCAACAACTCCCATTAAACACAAACTGTAGTGACCTAAAATCTAAAATCACTTCTTGAATCTTCTTTATGTGAATCGAGGATCTGAGGACGGTGACTGTTCTTTGTTGGACAGATTATAAAGTCCTCTGAGATTAATCTGTAGAAATACAACTGACGTGACTTTAGTGAGACTTTTATATGTTTATAACCAAACATGCTCTGTCCTACAGTAGATTGTTTGCTGTTGACATTTATATATGACACGTGTAACACAATGACAGTAGTCACAGTGTCATTCCAGAAACAACAACATGCATGGGCTTATTATGACTGAATATGTCATAACCCTTAAAGTACTTTGCTAAAGTGGCACTAGTACTAAATATCTCTCTTTAGTTGGTTGTGTGCAGACGTCCTAAAGTGACGTCATCTCCACGTAGAATAAACCTCTAATTTTAGTCATGTTTTAATCTCCATGATCCCTGAAGGCTCAGACAAAATTGATCAAACTTCTTAATGACAAAATTACGTAAATTCATGAAGTACAAAAATATGCAAACTTCTTATGAAATAAGAAAATTCCTTAATTACAAAATTAAGTACATTTTTTTAAAAATGAAAAAATGTATTAAGTATAAAAACATCAAAATTTCTTGCGACTAATAAAATTCCGTAGGTTCAAAATTAAGTAAAATTCTTACGAAAGAAGAAAATTTAAGTACAAATTAAGTGAAATAAGCAAACTCTTTAATTATAAAACTAAGCAAAATACTTCACTACAGAATTAAAGCTTCTCTGTTGTCAGCTGATCATTTTCACTCCGTTCGGACCAATCACATTTTCCAGACCTGCATGTAAACATTCAGCTTACCTGTGACAGTGAGAGAGATCAGACGGCTCTCAGAGAAGAAGTCGTGAGAAAAAGCATAGACATGATAAACACAGCTGTAGCTTCCTTGGTGGGCGGGCTCTGCAGCAGGAAACAGGAAGTGGGCGGAGTGATTGACAGCTGGCTGGATGTAGTTGAGTGCTGAGGTGGAGGAGGTGAAGGTGAGCTGGAAGGAGCCTCCTGGGAACTGTGGCTTGGTGGAGCAGCTGATGGTGAAGGTGAAGTCCCTCAGCACCTGAAACCCCTGCTGCTGGGCCTCGGAGACCCCGTCCACGGAGGAGGACGCAGAGATGTTGGGCTGAAGCAGCAGGTCTGTAAACACAGAGAGATGATTGGCTGAGAGCTGGGGCACGTTCAGTCTGAAAACAGTGTGCGCTGGTTTGCTACGGTTTCCGGGTTGAACTGCGTGTTTCCTCGAAATCGTAGGTTTTTCAGAGGTGCAACATGCATGGACTTATTATGACTGAATACGTCATAACCCTTAAAGTACTTTGCTAAAGTGGTACTAGTACTAAATTTCTCTCTCTAGTTGGTTGTGAGCAGACGTCCTAAAGTGACGTCATCTACACGTAGAATAATCCTCTAATTTTTATTCATGTTTTAATCTCTATGATCTCTGAAGGTTCAGACAAAAATTAACCTTCTTAAATACAAAATTAAGGAAAATTATTATGAAATAAAAAAAATTCTTAAAGGTCTCATATTATGCTCATTTCCAGGTTCATAGATGTATTTAAATGTTGCACTAGAACATGTTTACATGCTGCAATGTTCAAAAACCCCTTTATTCTTCTCATACTGTCAGCCTGAATATACCAGCTCAGAGGCTCTGTTTAACAGAAGCTGATTCACAGCCTGTCTCCTCCCACTCTGCTCTGATTGGTCAGCGTTTCTGTCAATCAAACGTCCTTAACAACACAGAGTCACTATCTCCCCGCCCCCCGGAGCAACTCAGCTCTCACTGAGAGAGAAAACTACATGTAGCTCTGCAGGTAAAGGGAAGCAGCTAGGAAAAGTTTATAAAACCACTTTAAAGTTTATTAACCAGAAACTTCAGCCACCGCAAGTTCCCGGAGGAATCTGATCAGAAATCGGCGACAAATGATGAACATCTGCGGTCCAGACTCCAGGTTTTCCTGACGGTTTCTCTCAGGTAAATAATGCTATTTATAGCTCTGTTAGTTAGCTCAGTGTTTACCTTATGCATCAACTCTGTAAACCGTAAACATACACTCTGTTTTACGTCTGTCTTTACAGGTCCATCTGTGAGAAATGACCGACAGAATCATCCCAGAGGAGAGCAGACAGTTCTGTTAGCATGTAGCTACATGCTAACGGGTTAGCTACATGCTACTGCTATGAGACGGTGTGTAAACACAGCGAACATCAGGGTGGAAAATAGAAGATGTGAAACAGTAGTCAGTTCATTATTTCTGCTAAAAGACACCTGATAAATGTAGTAAAGTAATCAGAGTAATGGTGTTTTAGTTACAGTAGAAGCTATCTCTGTGTTACCATGACTACAGACACCCGGAGCTTACCAGAGCTGAAAGACTTTCTCCTGTACCATGTTAACATAACTGCAGGTGGGATGATTAAAAATGCTGTGTATTATTAATATTGTCATTTGTCTACTCAAATAAAGTTTGACTGTGAAACAGAAATGTGTTGTGTTGCTTACAGTCACTATTTACTACCTGTACTCTTCTACATGCATGACATCAAAATATATATAATATATAAATATCACCTGTTCAAACAGTGTAATTACATAAAGCCTTTGTGAAAGGACATGTTATATGTAGATGATGGGAGTACATGAAGACGGTTCTGCTGGTTCTTGCAGACTAACAGTAGGAACTACTTTGGTCAAGTTCGGTTGTGGATTACACAGAGTGACGCGCTGTGGGGCGGGGTCAGCTAGCTGCGCGTTTTCTAGTTCCACCAACCCATGGCTTGCAATTCTCTAATGACGTCAGAAGAGAAGGAAAAGCTGCGAAGTGATTTTCGACACCCATTTCCGGACAAACGTAGCAGGAGAAAAAGAGAGAGGATGGTCTTTTATGATACTATGGTGAACTGTAGACACACTGGGGACAGATATTGATGTTTAAAAGACATGGAAAAGTGTATTTTGCATAGTAGGTGACCTTTAAAGGGACTGTTTGTAACTTTCTAAGTGTATAAATGTAGCGGGTCGGCACACATGCGCGCTCGCACATGCGCGCTCGCGTGTGGCCGCTGTCTCGTCTCCTCTGCCTGCTCGCCTTCACTCAAACAGCGCGCGCGTTCTCGCGTACTCGCTCCACCTCTAGACGTGAACGCGCGCTCACTCCACACTGCAGAAGAGTTAGTTTAGCTCTGAGAATATCTAGTGAATGTACAGTGGACGTTTGTGCAGAAATAAATGCTGCAGCTCCTCCAGACCAACAGAGGTTTCCCGTGTCTTGTGAAGTAACGGAGCTCCGCAGCGAGAAACGTTACCGTCTCATTACCGACCGGTAGCCGGTGTCTTCCTGCTCTCTCCTCAATTACAAAATTAAGGAAAATTCTTATGAAATAAGCAAAATCCTTCATTACAAATTAAGTAAAATCCTTAATCATAAAAAGCAAAATTCTTAATGATAAAATTACGTAAATTCATGAAGTACAAAAACATGCAAATTTCTTAAGAAATAATAAAATTCCTTAAGTACAAAGTTAAGTAAAATTCTTATGAAATAAGAAAAAATTTTAGGTATAAAATTAATTAAAATTTTTATGAAATAAGAAAATTCCTTAAGTACAAAATTAAGTAAATTTTTATGAAATATGAAAAATTCTTAAGTACAATATTAATTCAAAATATTTTTAAATAAGAAAATTCCGCAAGTAAAAAATTAAGTAATATCTTTATGAAATAAGAAAAATCCTCAAATACAAAATTAATTAAAATTCTTATGAATAAGAAAATTCCTTAAGTAAAAAATTAAATAAAATTCTTATGAAATAATACAATTCTTTAAGTACAAAATTTAATAAATTTCTTGCAAAAAAGAAAATTTGAATACAAAATTAAGTAAAATTCGTATTAAATAAGAAAATTCCTCGAGAACAAAATTTAGTAAAATTCCTGTGAAATAAGCAAACTCTTTAATTATAAAACTAAGCAAAATACTTCACTACAGAATTAAAGCTTTTCTGTTGTCAGCTGATCATTTTCACTCCGTTCGGACCAATCACATTTTCCAAACCTGCATGTAAACAGTCAGCTTACCTGTGACAGTGAGAGAGAGCAGACGGCTCTCAGAGAAGAAGTCATGAGAAAAAACATAGACGTGATAAACACAGCTGTAGCTTCCTTGGTGGGCGGGCTCTGCAGCAGGAAAGAGGAAGTGGGAGGAGTGATTGACAGCTGGCTGGGTGTAGGTGTGTGCTGCGGTGGAGGAGGTGAAGGTGAGCTGGAAGGAGCCTCCTGGGTACTGTTGCTGGGTGGAGCAGCTGATGGTGAAGGTGAAGCCCCTGAGCACCTGAAACCCCTGCTGCTGGGCCTCGGAGACCCCGTCCACGGAGGAGGACGCAGCGATGTTGGGCTGAAGCAGCAGGTCTGTAAACACAGAGAGATGATTGGCTGAGAGATGGGGCACGTTCAGTCTGAAAACAGTGTGCTCTGGTTTGCTACGGTTTCTGGGTTGAACGTCATGTTTCTTCGAAATCGTAGGTATGTCAGAGGTGTTACCCAATCGGCAGCGACGTGCACAAACCCTGTCGTATTATAAATTCACTGCATTTGCGTAGCACAACAGAGTGTTCAATGCACCACCTTTTCCGTTTAAATGTTTTTCTATGTTTTGTTGATCCTCCGTTCAAAAAAATTGACCTGATTTTGTGCCTCCTCGTCTCCTCGATCCTCGATGCTCCGGCTTGTGATCCGGAAATCGATCTCAGCACTCCATCTTGAAGGACATCCCAATTCCTAAAATGCATCTGGAGGGGCGAGAAGGCTTGCCGAAGGAGCTATAAGCGACGCTACATCTGTGTATACTTTGCGTAAGTCTTCTCGGCACACGTGTTTTTTTTGTTTTTTTTAACAAC
Organism: Sebastes umbrosus; assembly: GCF_015220745.1. NCBI lineage: Eukaryota > Metazoa > Chordata > Actinopteri > Perciformes > Sebastidae > Sebastes > Sebastes umbrosus. The sequence goes on from NC_051284.1 coordinate 4,208,501, forward strand.
TTTATTGAGGCAGTTATCAGGTTTCAAACACTTGTGTATACAACTCGAGTCTACAATTACAAACACGCCAGGAGGACTAAAGGTTGTAATAAAAAAGATTAAAAAAAATAAAAGTTAGATAAATATCTTGTAAAGCTTACAGTGGTTTATATGTTTTAACAGCTTTTTTGTTTGTACATTCAGATATAGAGGACATATATTGTCATGAATGAAGAATTTGGATTTGTGAGTATAGAATTTAGTTAAAATAACACGCAAATTAATGAGATAGAAGTGCGAACAGAGACACCTGTGACGTATCAAAGAGGCGTGACAATGTGCCACACGTCATATTTAATTGATGTGGCTTTAAAATGACGGCTCCGAGGCGAGGATGTCTCATTTTGTTAAAAGCCTGTTGCCTTAACTCCTCTCTTTTCGCGTCTCTTCCTCGCCTCTTCAGTTCGCATCTCTGTGGGCGGGACTAAGACGCTAGGAGAGGAGGCGAGGAACGGAATCGAGGATGTACAAACTGGGAAATGGGAAGGCCTACAGACAGACATGTGTGTCCTGTCAGGTGAAGCTCAGCAGTCTGTGGAGAGCTTGAAGCATTCAGAAACAAGCCCACTTCTATGGCAAGCTGTTTTAACATTTAATAGCTAGACAGGAGATTCATTAGAGATATCTGCAACGTTGTTTTGCCTAGTCATAACTCTAATGGGGACGGGAGGTGAAGCTATTCAAACCTACTATGGCGCTGCACTGCAGCCGTATGGGTTTATAAAGTGTGTCTGGAGACAATAAATCTACAATACGCTGTAAATTTCTACCACAACTTTCTAGTGAACAAAGCTCTCATTGGCCACAGATTCCTTGATGATGAGCTCTTTCCATTTCATGTCATTTTCTAACTATCTGATCCAAAGCGGTCCCCGACCACTCGTCTCACAGCCGGCTGCAAATAGAGACCGATGTTACGTGTCCAGCTCGGAGGACGGCTCGTTGTGATTAAAATGAGGTTGTAGCTCGTTGTTTACCTTACTACGGTTAGAAAGAGAACTCTTTTATGTTTCTCTTATGAGCTATTGATCCGGGAAGTTTGAATCTGTGAATATCTTTCCAACTTTATCAATTATATCCAAGTTAGCAAAAGCTTCTGCTAACACTGTTCAGATGCTTTGTTCGGCCAATATTCAATGGGAAGCCTTGATGAGCAACGTCATGACAACAACTCTGACTAGTCATAATGAGGTTTGAGATATCTGTCACTGTTATTTAGGAAAGTCAGAACTGAATTACAGATATCTCTAACTGTCGTTTTCACTAGTCACAATGACGTTATAGATATCTGGAATAAGAATTCTGACTAGTCAGAATATAATTCTGACTAGTCAAAATGTAATTGTAGATATCTCTAATGTTAATTCTGGATATTCAAGCTGAGCTATTAAATGTTAAAACGGCTTGCCATACACTTCTCTACACTTTAGGATGTCATTGTCCTGGATAACTTTACAGTTCAGTCCAATGGAAACCACCGACTGTCACTGTGACGGAGGAAGGAACATACTGGAAACATTACTTTCATAGATGATGTCACTGATCGGCTTACCTGAGCAGGTGAGATTCAGGATGGAGGAAAAGGAATATGATAGTGCACAGTCCCTCAGAGAAGATCCAGACTGAATACAGTCAGACCTGATCCACCACACAGATCTATCTGAGGACTCATCTCTCTCTTCTACAGAAACAGCAGAGCCACAGTCCAACTCTCTGCAGGCAACATCTGCTTCCCTCAGGGTCCAGTCATCGTATCTCACTGGTCTCCAGTCTCCATGTTTCACCTCCAGTGTTCCTGCACAGCGACTGCCTCTTCCCACCAACCTGACGGACTCTGAACAGAAACAAGAGAGTCATCAGTAAAAGAATAAAGTGAGTTTCATTAGAACAGAAATGAACCAGATCAGAGCTGCAGCTCCTCTTCTACCTGAGCAGGTGAGTCCAACAGCTTTGCCAGGTGAGCAGGTGTTTCTATCTGAGCCTGAGCTTCTACAGTCCAGGAGAGCAGACTCAGTTCCTCCACACCGGAACTCTTTGGTCCACGTTGGATCCTCCACTTCTCCATAGAGCGCCCCCTGGAGGACTGAAGGAGACCCACAGCCAAGCTCCCTACAGGCCACCTCTGCATCCTGCTGGTCAAAGTCAGCTTCACACACTGAGGACCACCACGGGATAGACTTGTTAGACTTCACCTCCAATCTGCCTGAGCACAGACTAGTCCCATTCACCAGCCTGACAGAGTCTGGAGAGATGATAGAAGATAAAATAGAGAGAGATAAAAGACACCAGACACAAAATAAAAAGATGTCACGAAACAAGGCAGAGTTGCAACTTCAGCTCGATGAATCTGTGTTTTGGACAGACAGTACTTCAGTTTTGAAGTACATTAATAATGAAGACAAGCGATTCCATACATTTGTGGCAAAAGAATATCTGCCATAAGAGAAGTTTCAAGCCCTTCTCTATAGGGGCACGTTGGCACTAAAGACAACCCATTGACGCTGCATTCAGGGAATGAAGGTGGTTAACTTTCTAAAGAATTACTGTTGGCTTGAGGGTCCAAGTTTTCTGTGGAAGTCTGAGAAAGATTGGCCAGCCAATTATGTCGGTGATGTCACTTAAATCCACTGACTATCTCATGACTTACTTCTCGGACTGGAAGAGTCTGAAAGTGTCAGTGGCCTGGTTTCTAAGGCTGAAAGCAAATCTGTTGGAGCTCAGTTGTCTGAGAAAGGGGTTGAAGGCCTCTGACAATGCACAAGCTAGTCAAATGGAAAGACTAAAAACTACAATCCCACAGAGGAGTAACATCTTGACACCAAAAGACCTGTTGGAAGCGGAGCTGGCTGTCATTCGTTATTTGCAACATCAAAGGTTTCAGGATGAAATTTCCTCTCCGGTATCTGAAAAGGGAACCGTGAGCAGACAAAGTTCCATTTACAAGCTGGATCCGAATTGGGAAGATGGACTCCTAAGAGTTGGAGGGAGATTAAGCAAAGGAGTAATGCCTTTGGAGGTAAAACATCTCATCCTTTCCAATGATCAGCATATCTCCATGCTTATCCTCAAATATACTCACCAACTCTTAGGTCACAGCGGTCGAAATCATACATTATCTGTACTGAGGAGGAAGTATTGGATTACTAATGCAAACTTGGCTGTGAGGAAGATCATATCTGAATGCAGCTGTTGCAGACAGTATAATGGAACAGCTATGGAGCAAAAGATGGCAGATCTTCCAAAGGAGAGAATTATTCCTGATTTTCCTCCATTTACCAACGTTGGAGTGGACTATTTTGGACATGTGAAAAGAAGGAAAGGCCAGACAACTTGCATACATTACGTAGTTATATTTACCTGCTTGACAAGTAGAGCAGTTCATTTGGAGGTGGCAGACTTGCTGGAGACTGACGCAAGCATAAATGCGTTACGTCAATTCATCAGTAGGAGAGGGCAGGTAGTTTACATCAAGTCAGACAATTGAACCAACTTTGTCGGAATGAAAAGAGAACTGAGAGAGGCTCTTGCCACATTGAATCATGAGCAGATTCATGGAGCTCTTATGCCGAATGGAGTTGAATGGAGTTTCAATCCACTTGCAGGATCTCATCACGGTGGTGTTTGGGAGCGTATGATATGCATAGTAAAGTGAGTTCTCAACTGAGTCTAGCACCAGCAGATGTTGGCTGATGATGGACTTCACACAGTTATGTGTGAAGTAGAAGCCATTCTTAATGATCGTCCAATCACCAAGCTGTCTGACGTTCCAAACAATTTGGAACCTCTTTGGAACCTGTGATATAGAAGATGTCACAGATGATGTCACTGATGGGCTTACCTGAGCAGGTGAGATCCAGGATGGAGTTAGAGGAATATGATGTTGCACACTCCCTCAGAGCAGATCCGGACTGAACACAGTCAGAGCTGATCCTCCACACAGATCTGTCTGAGGACTCATCCCTCCGTCCTACAGAAACAGCAGAACCACAGTCCAACTGTCTGCAGACAAAAGCTGCTTCCTTCAGGGTCCAGTCAGAGTGATCCACTGGTCTCCAGTCTCCATGATTCACCTCCAGTTTTCCTGCACAGCGACTGTCTCCTCCCACCAACCTGACAGGCTCTGAACAGAAACAAGAGAGTCATCAGTAAAAGAATAAAGTGAGTTTCATTAGAACAGAAATTAACCAGATCAGAGCTGCAGCTCCTCTTCTACCTGAGCAGATGAGTCCAACAGCTTTGCCAGGTGAACAGGTGTTTCTATCTGAGCCTGAGCTTCTACAGTCCAGGAGAGCAGACTCAGTTCCTCCACACTGGAACTCTTTGGTCCACATTGGATCCTCCACTTCTCCATAAAGCGCCCCCTGGAGGACTGAAGGAGCCCCACAGCCAAGCTCCCTACAGACCACCTCTGCATCCTGCTGGTCAAAGTCAGCTTCACACACTGAGGACCACCGCAGGTTAGACTGGTTAGACTTCACCTCCAGTCTGCCTGAGCACAGACTAGTCCCATTCACCAGCCTGACAGAGTCTGGAGAGATGATAGAAGATAAAATAGAGAGAGATAAAAGACACCAGACACTAAATAAAAAGATGTCATGAAACAACAATTCAGTGATTCAAACTGGACTCAGAACAGTTCCAACATCAGTTCATCATTAGAAAGCTGTCAAGCTGAAGAAGGAGTCCTCTCAGGCTGGTTGCTGGTTGGCAGAGGGCACTCCTGAAGCAGCAGACATGTATGTTTCATATTAGCGATGTGACGGTGAGGACATTTTTCCACCGGTTAATAAACTTATGACAACATCGGTGTTACCGATTACACTGGACATTTTACAAGAAAAGTTTACGGTCAATATGTATAGCGCGCTGACTCTGATCTTTACCGTCGGGTGGCAGTGTGTCTCGCCTCTCCAATAGAGCTTTTGCTGAGGGTCTGTAGGGGTCTACTTTGCGCCGCTGCACCGCACACACCGGCTGTGAGCGTTCCGTCCTCCTCGCGGCGATTACCTCATTAATGTTTTGGTTCCCTCATAGCATTTGGGTTTAAATCTGAAATATTGCCAAATAGGTGCGTTTGCTTTTTGCTTCGACACCAAATCCTCCGGTATCGTCTTGTCTGTCAACTCTCTCTCGTCCTGTGTGTGTGAAATATGACTCCTGCTACTCTGAGCTGACTCCTTACGGAGCAGATGCATTCACTTTCAGATTGTAGCGTCCGTCGTCAGACCATCTATTGATAACATGCCGCTGATACGCCAAAATGAACTAAATGTTTTTTATTTATGTCTAAAAGCAAGACGACGGATGTAATGTAATCGGTGTGTGCCTGAGCACCGTGTAACATCGGTAACACCGACTACCGCAATAAGCCTATTTCATATATACAGATATTTATCTTGGTGCATTCAGCACCTGATTTACGGAGGCAGCAGATCAACAGACTCCATCATGGCTAGTGGAGACAGTCTGCTGTGATTCTAGCTGGTGCATGTGTGTGTCATTTTGGGTACATTACTGTCATAGATGATGTCACTGGTGATGTCACTGATGGGCTTACCTGAGCAGGTGAGATCCAGGATGGAGGAAAAGTGATATGGTGTTGCACACTCCCTCAGAGCAGATCCAGACTTAACAGTCAGAGCTGATCCTCCACACAGATCTGTCTGAGGACTCATCCCTCCGTCCTACAGAAACAGCAGAGCCACAGTCCAACTGTCTGCAGGCAGCAGATGCTTCCCTCAGGGTCCAGCGAGCGTATTTAACTTGTCTCCAGTCTCCATGATTCACCTCCAGTTTTCCTGCACAGCGACTGTCTCCTCCCACCAACCTGACAGGCTCTGAACAGAAACAAGAGAGTCATCAGTAAAAGAATAAAGTGAGTTTCATTAGAACAGAAATGAACCAGATCAGAGCTGCAGCTCCTCTTCTACCTGAGCAGGTGAGTCCAACAGCTTTGCCAGGTGAGCAGGTGTTCCTATCTGAGCCTGAGCTTCTACAGTCCAGGAGAACAGACTCATTTCCTCCACACTGGAACTCTTTGGTCCACATTGTATCCTCCACTTCTCCATAAAGTGACCCCTGTAGGACTGAAGGAGCCCCACAGCCAAGCTCCCTACAGACCACCTCTGCATCTTGCTGGTCAAAGTCAGCTTCACACACTGAGGACCACCACTGGTTAGAGTGGTTAGACTTCACCTCCAGTCTGCCTGAGCACAGACTAGTCCCATTCACCAGCCTGACAGAGTCTGGAGAGATGATAGAAGATAAAATAGAGAGAGATAAAAGACACCAGACACTAAATAAAAAGATGTGATGAAACAACAATTCAGTGATTCAAACTGGACTCAGAACAGTTCCAACATCAGTTCATCATCAGGACACATCTTTTCACTGCTCATTGACAGTGACTAACTGGAGAAGTTTAGAGCGGTCCATGCCATCGATTAGCTAAGTTAGCTCAAAACACAAATATCAAAAGCCAGAAGATCAAAAACATATAATTTTTATTCAAACTGGGAGAAGGATTATTTTATTGTTTCCTCATATTCTAACTCGGTCTGTCTCATCTGCAATGTGAGCATGGCTTTACGAAAGAAGGTCAATTTGGAGCGCCATTTCAAAACGCTGCACTAATAGTTTGACGCCGAATAAAGAAGCGTCAGGTGACGGCTCAAGAGGGATAGAGCCACCTGAAAGAGTGTATTATATACAGATTCCCAATATGTAGTTAGGGAAGGACAGGACCAAAACACATGAATTAGATTTGCAGGGTCTCTGTGGCAGCGGATACATGTTGGATCAATAGTTGGGTTGACTCTGGGCAATCACCTGTTCCAGTGTGCCCTGTGGATCATTTTGCACTGAATCAGCCCGTGTCTGGCACAAATAGAAGAGTGGTGGACCTTACCTGGATAGCCTCCCAGGTCAAATCATCTTTGCCCTCACCTATTTCCTGAGACCAGGCTGATCTTAACTTATCAGTTATAGCCTTTAAGGGTCAGACTCTAGAAGAGGGTCAATAGGAGAGGCAGGGGGATGGATGGGAAACCAGGGAGAGAATAAAAATCTTGGTGCATTCATCAGCTGATTTACCGAGGCAACAACTCATCAGACTCCATCATGGCTGCTGAGACAGTCTGCTGCCATTCTAACTGGTGCACGTGTGTTTCAACCTGGGTACATTATTGTCATAGATGATGTCACTTGATGGGCTTACCTGAGCAGGTGATATCCAGGATGTAGGGCCAGGTATCTGATATTGCACACTCCCTCAGAGCAGATCCAGACTGAACACAGTCAGAGCTGATCCTCCACACAGATCTGTATGAGGACTCCTCTCTCATTTCTACAGAAACAGCAGAGCCACAGTCCAACTGTCTGCAGGCAATAGCTGCGTCCCTCAGGGTCCAGAAAGAGTAATCCACTGGTCTCCAGTCTCCATGATTCACTTCCAGTGTTCCTGCACAGCGACTGTCTCCTCCTACCAACCTGACAGGCTCTGAACAGAAACAAGAGAGTCATCAGTAAAAGAATAAAGTGAGTTTCATTAGAACAGAAATGAACCAGATCAGAGCTGCAGCTCCTCTTCTACCTGAGCAGGTGAGTCCAACAGCTTTACCAGGTGAGCAAGTATTTCTATCTAAGCCTGAGCTTCTACAGTCGAGGAGAGCAGACTCAGTTCCTCCACATTGGAACTCTTTGGTCCACATTGGATCCTCCACTTCTCCATAGAGCGCCCCCTGGAGGACTGAAGGAGCCCCACAGCCAAGCTCCCTACAGACCACCTCTGCATCCTGCTGGTCAAAGTCAGCTTCACACACTGAGGACCACCACGGGATAGACTTGTTAGACTTCACCTCCAGTCTGCCTGAGCACAGACTAGTCCCATTCACCAGCCTGACAGAGTCTGGAGAGATGATAGAAGATAAAATAGAGAGAGATAAAAGACACCAGACAAAATAAAAAGATGTCATGAAACAACAATTCAGTGATTCAAACTGGACTCAGAACAGTTCCAACATCAGTTCATCATTAGAAAGCTGTCAAGCTGAAGAAGGAGTCCTCTCAGGCTGGTTGCTGGTTGGCCGAGGGGACTCCTGAAGCAGCAGACATGTATGTTTCATACTAGTGATGTGACGGTGAGGACATTTTCCCACTGGTTGATAAACTTATGACAACACTGGTGTTACCGATTACACTGGAAATTTTACAAGAGAACATGATGGGCAATATGTGTAGCGCGCTGACTCTGATCTTTACCGTCGGGTGGTGGTGTGTCTTGCCTCTCCAGTCGAGCTTTTGCTGAGGGTCTGTAGGGGTCTACCTTGTGACATCAGCTGTGACCGCTCTGTCCTGCTCACAGCGAATACCTCATTAATGTTTTGGTTCCCTCATAGCATTTGGGTTTAAATCTAAAATATTGCCAAATAGGTGCGTTTGCTTTTCGCTTCGACACCAAATCTTCCGCCATCGTCTTGTCTGTCAACTCTCTCTCTCGTCCCGTGTGTGTGAAATATGACTCCTGCTACTCTGAGCTGACTCCTTACGGTGTGTGCCCGAGCACCGTGTAACACCGGTAACACCGATTACCTTGACAAGCCTATTTCATATCTACAGATATACAGTATATCTCGGTTTATTCAGCACCTGCTTTACAGAGGCAGCAGATCAACAGACTCCATCATAGCTGCTGGAGACAGTCTGCTGTGATTCTAGCAGGTGCATGTGTGTCATAGATGATGTCACTGATGGGCTTACCTGAGCAGTTGAGATTCAGGATGGAGTTAGAGTAATCTGGTATTGCACACTCCCTCAGAGTAGATCCAGACTGAGCACAGTCAGAGCTGATCCTCCACATATATCTGCTCGAGGACTCTCTCTCTTCTACAGAAACAGCAGAGCCACAGTCCAACTGTCTGCAGACAACATCTGCTTCCTTCAAGGTCCACTCAGTGTATTCCACTGGTCTCCGGTCTCCCTGAATTTTCAGCTCCATTGCTCCTGCACAGCGACTGTCTCCTCCCACCAACCTGACGGACTCTGAACAGAAACGAGAGTCGTCAGTAAAAGAAGATTTGAGTGAATTTAGGAAAAAATTAAAATGAGATTTGACTTTATTTCTTTATTTCTCTTTTTTTATTTACCTGTTGACTTGTGATTTTCTTCAGCCTGGAGTCCTGTAGAAATACACAAATATTTATTGTTTTAAGTACATTTTTGGAGATTTGACTGAGCTGCTGGCGGGGTGCCTTGAAACCGGCCTGGCTGTCAGTCATGTGAGATAAAAGCTGTTAATATGTCACTTTATCTGCCATGGTTACATATTTTTTATTTTCAATGACGTCTGTCTGTCTGTCTGTCTGTCTGTCTGTCTGTCTGTTAGCAGTATTACTCCAAAAGTTCGCGATGGAGTTGAATGAAATGTTTTGGAGGGGTGGAGTTTGGCACAATGAACAATCCATTAGATTTTGGTGGCAATCCGTATCATGATCATGGTGGTAGATGACGGGAAGAGAGACAACGCAGTGTAACGTTATACAGACATAATAGTGAGCTGTGATCTGTTTTTAAAGTCACGCACCTTGGCGGAGGTCTGCGCTCTCCGTGTGCCATTCTAGTTGTGGTTGTTTTCAGTTTCTTGGTAGTGGCTTTACAACTTGTGTAAATTTGACATCTCTTTGTGGTTGTTTTGAGTCTCTTTGTGGTTGTTTTATAACTTTTTGTGGGTGTTTCTTTGTCGCAGCCTTTGCGTTTGTTAAATTCTGTCCATTAAAGATGATATTTACACTCTGTGAATTGTAGTAGCAGTTGTTAAATTCTCTGAATTGCATGTGTCATTTCCAGGTAAATGTGTGATCCTCAGCGGAGAGTTAATAGTTGATGAATATTTGATTCTGTTTAAAATGACATCTTCAAATGTCTTTTTTGTCCGACCAACAGTCCAAAAGTTTCTTCAGAGCTGTCGATTCCTGTCGGATCGTCCCTACAACTTTTAGCTGGAAAACGATGGTAAGAAGATAAGACATGGTGCAGGATGATATTTTAGTGTTTCGGTGCGTCTGAAGCTGTGATAAAAAACTTGATGTTGGAGTGTGTGATCAGTTTGTTCTCTGATTTAAAGATCAATATAAATATGTGAGTAATAACACATCATGTTTAAAGCAGAGTCCTACCTGAGCTCCACAGCAGCAGCAGCAGCACCAACAGGTGATCCATGACGTCCAGGTAGACCGTCTATCTGCTCCGTGTGTGCTGTCCTCACTGGATCGTCTTTAGTTTTACAGTGAAGACTCCTCATCTGACTGAGTCAGGTTTTTCTGCCAAGTTTACAGTTTGACCAGTGGATCAGACAGTTTTCATCCAGTCTGAGCACTATGGAGGACGGAACCTGTCAAAATCTAAAATAAATAAATACATAAATGACTCGATAGATAAATAGGTATGTCATTAAATGTACCAATAATACTATTACAAATAAATGTAGGCATGAATTAATTGATAAAAGGTGACATAAATTGATATTTTAATTTGCTTCTTTATTTATTTACCTTTGTGTTAATCCCCTTATATATCTACTCTATTTAATTTTCCCTTTTATTTATTTATTTTCAAATATTTCTTCCTTATTTACTTCCCCTAACTTATTTATTCCTGTATTCTTTTCTTTATACATTTCTACTTCATTATGAAAAGTAGGGGGCTGTCATTCAACGTGTGTCATCATTGGGTTAGAGTGCATAAAAAAATTCTCAAATCAGAGCCTCCGATGTCACAGTGCTGTTGTCGCTGAGAGGATGCAATACAACAAAAAATACAATTTATTAATTTATAAATTAATTTATTAATTTAAAATATATATTTTTTAAAAATACTAAAATTAATAAATACATTTAAGCATTAATAAAACTGAATACATAAATACTAGGGCTGTCAATCGATAAAAATATTTTATCATGATTAATCACATGATCGTCCATAGTTAATCGTATTAATCACACATTTTTTATCTGTTCAAAATGTACCTTAAAGGGAGATTTGTCAAGTATTTAATACTCTTATCAACATGGGAGTGGGCAAATATTCTGCTCTATGCAAATGTATGTATATATTTATTATTGTATATCAATTAATAACACATCACAATAACAAATATTGTCCAGAAACCCTCACGTACTGCATTTTGCATAAAAAATATGCTGAAATCATAACATGGCAAACTGCAGCCCAACAGGCAACAACAACTGTCAGTGTGTCAGTGTGCTGACTTGACTATGACTTGCCCCAAACTGCATGCGATTATCAACAACGTCCTCGAAGCTGATCCCCGGTCCGTGCTGGTAGCGCAAGCAGAGGAATCTTTATGTTCAGATTTGTGATCTTCAGTTGTTTGAGGAAAGGGCCAATCCTCCCAAAGCAGCGTGATCCCCTATCTTCTTTCCATCTTTACTGTAGATTCTTATTATCAAGAAACCTCTTCTGCTGCTTTCTTCTTTCTCCGTTGATTCTGAGCATCTACCTTCTTTTTGGGTGTGGTCCAACCCGATAGATGAGTCCAGACCTGCTCCAGTGATGGAGGAGGAGCCCAAAATTTGGATTTCTCCTGTTTTATACGTCTATCAAACTGCGTGTGTGGGCATGTGCCACAAAACCAGTTTCCCCACCCACTCTCTTTCAAAACTCCAAAAATGTTTATGTCTGTTAAACAGTATTGCTCAATGGTCCAGGGCCCCTTTCTTAAGTGTTGGTCATGATCATGAGTGCCATTATTGTTCAATCGGAGGTTCACTTCCTCTATTATCACTTGTCACAAGACATAAGGTCTAGGGGCTTACATTCCTAGATCATAAATCCCTCCTGTCAATCACATACTAAAAGTCTAATCATGGTCTTAGATTATTCCTGTTATTCACAACAGTCACTGAATCACAGTCAGAGATCATTCTTATCATTTATCCACTAGTAATGAGTATAATTAACACTTTGGCTAACATAAACTCGGAAAAAAGCTTGGAAACTTGTGTTTGGTGGATTATTTCTCTGTTGTTACAATGCTAAGTGGCATTGTATTTTACATTGTTGGAAAGCCTGTTTATTTACCTTCACAATGATGTCCAACTTGTCAGGATCATGCATTTGTGGGATGAGCAGCACAGCTGATTATGTAGGTAATGCCCAAGTGAAATTTGCCAAACTTCTCTGCCGATGCTAAACAGTGTATTCTCCTGTTAGTATTGACTCTTGTTTTGAGTTGTTTGGTGGATTGGATGATTGAACTCTCTATCAGTAACAAGGAAAAAATGAGATATGTTGGCAATTTTACACTTTATTAATTTAATACACCGTCAGTAGATCATGCATGGACCAGATCGCAACTCTCCGCATCATAGTTGAACAGTCATTGGAATGGAATTCTCCGCTGTACATCAACTTCATAGACTATGCGAAGGCAATTGACAGCGTTAACAGAAGCATCCTCTGGAAACTGCTTCGACACCATGGCATTTCAGAAAAAATGGTCAACATAATCATGAACTCTTACGCAGGGATGACCTGCAGAGTTATCCATGGAGGACAGCTCACCAGAAGCTTCCAAGTAAAGACCGGCATCAGGCAAGGCTGTCTACTGTCCCCTTTCCTCTTCCTCCTGGCTATCGATTGGATAATGAAGACCACAACCGCACAGAGGAGAAACAGGATCCAGTAAACACTCAGCTAGTCGACTTAGACTTTGCTGATGACCTGGCTTTGCTGTCTCACAGTCGACAACAGATGCAAAAAAAGACAAGAATACTGGCAGACACATCATCACAAATAGGCCTCAACATCCATAAAGGGAAAAGTAAAGTCCTCGAGGTCAACACAACCAGCGAAGACTCAGTGACCTTAGAGGGAACAGCACTTGAAGAAGTAGAAGCCTTTACATACCTCGGCAGTGTCATCGATAAGCAGGGCGGAACGGATGCAGATGTCAGAGCCAGAATCGGCAAGGCAAGGGCTTCATTCATACAACTTAAGAACATCTGGAGCTCCAAAGAAATCAGCCGGCGGACAAAGCTCAGACTCTTCAACTCCAACATCAAACCAACAATCCTCTATGGTTCAGAGATGTGGAGGACAACCAAGACCACAATAACAAAAGTACAAACACTCATAAACAACTGCCTGAGGCGGATCTTAAACATCCACTGGCCAGATATCATCAGCAACAATGATCTCTGGCAGAGAACAGGTCAAAAAACTGTGGAAGAAGAGATCAGGAGAAGGAGATGGGGATGGATTGGCCACACATTCCGTAAAAACGGAGTACCAGCATCACCAGGCAGGCTCTTAGATGGAACCCACAAGGCAAAAGAAGGAGAGGCCGACCCAAGAACACCTGGTGCAGGGGCCTTGACACGGACATCAAACAGAGCGGGCTGACATGGAAACAATTGGAGAGGAAAGCCCTGGACAGAAGACTCTGGCGGACTGTGGTCAACGGCCTATGCTCCATAAAGGAGCGATAGGCTTTGAATGAAATGAATGAACACTGTCAGGAGCCTCAGTAGCGGGTGGAAGATCCATACGCAGCCACAACAGCCTGGCACCTCCTCCTCATGCTGGTCACCAATCTGGTCACACGTTGCTGTGGGATGGCGTTCCATTCCTCAACCAGGATTCGTTGCAGGTCAGCTAGCGTGGTTGTGTTGGTCACTCTAACACGTACAGCACGCCGAAGCTGATTCCACAAGTGTTGAATTGTGTTGTGGTCTGGACTCTTGGCAGGCTGTTCCATTCTCTCTACTCCCACATTGTGGAGGTAGTCTGTGATAACCCTGGCTCTGTGGGGGAGAGCGTTGTCATCTTGGAGGATGAAGTTACGTCCCAGATTGTGGAGATATGGGATCGCCACTGGTTGCAGAATCTCATCCCGATATCTCACTGCATTGAGATGGCCTTCAATGAGATGAAGGCCATCTCTGCATTGAGATGGCCTTCAATGATGACAAGCCTCGTTTTGCCAGTGAGGGAGATGCCGCCCCACACCATGACACTGCCAACACCAAAAGCTGTTACTCGATCGGTGCAACAATCAGCATAGCAGGAGAATACATTGTTGCATTGGCAGAGAAATTTGGCAAATTTCACTTCCACATAATCAGCTTTGCTGCTCACCTCACAAATGCATGATCGTTACAAGTTGGACATTGTGAAGGTAAATAAACAGGCTTTCCAACGATGTAAAATACAGTGCCAATTAGCATTGTAACAACAGAGACATAATCAACCAAACACAAGTTCCAAACTTTTTTTTCTGAGTTTATTTAACTCACATTGATTGATGGTCACATACTCTGTGTTTGTAAGAGTCTTTTGCTGTTCACCTGTAATGACGTTAACGTGACTTAGGCGCAAGGTAGGGTCGGTTGTATGATCAAAAAAATACATTGTGGTACTCTCCTGGTCCAGGGGACCCACGATGGTGTCTGGGCGGTCGTGGGATCTCACCATTACATGACAGCCTCTGAAATGTAGTGGAGTAGAAGAATAAAGAGGCAGAAAGTGGAGATAATAATAATAATAATTCACCTGGACGTAGTTTGCCATCCGTCCATAGGGAGGCGCTATGAGGTGCTATGAGGCACTGACCAAGCAAACTGGATATAAAGCCCCGAAGAAGAAGCAGAGGAAGCGGAAATTAGTTCCTTTTGATTTGAAAGAGGGACATTTAAAACTGCACAGACAATCAGGAGTAGTACACACAAACAACTGGAATAAATCCTCACAAAACGACACGGAAATGACCGCAATCTGA